>NC_079191.1:49452996-49782996 GCF_029499605.1 Hyla sarda | reverse complement strand
GGAGATGTGCGGCTGTGTAGTAGTAGTGGTGGTGGTGGTGGTGGTGGTACAGTATGGAAGATTATAGACGGGGCAGGAGATGTGCGGCTGTGTAGTAGTAGTGGTGGTGGTGGTGGTGGTGGTACAGTATGGAAGATTATAGACGGGGCAGGAGATGTGCGGCTGTGTAGTAGTAGTGGTGGTGGTGGTGGTGGTACAGTATGGAAGATTATAGACGGGGCAGGAGATGTGCGGCTGTGTAGTAGTAGTAGTAGTAGTGGTAGTAGTAGTAGTACAGTATGGAAGATTATAGACGGGGCAGGAGATGTGCGGCTGTGTAGTAGTAGTAGTAGTAGTAGTACAGTATGGAAGATTATAGACGGGGCAGGAGATGTGCGGCTGTGTAGTAGTAGTAGTAGTAGTACAGTATGGAAGATTATAGACGGGGCAGGAGATGTGCGGCTGTGTAGTAGTAGTAGTAGTAGTACAGTATGGAAGATTATAGACGGGGCAGGAGATGTGCGGCTGTGTAGTAGTAGTAGTAGTAGTAGTAGTACAGTATGGAAGATTATAGACGGGGCAGGAGATGTGCGGCTGTGTAGTAGTAGTAGTACAGTATGGAAGATTATAGACGGGGCAGGAGATGTGCGGCTGTGTAGTAGTAGTAGTAGTAGTACAGTATGGAAGATTATAGACGGGGCAGGAGATGTGCGGCTGTGTAGTAGTAGTAGTAGTAGTAGTAGTGGTGGTAGTAGTAGTAGTACAGTATGGAAGATTATAGACGGGGCAGGAGATGTGCGGCTGTGTAGTAGTAGTGGTGGTGGTGGTGGTGGTGGTGGTGGTACAGTATGGAAGATTATAGACGGGGCAGGAGATGTGCGGCTGTGTAGTAGTAGTGGTGGTGGTGGTGGTGGTGGTACAGTATGGAAGATTATAGACGGGGCAGGAGATGTGCGGCTGTGTAGTAGTGGTGGTGGTGGTGGTACAGTATGGAAGATTATAGACGGGGCAGGAGATGTGCGGCTGTGTAGTAGTAGTAGTAGTAGTGGTAGTAGTAGTAGTACAGTATGGAAGATTATAGACGGGGCAGGAGATGTGCGGCTGTGTAGTAGTAGTGGTAGTAGTACAGTATGGAAAATTATAGACGGGGCAGGAGATGTGCGGCTGTGTAGTAGTAGTGGTAGTAGTACAGTATGGAAAATTATAGACGGGGCAGGAGATGTGCGGCTGTGTAGTAGTAGTGGTGGTGGTGGTGGTGGTGGTACAGTATGGAAGATTATAGACGGGGCAGGAGATGTGCGGCTGTGTAGTAGTAGTGGTGGTGGTGGTGGTGGTGGTACAGTATGGAAGATTATAGACGGGGCAGGAGATGTGCGGCTGTGTAGTAGTAGTGGTGGTGGTGGTGGTGGTGGTACAGTATGGAAAATTATAGACGGGGCAGGAGATGTGCGGCTGTGTAGTAGTAGTAGTAGTAGTAGTAGTAGTAGTAGTAGTAGTAGTAGTAGTAGTGGTGGTGGTGGTGGTGGTGGTGGTGGTGGTGGTGGTGGTAGTAGTAGTAGTACAGTATGGAAGATTATAGACGGGGCAGGAGATGTGCGGCTGTGTAGTAGTAGTAGTAGTAGTAGTACAGTATGGAAGATTATAGACAGGGCAGGAGATGTGCGGCTGTGTAGTAGTAGTAGTGGTAGTGGTAGTGGTAGTGGTAGTAGTACAGTATGGAAGATTATAGACAGGGCAGGAGATGTGCGGCTGTGTAGTAGTAGTAGTAGTAGTAGTAGTAGTAGTAGTGGTAGTGGTACAGTATGGAAGATTATAGACAGGGCAGGAGATGTGCGGCTGTGTAGTAGTAGTAGTAGTGGTAGTAGTGGTAGTAGTGGTGGTGGTGGTGGTGGTGGTGGTGGTGGTGGTGGTAGAGTATGGAAGATTATAGACAGGGCAGGAGATGTGCGGCTGTGTAGGACAAGGAGTAGCTTCAGAATGGTGGGGGGGGGGGTGATGCAGTTACTGCAATGATGGTATAGGCAGCAGAATGGAACATGATGGGCAATTCAGGAGATATGGGACTGTATAGGGCTGGTAGTAGCACGGTATAATATATTTTATTTATGTAGCACCAGCATATTCCGCAATGCATTTACTGAGCTTGTCTTCAGTCCCTGTCCCCATTGGAGTTCACAATATAAATTCACATATCACTATGTTTTTGGAGTGTGGGAGGAAACCAGAGTTCCCAAAGGAAACCCACACAAATACAGGGAGAACGTGCAAACTCATTTCAGATGTTGTCCTTGGTGGGACCTCAGCACTCCAAGCCAACACCACTGTGTAGGACTAATAGTAGAGGCCACCATTATGAGAGATTTATCCAGTTTCAAATTAGCAAAATTGACCAAATTTAGAACAAATTGAGTAGCTCATCTCTATGTATGACAGTGAAAGGCCTTGGCAGCGCACATCGGCCTCTATTCTGTGTTGACCAAAGCTATCGGTGTCAAGGAAAAACCATACCGGCCACATGATCACATGATTCCCACAAGGGTTGTTTATAGGGGGTGCAGAGGGTACAGGGCCCATAAAGTCTCCCATCCCCATATGTTATCCCTACTGTAAATGAAGCAGTATAATTAGGGCCCCATTACAGATTTTTCAGTGAAAACTTATTTATATATATATTTTTAAATCAACTGGTGCCAGAAAGTTAAACAAATTAGTAAATTACTTCTATTATAAAATCTTAATCCTTCCAGTACTTATTAGCTGCTGAATACTACAGAGGAAATCCTTTTCTTTTTGGAACACAGAGCTCTCTGCTGACTTCATGACCACAGTGCTCTCTGCTGACATCTCTGTCCATTTTAAGAACTGTCCATGGTAGGAGAATTTTTTTTTTAAATCAACCGGTGCCAGAAAGTTAAACAAATTTGTAAATTACTTCTATTAAAAAATATTTCCTTCCAGAACTTATCAGTATACTACAGAGGAAGTTCTTTCCTTTTTACATTTCTTTCCAGTCTGACCACAGTGCTCTCTGCTGACACCTCTGTCCATGTCAGGAACTGTCCAGAGCAGGATAGCTTTGCTATGGGGATTTGCTCCTATTTTGGACAGTTCCTGACATGGACAGAGGTGTCAGCAGAGAGCACTGTGGTCAGACTGGAGAGAAATTTAAAAAGGAAACAACTTCTGCAGCTGATAAGTACTGGAAGGATTAAGATTTTTTTTTAATAGAAGTAATTTACAAATCTGTTTAACTTTCTGGCACCAGTTGATTTAAAAGTACCCCTGTAAAGTGACGCTTCTGCCTTCAGTACTGTTTTGCGCTGTCTGGCAGCTGAAGGTCACACATCTTAGCTCAGATAAGTCCACTTATTTCTGGTCCTAGTCAGAACCCTGTGGGTATGTGGGGAAATAAGTCCTAAAAGCATTAGTTATGGGATGTGGCTCTCTGGGTTGGGGGATGGTCACAGTAGGATATTCCTTTTAATCTTTGCAGAAGTTTTTTATTGACATAATTGTGGCTGTGACATGAAGGGGCCTGCACGGGTGAGACCGCCGCTTGTGCTTAATCTGCTTAACGTCAGCAAAGTGCGTGAGCGGCATCGGGGAAGTTCCTTTGAATTGTCTCAATACCTGGAATTGGGCGATCTTCTTGGAATCCTTAAATCCTGTTGTCTTGTGTTTATGGGCGTCCTCTTATCTGAACAGCAAGGAACTTGGCATAAATATTGTGTGTACATGTCCTTCTGGGATACATAATAACATTTCAGTTTTTATGTTTCACTCATGTACCCGAAGATGGGCGAGCACTGTATTCTATGATCGCTGATTGACCTCTGTTCTTGTGGGGCCCCCACAGCACAATCTTATCTCTCTTGTGGAATGGGGATAACTTAAAGGGGTACTCCCCTTGTAAACATGTTTTTTATTTTTTTAAATCAACTGGTGCCAGAAAGTTAAACAGATTTGGAAATTACTTCTATTAAAAAATCTTAATCCTTCCAGTACTTATCAGCTGCTGTATGCTTCACAGGAAGTTTTTTGCTTTTTGAATTTCTTTTCTGTCTGACCACAGTGCTCTCTGCTGACACCTCTGTCCATTTTAGGATAGGTTTGCTATGGGGATTTGCTTCTACTTTGGACAGTTCCTGAAATGGACAGAGGTGTCAGCAGAGAGCACTGTGGTCAGGCAGAAAGGAAATTCAAAAAGAAAAGAACTTCCTCTGGAACCTACAGCAGCTGATAAGTACTGGAAGGGTTAATAGAAGTAATTTACAAATCTGTTTAACTTTCTGGCACCAGTTGATTTAAAAAAATTTTTTCCAGTTGAGTACCCCTTTAATCTTGGGATAACTCCTCTTTCTCACTCGTATCATTGTGGACACTGAAGACTATGGGTATAGGCTGGTGCCACTTGGTGGCGACACTAAGCAAGAAACTGTTAGCTCCTCCTGCACTGGTCCCTCCTATAGACCAGTGTTTCCGAACCAGGGTGCCTCCAGATGTTGCAAAACTCCAACTCCCAGCATGCCTGGACAGCCTATGGCTGTCCGGGCATGCTGGGAGTTGAAGTTTTGCAACACCTGGAGGCACCCTGGTTGGGAAACACTGATTTAGACACTGAGCTGATCAGTTTTAGCTTCCTGGAGGTAGACCTCTGCAGGTCTGCTACTCTTATATTTTATTAAAGGGGTATTCCAGGAAAAAACTTTATATATATATATATATATATATATATATATATATATATATATAAATAAAATCATCTGGCTCCAGAAAGTTAAACAGATTTGTAAATTATGCATACATCTTATGAAAGGTCACATGACCTGAAACGCGTCATGTTGCTCATCCATGAGGTTTTATCGTTTTTATCTTGAGATGCCAATGTTGAAGTTTTATATGGATTGCGAATAAAGGTGAAGTTTATTACACCGCTGGCTCCTGCACTTTTCTTCCTGATTTGTAAATTACTTCTATTAAAAAATCTTAATCCTTTCAGTACTTATGAGCTGCTGAAGTTGAGTTCTTTTCTGTCTAAGTGCTCTCTGATGACACCTGTCTCGGGAACTGTCCAGTGTAGAAGCAAATCCCCATAGCAAACCTCTTCTACTCTGTGCAGTTCCCGAGACAAGCAGAGATGTCAGCAGAGAGCACTGTTGCCAGACAGAAAACAACTCAACTTCAGCAGCTGATAATTATTGGAAGGATTAAGATTTTTTTAATAGACGTAATTTACAAATCTGTTTACCTTTCTGGAGCCAGTGTGTGTGCGTGTGGAGATAGATAGATATAGATATAGATAGATATATAATATAAAATGTGTGTGTTTTTTCCTGGAATACCCCTTTAAGCCCTATATGGGGATGTCAGGAATATGAAACCCGGGAACAGGCTGTCATGCTTTCATTTCTATAGGTCTTGGGTCTCCTTTCCTGCTCTGCTGCCTTTTCACCGCTATCGCCATTAGCCCTCCAGAGGGTCCTGTCTGTCTTTTGTCGATTATAAATGTTCTCCCCCTGTATAAGTATGACGAGAACAGTTATTAATTCCATTCGGGCACCCTCGTGGTTCTGGTTCTCCATATTCTTACACTTGCTCCCCAATCTTGCCAGTCTTCTTCATGCCCCCCTGTTTTGTACTTGGATGGTGTTCAGGTCTCTTTTGCTCTATAGACCACATGGTTGTTTTCTTCCCAGCAGACTCTGCACTCCGGGAACGTCCTTTTCCTGACTCCGAGCTGCCACCCTCAACTTGGAGACCCCTCTTGCAAGCTTGTCTTTGGGCCTCTGCCCTTCTGTTGGTTTGGATTGTTCCTGCTCGTCTTCCAAACGCCTCGACATCCTTGAATGTTGTCTCCCAGTTATTTTGCTTTATGCAGAAACAATCACTGGTAATGCTATAGTGTTCCCTCCTCCTATTGGATCTAGCCTATACCCACTGTCCTGTCACCTTGTAAATTCAGCGAGAAAAGGATTTTAGTGTTAACACAAAACTCTTATTATCCCCTATCCACAAAATAGGTGGCAAACAGCTGAGCAGTTGGGGTCTGACTACCGGGACAACATATGAACTGGAAAAAACGAATGTAAACAAAGGGGTACTCCGCCCCTAGACATCTTATCTCCTATCCAAAGGATAGGGAATAAGATGTCTGATCACGGGGGTCCCACCACCCTCTCTCCTGCAGCACTCCGCCATCTTGTGCACAGAGAGAGCTTCGCTCCGTGCCTGATGACTGGTGATACAGGGGCTGGGGTGATCGTGATGTCACGGGCCCGCCCCCTCGTGACATCACAGCCCGCCCTCTCATGACGTCACAGCCCACCCCTCAATGAAATTCTGTGGGAGGGGACGTGACGCCCTGTTCCATAGACTTGCATTGAGGGGCGGGCCGTGACATCACGAGGGGGCGGGCCCGTGACATCACGATCACCCCAGCCCCTGTATCACCAGTCATCAGGCACGGAGCGAAGCTCACTCTGTGCACAAGATGGCGGAGTGCTGCAGGAGAGAGGGCGGCGGGACATCCTTTGGATAGGGGATAAGATGTCTAGGGGCGGAGCACCCCTTTAACACTATGGAAATTTATCAAGGCTCTACACCAGTTTTTTGGCAAGTTTTGTGCAAAAATTAGCGTTTTTTTGTTGTTGTTAGGTTTAGGGTAGGGTCACTCATGCCGTATTTGGCTTCATATTTTACGGCAGCTGATTTTGCTACCCAAAATGCTGCGACTTGCAGCAAAATATAGCATGTGTGACCCTACTCTTACACTGCGTTTGCCACCTTTAAAAAGTGGATGGCTCTTGGCTTTCCATGACCCATGAATTTTCCTCTAATCTACATCTAAAATGTTATTGGTAGCAGCAGGGTTCCAGAGGTTGGACCCGCGCTGGGGCTTCATCTCTGCTGTACAGGCTTCTACAATACAGCTCCATTTACTGTAACATAACCATTGCAGCTACCGTGTTTCTCCGAAAATAAGACCGGGTCTTATATTCATTTTAGTCCCAAAAAACACACTAGGGCTGCAGGAGTGTGGAGGATGGGGGGCTGTAGCAGTGTGGAGGATGCCGCACCCCCCCATCTTCCACACTGCTACAGCCCCCCCATCCTCCACACTCCTGCAGCCCCCCATCCTCCACACTCCTACAGTGCCCCCCACCCCTCTGCCATAATAAACTACGGTATCTTACACATTTCATCCCCAGTGGAGACCAGCACTTCCCCACCTTCGTCCGTACCATAGAGTCCGCAACTTGTACTGTACTTGTACTGTATGGGATCTCCTTCTGTTGCCTGTTGCTTAACAGCCGGGGGCAGGGACACGTCCGTGACGTCGGCTGTGCATACGCGCGGACGTTTTAAAGCGACAGCGTCCCTGTCCCGGCTCAATTACGGATGCCCGCGACCAGCTAAAGGAGGTGAGGGGGACTGGGGGGGGGGGGGGGTCTGGTCTGCGGGCATTACTGGCGGCTGCGGTCCAGATCTGAACCGCGGTCCGCCAGTTCATTACCCCTTATTTTCGGGGTAGGGCTTATATTGCAGCCCACCCTTGTAATCCTGCTATGGCTTACTTTCGGGGTAGGGTGTATTTTTGGGGAAACAGGATAACTACACAGACATAGGCCAGAAGTGATGCTTTATAGGCAGGGCTCAAGTCCTGCAGGAACGAGTGGGAAATGAGTTCCTGCACTTTTTCTCAGCAAGAACACCATTCCCATTACCAGTAGTCCTGCAGGCCCAGCCCTTAACTGGAAGTTCCCACACTTTTTGTCCCAGGACTTGACTCCTGAGTACAGGGACCCCATGGTACCAGGCATAATAGGAGAATTAATGGCCATGTTTCTTATATTTCTTATCTTTCCCAATAGGAACTTGGATAACTTTTTTGATCATCTTGTATCCCCTGGATGCAAGGTCCTGCTTTAGAATCAATAAAAGGAGCGGTGGGGCTGACATGGATTAATAGACAAATCTTATGTTGAGTTAAAGGGGTACTCCGATGGAAAACCATTTTTTTTTTATATATATATCAACTGGCTCCAGAAAGTTAAACAGATTTGTAAATTACTTCTATTAAAAAATCTTAATCCTTCCAGTACTTATCAGCAGCTGTATGCTCCACAGGACGTTATTTTCTTTTTGAATTTCCTTTCTGCCCCACCACAGTGCTCTCTGCTGCCACCTCTGTCCATTTTAGGAACTGTCCAGAGCAGGAGAGGTTTGCTATGGGCATTTTCTCCTACTCTGGACAGTTCCTGACACGGACAGAGGTGTCAGCAGAGAGCACTGGTGGTCAGACAGAAAGGAAATTCAAAAAGAAAAGAACTTCCTGTGGAGCATACAGAAGCTTATAAGTACTGGAAGGATTAAGATTTTTTAATAGGAGTAATTTGCAAATCTGTTAAACTTTCTGGCACCAGTTTATTTAAAAAAAAACAAATTTTTCCAGCGGAGTACCCCTTCCAATGCAGCCCTCTGTGTCGCCTCATGTGCGTTTTGTCTTGTTCTATCCAGCTCCGTCCGTGTTTGTTTGTCTCGCCGAGATGTGCACAGATGGGCAGGCGTAGGAGGAAGTAGGTCAATGTGTTAAAAGACTTCACCCGGCTTGTGTCTGATGCAGAGTGGAAAACATGTGCATCCTCCGCCAGCCCAAACATGTTCAAGGAGAGCGAGAGAGAAATGACAAAATCAGGCCCAACGTCAGGAAATCCTAGTGACTTCCTCCAGCGTGTCAGTAGGAACCCGACGTGTGCGCTGTGTTTACTTTACTGCTAGAGCGAGATGATTTATTGTTACCATTTATTATTTTATTTTTTTACCATTTTTTTTTCTTTATGCCAATGCAGAATTTTAGTGGTCCAGTGCAATGTTTTCCAACCAGGGTGCCTCCAGCTGTTGCAAAACTACAACTCCCAGCATGCCCGGACAGCCTTCGGCTGTCCGGGCATGCTGGGAGTTGTAGTTTTGCAACAGCTGGCAGCATCCTGGTTGAGAAAGACTTGGCCCCTTTGTTGTGTTTTCTGGCACAAGCTTCTGCATTACGACCCCGAGGCCTTGATGACTGGGGATTTAGAGGGGGAAAACTTATTTTTTTTAAAAATTAATTTATTTTTTTAAATCAACGGATGCCAGAAAATTAAACAGTAGAGATGAGCGAACTTACAGTAAATTCGATTCGTCACAAACTTCTCGGCTCGGCAGTTGATGACTTTTCCTGCATAAATTAGTTCAGCTTTCAGGTGCTCCGGTGGGCTGGAAAAGGTGGATACAGTCCTAGGAAAGAGACTCCTAGGACTGTATCCACCTTTTCCAGCCCACCGGAGCACCTGAAAGCTGAACTAATTTATGCAGGAAGAGTCATCAACTGCCGAGCCGAGTAGTTTGTGACGAATCGAATTTACTGTAAGTTCGCTCATCTCTACTAAACAGATTTGTCAATTACTTCTATTTAAAAAAAATCTTAATCCTTCCAGTACTTATTAGCGGCTGTATACTACCGAGCAAATTCTTTTCTTTTTGGTTTTCTTTTCGGTCACGACTAGAGATGAGCGAACTTACAGTAAATTCGATTCGTCACGAACTTCTCGGCTCGGCAGTTACTGACTTATCCTGCATAAATTAGTTCAGCTTTCAGGTGCTCCCGTGGGCTGGAAAAGGTGGATACAGTCCTAGGAAAGAGTCTTCTAGGACTGTATCCACCTTTTCCAGCCCACCGGAGCACCTGAAAGCTGAACTCATTTATGCAGGAAAAGTCATCAACTGCCGAGCCGAGAAGTTCGTGACAAATCGAATTTACTGTAAGTTCGCTCCTCTCTAGTCACAACCACAGCGCTTTCTGCTGACACCTCTGTCCAGAGCAGGAGAAAATCCCCATAGCAAACCTCTCCTGCTCTGGACAGTTCCTAAAATGGACAGAGGTGTCAGCAGAGAACACTGTGGTCGTGACAGAAAAGGGAAAAAAAATTCCTCTGTAGTATACAGCTGCTAATAAGTGCCAGGATCCGGACTGGTGTGCAGAGAGGACACTGGTGGTGGATCCTCTGTGTCAGTGGGGTGATGGCGTGGGCCGTACCAGGGGAACGGAATCTAAGGGGTTACTGGTTTTCACCAGAGCCCGCCGCAAAGCAGGATGGACTTGCAGTGGCAGGTAACCCCCAGGTCGTTCCACCCGATAGCGACTCAACCCCACTGACAGCTGAGACAGGCGCGGTACACAGGGACAAGGCAAGAGCAAGGTCGGACGTAGCAGAAGGTCTGGGCAGGCAGCAATGGTTCGTAGTCAGGGGAAATGGCAAGGGTCTGGATACACAGGCTTGGGATACACAAAACACTTTCTCAGGGCACTAGGGCAACAAGATCCGACGAGTACAGGAAGGGGAAGTGGGTTTATATAGGAAATGGAGGTGATTGCACTTGATTGGGCCAGGCACCAATTAGTGGTGCACTGGGCCTTTAAATTTCAGAGAGCCGGCGCGGGCGCGCCCTAGAGAGTGGGGCCGCGCACGCCGGGATGGGACGAAAGGAGGACGGGGCAGGTGAGCAGAACGGGATGCGACCCGTGGGCAGGCACGTCCTGCCGCGCGGATCGCATCCCCGCCGGGGGACTCAGAGCAGCGCGCCCGGTCAGCGAGTCTGACCGGGGTGCTGCTGACAGAAGATGAACGCCGCGAGCGCTCTGAGGAGGAGCAGGGACCCGTAGCGCTCGGCGTAACAATAAGTACTGGAAGGATTACGAATGTTTAATAGAACTAATTTACAAAGCTGTTGAACTTTCTGGCACCAGTTGATTTAAAAAAAAATAAAGATTTCCACCGGAGTACCCCTTTAAGAACTTCTTCTCACATTTCTTCGAACTAAAGATCAGCGAATTTGGAATTTTGCTTTAGGCCTACATAAGAAGAAAAACATCATAAAACTTTAAAATGAGAAGAAGATAAACAGGGCCACATGTACGTAGCAGATGAGTCCCTTCGTCTCTACTGTAGCGCCATAGGCACCCCTTGTGTAACCATATGGTTTGGCACCCCTTGTGTTACCATATGGTGTCTCAGTATGGCGCCGTATTAAGGAGATGTGCTCACCGAGAAGAAGCCGGTTCTCTAGGGGAGAATAGATTATTCACTGCACCCAGTGATTCTGTGCCGCTTTCCTCGGTGCGATATGCCACCCTTAGCACCAGGCACTATGCCATAGATTGAACTAGCTAAACTAGTTGGATCTGATGTCAGATGTTTTCATGGGGCTGCCAGCCATTCTCCGCCCCGCGTTACTACCTTGTCCTGATTTCACTTCATTGCCATCTGCTCGGTTATGGGCCTGCGAGGTATTTATTGCTCACACCTGGCTTCCTCTTTGACAGCCATTAACGTTTTCATGATGTTTCCACCCTGCGGGAGTCTCCGACCAGCCCTATGTGTTCACAGCTTCCACGTCAACCCATAAATACCAATTGGCAATTATTTGTTATCCCGTTGACCCTTCATTGCATGCTGGGAGTGTATGTCGCCTCACTTTGTATTATTATACTATTATTGTAGTGTGTGAATTGGGATTTAGTGTAATACATTTTCGTTTAAGTTCATGTTATTTAGAGCTTAGACTGGAGACTCTATGCTGCCAAAAATAAAAGGTGTCATTTTTTTTATATAGTGCCAAGTGTGCTAATCTCTCTACTACACCCCACAAGTTGTCCTAGGCATGATATTTTAATGAAAAAAACGCCTGTATGGTTTTGTTAACCCTTCAGAGTGGTGACAAGATGATTTTAGGCCTTTCACTGCTGTTTTTGAGTCCCTGAAAGACCCTTTCATGGTGCATATCTATTTCTCACGTTCTTCATTTTAGGGTGCGGGACCAGAGCTGGGCTATTTGCCAATAGTAAACATACATGGACTTCCTTTCACTTACTTTTCTGGCCAGTCACATTACAGCACTTAACTGAACAGGCTGCATTGCGCTAAGGAATTATTTTTAGTACACTGCTGTATCTAGCTTGTGGAGGGAGAGAAAGGGGTTACTGATGTACTGGTGTTGCAAGATGCTATGTGAACAGAAATGCAAGAAGCAGGAACAAAAGAGTTACTTTAAGTACTAAACTGCTGCCATGATAACTACTGATAGGTAAGGGGGTTATATTCAGGAGGCAGCACTGTGTACATACACTAGTAAGAATACAAGGGAAAAATGCCCAGAACTTTGGGGGTGGTGAGTGTCAACCACCTTTTATTACAGTATAGAACTGGTTGTTCCATAAGTAGATATATCAATCAATAGATGAGTCGTCTACTGTAGTGCAGAGGTCTCTAACCTATGACTCTCTGTTATACAGCTCCCAGGTTTCCTGACTAAGGCCCCGTTCACACTACGGAATTTTCGCGGCTGAATTCCGCGAGCGGAGATTCCGCCTGGTGCCCACCGCCGAAGATACTTCGGCGATATGGCCGCGGGGCACTGAGCTGTCACCATTGACGGCTATGGTCCACTCGCGGAATCCGCGCAAAGAATGAACATGTTCTTTCTTTGCGCGGAACACTTTCAGCGGCGGATCCGCAGTGTCAACGGGTCTCGCGGAGACCCATTCACACTAATGTTAAAGTTCACACTGCGGAATTGTGCCCGCCGAATTCCGCCCTGAAATTCCGCGGCAATTCCGTAGTGTGAACGGGGCCTAAGGGTGCATTGGCACCACGTTTTTGCAATACAGTTACGTATATGTGGAACCGTATTGAAAACCGTATGCTTTGACTCTCCATTGAAAACTGTATGCCAAAAGATGAATCCGGTTGCATCCGTTTTGCGTCTTGTACGGTTTTGTCCATTTTTTTTTCCTGTACCCAAAACCATAGCCTATGACAGTTTTTTGTCCGAGTGAAAAAGGTTTTTTTTTAACATGGGAGTTAATAGGAACCGTAGAAAACCGGTCCCATCCGGTTTCTGACTTTGCACAGTTTTGTTTGATTGAAATTCCAAGAAAGAAGTGAAACTTTATTCATAATGTAATTAAAAGATGAAAACGTATACAGTTTTTTCTAAAAAAACGGATGCAACCGGACATCATTTTACCAACCGTATACTGGTTAAAATTTGTACACACGTTTTGATACAGTTTAGTACAGTTTTGAAGAATCCATTTTTCATCAAAAACCCGATGCAGGAACTGTGTTGCAAAAACGTGGTGTGAATGCAGCCTTACTTTACGGGACACTCTGGAAGTTGCAGTCACAATTTTAAAAAAGAGCCAAAAACTGAAGACAATTGACTTTGTTTGTATTTGTGTGTTGCAATGAGTTCTATGATGGCGTTGGATTCTTGTGATGGGACTGTGCGTCCATGTAACAGCTTTTATGATCTGTGTCTGGATACAGGATTGTGCTTGTACTAAGTGCATTTCTGTGTTTTTAGGCACTGGGCCCTGCTCCCAGATGGTGCTCGTTCTTAGACAACCTGACTGAGGAGTTGGAAGAAAACCCTGAAAACACAGTCTATGACGACTACAAGTTTGTCACTAAAAAAGATCTGGATGACCTTGGTGAGTAATGTTTTCTATATTTGAATGCTCATCCTATTGTTTCCCAGAATAACATGATTCCATATGCTTTTCTTATACTGTAACTACAGTTCTCTGCTTTGTTGCTGTTTTCAGTATTATTCATGACTATAATGGTAAGATCACAGAGAGAAAATAAAGAAATACTACACAATAAACATTATATACACTACATATGTCAGTATATAGGCTGTAGCTAATGAGATCCCGGATATTGCCAGGTAAAGGTTGGGTTTTTCTTTTCTTTTATTTTTTTATCAAACATTTATAGCATAAATGTTTGATAGGGGCAGGTCCCAGAGGTAGGACCCACATCTGTCTTGAGATTGAGGGATCCCTATCCACTTTAGCCTGGCTGGGGGACTCCAAAACTGCTAAGGTGACTGTTTTATTCTGGTTGTGTTACTCTTAAAGGGGTACTTCTCCCCTAGACATCTTATCCCTATCCAAAGTATAGTGTGGTAAGCTTGGGGGGTGTAGCATTAACCCATAACTGTCGTGACGCCAGGGTGCGGGTTCCTCTGCATATATATCCTACCACCACCCGTCCCAGGAACGATAGGGAGGAATAAAGGATTGTCCACAACCGGAATTGTAATAAACGGGAAATAACTTTACTGCAGATTTTATGCAGGATGCAATCAGCAAACAGTCTATACAGAGGACCGGACTTTAGGCTCCTCACAGGTTGGTTGGGACCTTGTAGGGAATAAGCTTTGAGGCTTGTTTTATGCTGTTCCACAGAATTTAGGGGTTTGGTTTAGGTTCGGTAGTCACGTAGCATTAGAGTTTGTCGGGTTAAACTGACGGTTTAGCATGCGGCTGAAATTAGCCGGCTTCAGGCCTAATTTGCTTGTAGATTGGCGCAGAACTGTTACTGCTTGCGGAGCGCAGGAACAAGAGAGCAAGAGCGATCACTCGGTAACAGCGCCCTTTTATCTGAAGGGACAGGCTCTAAGCTTATTGGTTCCCCAAACCTGTCAGTCCTAACGCAAAGGATTGGGGTACATCACATGACTAAATCACATGAGCCTCCGCATCACCAGTCATCCGGCACGGAGCGACATTTGCTCCATGCACCGGATGTCTGGGGTCTTGGAGATAAGATGTCTAGGGGTGGAGTACCCCTTTAATGATGTTAAATGATGTCTCTCAATAAAAAAATGTTTGCCATGTCCTAGGGACTCAAACCCCGACCGATCATGAGCTCTTCTCTTCCTGTTCTTCATAGACTCAGGTTATAAATCAGTCCTGGTCATGTGACCGAGTCGGGAGAGATCACTCTGAGCACACACTTCTCCCTGTTAACTTGTTATAAGTCACCTTAATGGAACGTGCACAAACTACGTAGCACCTCGTCATGCTGTTTCCTTAGTTACAGAAATTCCATAAGAGTTGTGTAAACAATGCAGCACTGCTATTAACCTCTACCGTTCCTTCCGGAAAATATGTCAAATAGCTTGTTTTGCTGGTTTTGGCTTTCCAACCACTTACGGCAGCTGCAAGCAGGCTGGTGGGGGGCGGAGGGCCTCTGTTTTATGGCATGTTCTGTGGATATGCCATAAATGTCCAGATAGGAATACCGCTCTTAAAGGGGTACTCCGCCCCTAGACATCTTATCCCCTATTGAAAGGATAGGGGATAAGATGTCTGATCGTGGGGGTCTGGCCGCTGGGGATCTCCCTGCTGCACCCGGTGTTCGTTTAGAGCTTCGGGTGCAGCGCTGAAGGCTTGTGATGTCACGGAAATGCCCCCTCAATGCAAGTTTATGGGAGGGGGCGTGACGGCCGTCATGGGCAAGGCCCATGATGTCACGAGCCTCCAGCGCTGCACCCGAAGCTCTAAACGAACGCCGGGTGTAGCAGGGAGATCCCCTATAGACTTGCATTGAGGGGGCGTTGCCATGATGTCACAAGCGAGGCGTGACCGTGACATCATGAGCCTCCGCCCCGCATCGCCAGTCATCTGGCACGGACCAAAGTTCGCTCTGTGCATCGGATGTCTGGGCTGCCATAGCCGAGATTGCAGGGGTCCTAAGTGCTGGGACCCCCGCGATCAGACATCTTATCCCCTATTCTTTGGATAGGGGATAAGATGTCTAGGGGCGGAGTACCCCTTTAAATCCTCAATCTAAAAGTCTTCCTGATGTGTATTTATCCTTTAGAAATAATTGCCCAATTAACTAGTCGACAGCTAAATGCATTTTAAATAGGTTTTTTCGTTATCAGAAAATAAAAAGAATCCCCTGCTGTTCCAACGTTGATTCTCAGGTGGTCCCCGTCTGTGTTTGTTTACTGTACTGCAGTAATGACCTGAACGTATTACCATGTGACCACCGCAGCCAATCACTGGCCTTAGTAGTTTCTTGGCTGATGCCGTCACGTGCATATCCTTACTGCAGTGCAGTAAGTGACCAGAGGGGAGATCCAAAGTAGGGGGCACATGAATGGCTGGTGATTTAAAGGTGAGTAATGGGTCTTGGTCAGATACAGTGATCCCTCAAGTTACAGTATTAATTGGTTCCAGGGTGACCATTGTTTGTAGAAACCATTGTATGTTGAGACCAGAACTCTATGGAAACCTGGTAATTGGTTCTGAAGCCACAAAAATGTCATCCAAAAATAGGAAAAAGTGAGGATTAAACTTAAGTAGATAATTAATATAGATAAAGCAAATCCTTCCATATAAAAGTAATAAAGATCGACTGGGAGCTGTAATCACTGTCTATGTAGAGGACAGAAGCTTCTTCAGGGTCCTGTACAGTACACAGTGTCCTAAAAAAACATGGAGCCGCCCCCACCTTGTGTCCAAAGGAGCAGCTAACCCTGGTACAGGTAAAGAGTACAGAACATGTAGTACCTCCCTGTACTGTAGGGGGCACTAGCAGACACCAGTCAGTGCATACACTTCAGTAATACAGGGGTTTTACCAGTGAATGCCCATTCTGATTGGTCGGTTCTTCCAGCCATTGACACATTTCACAGATCTGGACTGTCTTAAGTATTGTATGTTGAGTCTGGTTTCAGGTTACAATGGTCCAGAAAAGACCATTGTAGGATGAAAATATTGTAACCTGACTCTATTGTAAATTGAGGGATCACTGTATTTCTTTCCAGACTTGCAAAATCCTATATTGTGTTACATATAATTATTTTCTGTCTTTCCAGGACTGTCCCATCTGGTTGGATCACCCATGCTCCGGGCTTACATGCATGGCTATTTTATTGATATACGGTTGTATCATAAGGTAATTTAATGGTTAATGTTAAACATCTGTGGCTATTGGGAAAAATGTAATGTATTTCAGGATTATAATGTGTTGTATCCTGACAGGTGAAAGCCATGGTCAATCCATTTGCTTATGAAGAATACAGGAGGGAGAAGATAAGGCAGAAGATTGAGGAGACCCGTGCTCAGCGCGTTCAGATCAAGGTAATTTACAGCAAATTGGAAAGCCAGATTTTGCAGCAAGCCATTCCAGCCATTCATTTAAAGGAGTAGTCCAGTGCTGAAAAACTTATCCCATATCCTAAGGATAGGGGATAAGTTCCAGATCGCTGGGGGTCCGACCGCTGGGCTCTCCCTTGATCTCCTGTACGGGGCCCCGACAGCCCGCGGGAAGGGGGAGTGTTTACCACCGCATGAAGCGGCGGCAGACACACCCCCTCAATACAACTCTATGGCAGAGCCGAAACGCTGCCTTCGGCAATCTCCAGCTCTGCCATAGAGATGTATTGAGGGGGGCGTGTCAGCCGCCGCTTCTGGCCAGTGAGCCGGTGCCCCGTACAGGAGATTGCAGGGGGGCCCCAGTGGTTGGACCCCCCGCAATCTAAAACTTATTCCCTGTCCTTAGGATAGGGGATAGGGTTTTCAGCACTGGACTACCCCTTTAAAGCGTTACCTTCACTTAAAAGAAAAAACTTTAGACATGTCGCACTGAAATCCCAAAAGTTTTGATCGGTTTGGGTGTCAGTGCTGGGACCACTGCTCTATTTGCAGATGTTATTCAGCATGAACTTCTCTCTATTGCAGAAATTACCAAAGGTGAATAAGGAGCTCGCTCTCAAACTTCTAGAAGAGGAAGATGGGGAACTTCCCTTACTGAAGAAAAAGCAAAAGGTAAGAGACGACTCAGTCGTGGTTATGTGCACACAACACGAATATACCTTGGATTGTCTTCACTGTCATCAGGATGGTATGCATTGGCATTACTTGCTGTTGTGTGTTTGTTTTTTTTGTTTTTTTATTAAAGGGGTTCTCCGGTGCTTAAACATCTTATCCCCTATCCAAAGGATAGGGGATAAGCTGCCTGATCGCGGGAGTCCCGCCGCTGGGGACCCCCGTGATCATGCACGCGGCACCCCGTTTATAATCAGTCCCCGGAGCGTGTTCGCTTCGGGTCTGATTACGGGCGACTACAGGGCGGGCGGCGTGTGACGTCACGCTCCGCCCCGCAATGCAAGCCTACGGGAGGGGGCGTGATAGCTATAGGATTTTATAGGAAAGTATAACAGACTCATTTAAAAAGGCTTCCAGCTAATGAGCCCAATTTTCCCAGCATTCCCTGCTTCGTCAGTACATGCACAGAGTTTGCGCTGGTAATTTGGCTTCTGGTAGCTTGTGGACTGTGCAGTAATTTGACGTTGTAAACTTTTCTCTTAAATGCGATGCAGCAAAGAGGATCTGTCAGGAGCGCATGTCTTTACTTGTACAGTAGAAACTGACAGACAAATGGTTGTCTGATCCATTGATTATCTCCACCGTAATCCACTGGTATTGCCTGAGAAGGACATATCTGGCAATACAGGAAAAATGTATCATTACATGGCACCATTTAAAAAACTCCAAAAAAAAAAAAAAAAGATAGATATATATACACACACACACATATATATATTTATAATAAGTTTTCTTTTTGCATATATTGTTTAGCCTAGGCTGTTATCAGAGAATACTGTAGAGGTTCTTGTGTATGCCTTGGCTTAGCTCTGGTTTTCAATTCTACATTGAAGTTATTCTGTAACTCTGCCTAGATTTCCCATGAATCCTCTGGATGACTGTGTAGAGATTAGGTGTGGTGTTTGATCAGTGCACCTGGTCATATTATTAAGCTATTTGTGCTAGAGTTCAGCCAGGTGAACTCATAAGTGGTTTGAGATCAGTTCACATTATAAGTGGTTTTATTGCATTTTCTTATGCAATGTGCTTTATTATTATTTTTTTTTACATATATATTGCCATGAGGGGAAGGGATTTGACCTATAGTCACAATTACGGTATTTTATGTAGATTGTGAGCCTTTAGACTGTGTTCACATATTGAATTTTTACTGAATGTTTCATCAATTTTTACTGCATTTTTTTATGACGTTTTTCCATAATTTGCACAATTTTTGTAAAAATCTAAATTTTTGCCACAATTTAGCAAAAAGCAGCAAAAAAAAAAAAAAACTAATAAAAAAAAAAAGGCTCAGGGGTGGTGTACCTCTACTATATATCTATTATTTTCTTATAAATATATAATATATTGATATATTTTACATTTATTTACATATGTTTATATATATATATATATAATAATATATTTATTTTCTTTTTATACAAAATATATATTCTGATCCAATTAAAATATCAGCAGTATACAGAGCTGGGAGAGGAGAGGTATGGGATGTAGTAAGAGTTATCTAATAGGTGCCAATTAGAGATGAGCGAACGTACAGTAAATTTGATTCGTCACAAACTTCTCGGCTCGGCAGTTGATTACTTATCCTGCATAAATTAGTTCAGCTTTTAGGTGCTCTGGTGGGCTGGAAAAGGTGGATATAGTCCTAGGAAAGAGTCTCCTAGGAATGTATCCACCTTTTCCAGCCCACCAGAGCACCTGAAAGCTGAACTAATTTATGCAGGAAAAGTCATCAACTGCCGAGCCGAGAAGTTCGTGACGAATCGAATTTACTGTAAGTTCGCTCATCTCTAGTGCTAATGTCGTCCTGCAGTTCGTCAGGCAACGTAATAAATATTTAGACTAAGTTCACTACAATGTGATTTGCTCTATAACCTTTTACAGCTGCAGTGTTCCAAGTAAAGGGACCTTCTTCTGTCATGTCCCACTATCTGGGGTCTTTACAGAAAAATAAACATTTGCAGCGTCTTATATGTTTCCTATATGCTTTCTTCTACAGAAAATGCCCAATATTCTCTCCGATGACCGATTTAAAGTCATGTTTGAGAATCCCGACTTCCAAGTGGATGAGCGTAGTGAGGAGTTCAGGCTGATCAACCCACTGGTGTCTAAAGTCAGTGAGAAGAGGAAGAAGAAGTTGAAGGCGATGGAAATGCAGCAGGAGAAGGTAAAGAAGAGACCCACCTCTATTCAGCTGGGTTTTTCCGCAGGGTTTTTCCGTTTTTGCACTTTGTTTTTTTTCCTCCTTACCTTTTAAAAATCATAACCCTTTCAATTTTTCACCTGCAATTCCATATTATGGCTTATTTTTGTGCCACCAATTCTACTTTGCAGTGACATTAATCATTTTACCAAAAAATCCATGGCAAAACAGGAAAAAAAATCATTGTGCGACAAAATTGAAGAAAAAATGACATTTTGTAACTTTTGGGGCCTTCTGTTTCTACGCAGTGCATTTTTTTGGGTAATAATGACACCTTATCTTTATTCTGTAGGTCCATACGGTTAAAATGATACCCTACTTATATAGGTTTGATTTTGTCGCACTTCTGGAAAAAATCCTAACTACATGCAGGAAAATTAATATGTTTAAAATGATCTACTGACCCCTATAACTTTTTTATTTTTCTGCGTACGGGCCGGTATGAGGGCTCATTCTTTTGCGTGGTTATCTGAAGTTTTTATCGGTACCATTTGTGTTTTGATCGGACTTTTTGATCTCTTTTTATTCATTTTTCTTGTGCTATAAAAAGTGACCAAAATATGCTATTTTGGCCTTTTTTGTGTGTACGCCATTGACCACGCGGTTTAATTATCTTTTTTTTTTTGCTATGTTATAGCCCCCACTAGGGCCTATAACATGCATTACATTGATCCCTAACACTGATCATCTGCATAGAACTACATGCGGATGATCAGTGTTATCGGGGCTTGACTTCTCCTGCCTGGATCTCAGGCATGGAGAAGTCAATCGCTGATCGGACGTGCCGGATGCAGGTAAGGGACCCTCCTTCTGCGTCCTAGCTGATCGGGACACCGTGGTTTACTGTGGTGTACCTGATAAGCCCGACTGAGCTGCCAGGATGCAATTTTTTTTTTTTTTACTTTTAGACGCGGCGATCAACTTTGATCACCGGGTCTAAAGGGTTAATAGCATGTGGCACAACGATTGGTACCGCATGCTATTAGCCCAGGATCCTGGCTTTCATTAGCCACCAGGACCGACCTGCTATGACGCAGGGCCATGGCATGACCCTGCGTTATAGACCAGGACCAGGCGCAGGGCGTACAGGTACACCCTGTGTCCTTAAGAGGTTAAAGCCATTGGCTGTGTAGGGCTCAGAATGTGGAATATATACCACATAGATTTTAATATGTATATTAGGTGAGAATAGCTGGTGGTTGAACATCTTGTGTGTATGGCCACCTTAAAGGGAACCAATTATCAGATTTTAGCATATATATTGCTTAACAACGTGTTATATATGATAAAATCTTTCTCCCCACCATACCCAGAGGACGTTTTTGCCCCCAGGGATGTTGAAGATATGAAGTTATAAAGTTCCCCAGCCGCCCCTTAAGTAGTCCCCTGGGCAGGGACTTACACTTACCGAGTCCCGTTGCTCCGGCCGTGGTCCCGCCCTCTTGTCTTGATTGACGGCCAACGTTATCGCTCTGATCCTTAAGCAGACGGAGCAGAGCAGTGGCGTGAGCCGTCAATCAAGACGAGGGGGTAGGACCATGGCCGCTGCAACAGGACTCGGTAAGTATAAGTCTCCACCAAGGGGACGACGGGGCAACCAGGGAGGGACTATATAACTTTATATCTTCAACATTCCTGGAGTCGAATATATCCCCTGGTTATGGGGAGGACAAAGATTTTAGCATATATAATGTGTTGTCAAGCACTAAAATCTGCTGGTTGGTTCCCTTTAAAGGCCCAGTACACTTGTCAATGATGCAATTTCTCTTTTTAAGGGTGGCCATGGGCTACATGGCCTCCATCTTGGAATGAAGACTTCACAGGTGTGATGACTTAAAGGGGTTATCCAGGAAAAAACTTTTTATATATATATCAACTGGCTCCAGAAAGTTAAACAGATTTGTAAATTACTTCTATTAAAAAAATCTTAATCCTTACATTATTTATGAGCTGCTGAAGTTGAGTTGTTCTTTTCTGTCTAAGTGCTCTCTGATGACACGTGTCTCGGGAACCGCCCAGTTTAGAAGCAAATCCCCATAGCAAACCTCTTCTACTCTGTGCAGTTCCCGAGACAAGCAGAGAGGTCAGCAGAGAGCACTGTTGCCAGACAGAAAACAACAACTCAACTTCAGCAGCTGAGAATTGTTGAAAGGATTAAGATTTTTTAATAGAAGTCATTTACAAATCTGTTTAACTTTCTGGAGCCAGTTGATATATAAAAAATTTTTTTTTCCCTGGAATACCCCTTTAACTCCCTCTTTGACCTTCCTTAGGTCATCAATATTACATTGGTGCCAATCCGGCTCCAGGAACCATTGACAATCATTTATTTGAAAAAACAAAAACAAAAAAACATGGCGCTCATTGGAACGTTGCAACCTTTTAAATGTTCGCCAGCACTCCTGTTGGCAATGCAAGGTACTGCATTTTTGTTTTGTTCACTTGAATTGGACAAAGCTGCAGTACCTTGCTCCTCCAGGACTAATAGTTGCCAATCTAATATTGATGGCCTGTCCTGAGGATACATAATCAGTTGTATAACCCCTATGGGGACCGATCATAGTGAGGCTCTATAACAGTGTTTCCCAACCAGGGTGCCTCCTGCTGTTGCAAAACTACAACTTCCAGCATGCCCGGACAGCCAAAGGCTGTCCGGGCATGCTGGGAGTTGTAGTTTTGCAACAGCTGGAGGCCCCGTGGTTGGGAAACACTGTCCTATGATATTTGTAAAAACGCTTTCTTACATTCATGGAAATCTGGATTCTTAATTCGCTTCTTGCCCCGAAATATATTTTTAGTTTTCTATTAAATCAATGTTAATTTCCTCCATGGCGGGAAATGGTTTGTATGAAAACATCTTCTTAAGACGTCTTCAGTAAAAAAACACAGGTGTCTCCTCCTTTGTCTTTCGGGGGAAATCGTCCAGATGCATCTGTCCGGCAGGACACCTATTAATAGACAATCGCCTCCGCAACAAGACACTTGTCCGATTGTCACTCGCTGCTAATTTTGTCCCCTAGGAGGAAGAGGAAGAGCCAGAAGGAAAGCCAAGTGATGCAGAGAGCTCCGAGACTTCCGACGATGAAAAGGGATGGGTCGAAGAGGTCAGGAAACAGCGCAAACTCTTACGCCAAGAGGAAAGATCCAAGAGGCAGGAAAGGGAGAAGGAGGATCGGCAGGCATCCCTCAAGCCTCAGTTCTATGAGATAAAAGCCGGGGAGGAGTTCCGAAGCTTCCAGGATGCTGCCAGAAAGCAAAAGATGATGAGGTAGGTGTGACATGGTGACAAGTCTAACTTCCCAAACCATGATGTAAACAATGCTAAGTGGATTACTTGTTCCTGACTTTGTCCAGACGTGCAGTGTAGTTGTCCCACCAACCCCTGTCATGTTCTGGCTGTTCCTTTAATTTACGGTGTCACATCAGGTCTTGGTGATCTTTATAATGTATGACCAGAGCCAACAGTGTTAGGCTGCATTCACACCACATTTTTGCAATACAGTTCCCGTATACCCTTTAAATTTGAAAACCGTACAGAACCGCATTGAAAACCGTGTGCATTGACTCCCCATTGAAAACCGTATGCCAAACAATGCATCCGGTTGCATCCGTTTTGCGTCTTGTATGGTTTTGTCCGTTTTTTTTTCCCGTACCCAAAACCGTAGCCTACCACAGTTTTTGGTCCGGGGGAAAAACTGTATTAAATCGTATACGTTTTTTAAACATGGGAGTCAATGGGAATCGTAGAGATCTGCATGTGCGTGCGATTCCATACGGTTTTCACCATACGGTTTTTGACTTTGCACAGTTTTTTTTCTTGGAATTTCAATCAAACAAGTGAAACTTTATTCATAATGGAGTGAAAAGTTAAAAACGTATGCGTTTTTTTCTTAAACGGATGCAACCGGACTTCATTTTACAAACCGTATACAGATAACAATTTATACACACGTTTTGATACAGTTTAGTCAGGTTTTGAGGAATCCGTTTTTCATCAAAAACCTGATAAGGGAACTGTATTGCAAAAACGTGGTGTGAATGCAGCCTTAGAGAAGTTTGCCTCCATATAAAGACGTTCTGTCAGCTTTCCTGACACATTTATTGCAGTAAATAAACTATTCTGCAGCAGCTTTTCTGAAAGACTTTTTAAATGAAATTATTGACAACTAGGTGTTACCATTCTCTTTTTGCAATTGTTCATTGTAACAATGCTGACGGATCGCTAGACTGCAGAACCAGGCCTCACCTTTTAGTAGTTGGCCTTCCTGGGTCCTAAAAAAAAAAAAAAGTTTCCCCCAGTATTATAATTCCCCCAGTACTTAAGGTTGGGCAAAATGGTGAGACCCATCAGCAGTCATGCAAGAGATTCATAAAAGCTTGTCTCAATGTTGGAAGCAGATGGCAAGATAAAGTACAGCAACAGACACAGTACAGTGGTCCCTCAAGTTACAATATTAATTGGTTCTGGGACGACCATTGTATGTTGAAACCATTGTATGTTGAGACCAGAACTCTATGGAAACCTGGTAATTGGTTCTAAAGGCACCAAAATGTCATCCAAAAATAGGAAAAAGTGAGGATTAAAGAACAATAAGTAGATAACTAATATAGATAAAGCAAATCCTTACATATAAAAGTAAGAAAGATCTGCTGGGAGCTGTAAATCACCGTCTATGTCAGTGTTTCCCAAGCAGGGAGCCTCCAGCTGTTGCAAACCTACAACTCCCAGCATGCCCGGACAGCCTTTGGCTGTCCGGGCATGCTGGGAGTTGTAGTTTTGCAACAGCTGGGGGCACTCTGCTTGGGAAACACTGATCTATGTAGAGGACAGGAGCTTCTTCGGGGTCCTGTACAGTACACACAATGTCCTAAAAAAGTAATGGAGTCGCCCTCACCTGATGTCCAAAGGAGCAGCTAACCTTGGTACAGATAAAGTGTACAGAACATGTAATACCATCCTGTACTGTAGGGGGCGCTACCAGACATCAGTCAGTGCATGCACTTCAGTAATACAGGGGTTTTACCAGTGAATGCCCATTCTGATTGGTTGGTTCTTCCGGCCATTGACATGTTTTACAGATCTGGATTGTCCGTAGCATTGTATGTTGAATCTGGTTTCAACTTACAATGTTCCAGAAAAGACCATTGTATGTTGAAACCAATGTATGTTGAGGCCATTGTAAGTTGAGGGATCACTGTATTGAGCGACATACGCCAACAGATAACCCTAAAGGGGTACTCTGGTTTAAAAAAAATGTATACCCTTATACAACAGTCTCCCCTACACCTGCTCGTCCCTCCTTCTCACCCCCCTCTCAGGAGGCACTTATCCCCTATCCTGTGTAAAGGGGATACATTTTTCAAAACCGCAGTACCCCTTTAACAGAAAAACCAGAAAACTCGCTAAGCGGAATTCTGCATTACTCCGGAGGAACTTTGAAAACCAAAGACATAAGGGTACGATCACACTATGTTCTGGCCCCCATTCATCACATCCGTTGGGATCCTGCTGAAAACAGGATGCCAACATATACTGTTAACAGGAGCAGCAGACCCCATTCACTTCTAAGGCCGAACTGAGTCAGCCGGAATCAAACCTACATAGACAGACTGGATAAGGACAAAGCTATCACATGGCAGCAGAGCGCTAACCAAACAAATATAATTAGCACCTGAGTCTAATAGCTGGACCCTTGAAATAGTCGGTCTTTTCATCTAAAACCAGACACAACAAAAATCTGGCATGGACTGTACTCTGGCAAAAACTAACCTTAAAGGGGTATTCCAGGAAAAATATTTTATATATCAACTGGCTCCAGAAAGTTAAACAGATTTGTAAATTACTTTTATTAAAAAAATCTTAATCCTTCCAATAATTATCAGCTGCTGAAGTTGACTTGTTCTTTTTTTGTCTGGCCATAGTTCTCTCTGCTGACATCTCTTCTTGTCTCGGGAACTGCACAGAGCAGAATAGGTTTGTTATGGGGATTTGCTTCTACTTTGGACAGTTCCCGAGACAGGTGTCATCAGAGAGCACTTTGACAGAAAAGAACAACTCAACTTCAGCAGCTAAAAAGTACTGAAAGGATTAAGATTTTTTAATGGAAGTAATTTACAAATCTGTTTAAACTTTCTGGAGCAAGTTCATATATAAAAAATTTTTTTTTTTCCTGGATAACCCCTTTAACCTTTTTAAAAGACGGGGAGAATGGCATGGTAGGACCAGTTCTGCCATTTATTATAGTCGTGACCATACTCATTCACATTGTCTAGTCAGTGCTGAGAGTTTCACCATGTAGGGACACACCCTATTCACAAGGGAAATTGTCACACCCAAGTTGTCCATTTACCTTTCTGTTTCCAAGAGCAATGACGTTCTAAGAAAAGATGCTCCAGCATTATTGTTTTATGGGGAATACGTTATTAACACACAGACAGGTCCTCTTTAAAAACTTAACAAGAAATCTTACTAAACCACAAACAAGTACCGTATATACTCGAGTATAAGCCGACCCGAATATAAGCCAAGGCCCCTAATTTCGCCCCAAAAACCCAGGAAAAGTTATTGACTCGACTATAAGCCTAGGGTGGGAAATGCATCATCCCCCATATGTCATCATTCAGACCCCCCCCCTTGTCATCATCCAGACCCCCCCCCCCCCGTCCTCATCCAGACCCCTGTCATTTTCACCCCCGTCATCACCCCATCATTATCCCCTTCGTCATCACCCCCTTCATCATCACCGCCTGTCATCATCCAGACCCCCTTCGTCATCATCCAGACCCCCTTCGTCATCATCCAGACCCCCTTCGTCATCATCCAGACCCCCTTCGTCATCATCCAGACCCCCTTCGTCGTCATCCAGACCCCCTTCGTCGTCATCCAGACCCCCTTCGTCGTCATCCAGACCCCCTTCGTCGTCATCCAGACCCCCTTCGTCGTCATCCAGACCCCCTTCGTCGTCATCCAGACCCCCTTCGTCGTCATCCAGACCCCCTTCGTCGTCATCCAGACCCCCTTCGTCGTCATCCAGACCCCCTTCGTCGTCATCCAGACCCCCTTCGTCGTCATCCAGACCCCCTTCGTCGTCATCCAGACCCCCTTCGTCGTCATCCAGACCCCCTTCGTCGTCATCCAGACCCCCTTCGTCGTCATCCAGACCCCCTTCGTCGTCATCCAGACCCCCTTCGTCGTCATCCAGACCCCCGTCGTCGTCATCCAGACCCCCGTCGTCGTCATCCAGACCCCCCGTCGTCGTCATCCAGACCCCCCGTCGTCGTCATCCAGACCCCCGTCGTCGTCATCCAGACCCCCGTCGTCGTCATCCAGACCCCCGTCGTCGTCATCCAGACCCCCGTCGTCGTCATCCAGACCCCCTTCATCAGTGGTTTTCAACCTGCGGACCTCCAGATGTTGCAAAACTACAATCATTTTTTTATTTTATCCAAAAACCTGATACGGGAACTGTATTGCAAAAACGTGGTGTGAACTCAGCCTTACCCCTATTTGAAGCCAATGATCATGGTGGTGATGCAGCTCGGGGTGGGTTCACACCACGATTTTACTATACGGTTTCAGCATACGGTTTCATAAAAAAAAAACTTATGCAACTGTACAGAAAACCGTGCCCATAGACTTCCCATTCAAAACCGTATGCACCTTAATGTATACGGTTGTCTCCATTTTTCAAACCATACGTTTTTTTTTACTTATTTTGTTTTTTTCCGGACTGACAACCATGGCCTACCACGGTTTTTGGTCCGGGTGAAAAACTGTATTAAACCGTATACATTTTTTTTTTTTTTAACATGGGAGTCAATGGGAACAGTACAGAACCGTATGTGCGTGTACAGTTCCATCCGGTTTTCACCATACGGTTTTTGGCTTTGCTAATTTTTTTTCTTGGAATTTCAATCAAACAAGTGAAACTTTATTCATAATCGAGTGAAAAGTTAAAAACGTATACGTTTTTTTTTCTTAAAAAAACGGATGCAACCGGACATCATTTTTCAAACCGTATACAGATAGAAATTTGTACACACGTTTTGATACAGTTTAGTCAGGTTTTGAGGAATCAGTTTTTTTTTTAAATCAAAAACCTGATACAAAACTGTATTGCAAAAACGTGGTGTGAACCCAGCCTCACATTTAGCGCCAGTATCGCCAAGCTGAAGGCTTTCTGTTGGTGATATGTTATCAGCCAGGGATTACCCCCTCCCTATTGTACACCCACGCAGTCATTAGGTAATGTACTATTACACCTCATAGTCACGTGATGTTTCAGCGTCACCATTTTCGATAAATTAGTCACATGATGCTAAGTTTACCCGTCTTATGTGACTTTATTGCCCTTAGGACTAGTACATGAATAGGTAAAAGGTGATCAGTGCCGATTACAGGAAGTTTTACTAAAGAGATGTTGAGATGACTGCAGTCCTTATCAAGACCTGTGCTGAGGAAAAGTCAACCAGTCGCCCATAGCAACCAATCAGATCGCGTCTTTCATTTTTGAAAAGGCCTCTGAGAAATGAAAGAAGCAATCTGATTGGTTGCTATGGGCAACTGGAGGACTTTTTCCTCAGCAGAGGTTTTGATAAATCTTCCCCATTGTGTTCAGCGAGACCGTAGTGTGGTGGTTCCCAAACTGGATCTCCAGAAGTCGCAAAACTACAACTCCCAGCATGCCCGGACAGCCGTTGGCTGTCCGGGCATGCTGGGGGTTGTAGTTTTGCAATATCTGAAGGTCCACAGTACATGTGCAGCTTTCTTAGGGTGCATTCACACCACGTTTTTGCAATACAGTTCCTGTATCGGGTTTTTGATTTAAAAAAAACGGATTCCTCAAAACCTGACTCTCCATATATGGTTAAAAACCTTATGCGGTTTGAAAAATGATGTCCGGTTGCATCCGTTTTTTAAAGAAATAAAGTATATGTTTTTAAAGGGGTACTCCGGCGCTAAGACATCTTATCCCCTATCCAAAGGATAAGGGGATAAGATGCCTGATCGCGGGGTTCCCGCCGCTGGGGACCCCCGTGATCTGTCACGCCCCCTCCCATAGGCTTGAGGGGGCGAAGCGTGACGTCACACGGGGGCAGAGCCGTGACTTCACACTGCTCCGGCCACGTGATTGACAGTAATCAGACCCAGAGCAAACATGCTCCGGGGACTGATTTTAGTGGGGTGCTGCGTGCAAGATCACGGGGGGTCCCCATCGGCGGGACCCCCGCAATCAGGCATCTAATCCTCTATCCTTTGGATAGCGGATAAGATGTCTTAGCGCCCGTGTACCCGTTTAACTTTTCACTCCATTATGAATAAAGTTTCACTTGTTTGATTGAAATTCCAAGAAAAAAAACTGTGCAAAGTCAAAAACCGGATGGTGAAAAACGGATGGAACCGTAAGCACATATTGTACAGTTCCCATTGACTCTCTTAAAAAAAAAACAAAAAAAAAATACATATACGGTTTAATATGGTTTTTCACCCAGAACAAAAACCGTGGTAGGCTACGGCTTTGGGTACGGGAAAAAAAACTGACAAAACTGTATAGAATGCAAAACGGACACAACCTGATGCATCTTTTGTCATACGGTTTTCAAGGGAGAGTCAATGCATAGGGTTTTCAATACGGTTCCGTACGTTTTTTTTCAATTGAAAATTTATACGGGAACTGTATTGCAAAAACGTGGTGTGAATCCAGCCTTAGGGTGCGTTCACACGGAGTAAATGAAGAGTAATTCACGCCGAAAAATTTAAGGCGGAAAAAATAATTTCGCGCGGACATGGGGGAGAAAGAAGTGAAGGGTTTTTCAGCCATTTCCGTGCAAATTGGCCGCGAATTGCGCGCAAATTCAGCGCGAAAACGATGACGGGCGGAATTTTTTTTTTACCATTGACTTCAATTGGTTTCTGCTAGCTGATTCCGCTTGAAGAATGAACATGCTCATTCTTCAAGTGGAACGGAATTCAGCGTCGGAATTCTGCTAGCAGAATTTCCGCAGTGTGAACAGGACAGCAGAAATAACATTAAAGTCAATGGGCAGAGGAGATGTGCATTAATTTGGAGCAGAATTCCTCTTGAATTACTCCGTGTGAACGCACCCTTATAGGAAGTTTTACTAAAGAGATGACTGCAATCCTATTGGTGGAGATTTATCAAAACCTGTGCTGAGGAAAAGTCAACCAGTTGCCCATAGCAACCAATCAGATCGCTTCTTTCATTTTTGAAAAGGCCTCTGAGAAATGAAGGAAGTGATCTGATCGGTTGCTATGGGCAACTGGATGACTTTTCCTCAGCACAGGTTCTTCCCCATTGTGTTCAGCAAGACCGTAGTGTGGTGGTTCCCAAACTGGGCCTCCAGAAGTTGCAAAAATACAACTCCCAGCATGCCCAGACAGCCGTTGGCTGTCCGGGCATGATGGGAGTTGTAGTTTTGCAGTACAGTGGTCCCTCATCATACGATGGTAATTCGTTCCAAACGAGCCATCGTTTGTCGAATCCATTGTATGTTGAGGGATTCGTGCAATGTAAAGTATAGGAAGCTGTACTCCCCTGTCCCCGCCACTCCGGACCGTGTCCCGACGCTCCCGATGGTGTCCCCGCTGCTCCCGATGGTGACCCCGGGCCTCCGCTGGGCTCTCCTGGTCTTCTCTGGTCCTCTGCTGGGCTCTCCTGGTCCTCTCCGGTCCTCTGCTGGGCTCTCCTGGTCCTCTCCGGTCCTCTGCTGGGCTCTCCTGGTCCTCTCCGGTCCTCTGCTGGGCTCTCCTGGTCCTCTCCGGTCCTCTGCTGGGCTCTCCTGGTCTTCTCCGGTCCTCTGCTGGGCTCTCCTGGTCTTCTCCGGTCCTCTGCTGGGCTCTCCTGGTCTTCTCCGGTCCTCCACTGTCTTCCGCAAGGCCTTACTGGGCCTGTGTAGCGACGTCATTACGCCGCTGCGTACGCCGTTCCTATTGGATGACGGGACGGCGTGCGCAACAGCGTATTGACGTCACCGGAGAGGGCCGAGAAGACACTGGAGGACCAGCGCTGGACCCGAAGGGCACCCCAGAGCATACTTACTGCACCATACGGGGAGCATTAAGCTGCTATCCGGCAGCAGCTTAAGCATTTGGCGCTGCCGGATAGCACTTAATGTGATGGCCCCGACATAAAAAAGCATCGTATGTCAATGCTGACATCGACATGTGATGGCCTCTGAGAGACCATCGTATGCCGATTTGATCGTATGTCGGGGCCATCGTATGTCGGGGGGTCGCTGTATCTGAAGGTCCACAGTACATGTGAAGCTTTCTTAGTAGGATCACCAGTAACATAACCTACCGTTTTGGCTTTTAGTCGGTGACTGTCACCTCAGAAGCCCCTTTCCCCTCCCCGCTGAAGATTTCTCAGTGACATTGTAAAAAGATTAGATTGCACTCACAATACAGAGATTACAGACTGCAGTATGCCGTATCATTTGAGTGTTTTTCCATAGAAAAGTATGAAATGTAATGATTTTTAATGTGTTAAAAAGCATTCAGATATACAGTGCTGGTAATCCAGCCTTACAATAAAGGTTAGAGCTGGATAATAAAACATGATCTTGTTTTTCTAATCTCTTTCTATTTTTGGATTGTATGTTAAAAAAATGTATTTTATTTAAATTACATTATTATGGGGGCACCCATCTTTTCCGGGTTGTTTTTTTTTTTACAGCGTTGAGATATGCTTTATAGCAATCCCCATGGACATAGACAAAATGATATCCAGACCCTATTTTTTTTTATGGGGAGTAGAATGTGTTGGCAGATAAGAACAATTTGGCCCATCTAATCTGCCCAATATTTTGAATATTCTAAAAAGTCCTTGTCCCTATCTTATATGAAGGATAGCCTTATACCTATCTCTATCTTATATGAAGGATATCCTTATACCTATCTCTATCTTATATGAAGGATATCCTTATACCTATCTCTATCTTATATGAAGGATAGCCTTATACCTATCTCTATCTTATATGAAGGATATCCTTATACCTATCTCTATCTTATATGAAGGATAGCATTATACCTATCTGTATCTTATATGAAGGATAGCCTTATACCTATCTCTATCTTATATGAAGGATAGCCTTATACCTATCTCTATCTTATATGAAGGATAGCCTTATACCTATCTCTATCTTATATGAAGGATATCCTTATACCTATCTCTATCTTATATGAAGGATAGCCTTATACCTATCCCTATCTTATATGAAGGATAGCCTTATACCTATCTCTATCTTATATGAAGGATAGCCTTATACCTATCTCTATCTTATATGAAGGATAGCCTTATACCTATCTCTATCTTATATGAAGGATAGCCTTATACCTATCTCTATCTTATATGAAGGATAGCTTTATGCCTATCGCTATCTTATATGAAGGATAGCCTTATACCTATCTCTATCTTATATGAAGGATAGCCTTATACCTATCTCTATCTTATATGAAGGATAGCTTTATGCCTATCACTATCTTATATGAAGGATAGCCTTATACCTATCCCTATCTTATATGAAGGATAGCCTTATACCTATCTCTATCTTATATGAAGGATAGCCATATACCTATCTTATATGTAGGATAACCTTATACCTATCTCTATCTTATATGAAGGATAGCCTTATACCTATCTCTATCTTATATGAAGGATAGCCTTATACCTATCTCTATCTTATATGAAGGATAGCTTTATGCCTATCACTATCTTATATGAAGGATAGCCTTATACCTATCTCTATCTTATATGAAGGATAGCCATATACCTATCTTATATGTAGGATAACCTTATACCTATCTCTATCTTATATGAAGGATAGCCTTATACCTATCTCTATCTTATATGAAGGATAGCCATATACCTATCTTATATGAAGGATAACCTTATACCTATCTCTGTCTTATATGAAGGATAGCCTTATACCTATCCCTATCTTATATGAAGGATAGCCTTATACCTATCTCTATCTTATATGAAGGATAGCCTTATACCTATCTCTATCTTATATGAAGGATAGCCTTATACCTATCTCTATCTTATATGAAGGATAGCCTTATACCTATCTCTATCTTATATGAAGGATAGCCATATACCTATCTTATATGAAGGATAACCTTATACCTATCTCTGTCTTATATGAAGGATAGCCTTATACCTATCTCTATCTTATTTGAAGGATAGTCTTATACCTATCTCTATCTTATATGAAGGATAGCCTTATTGGGGGAGATTGTTTTAAACCTGTGCAAAGGAAAAGTTGCCCATAGCAACCAATCAGATCTCTTCTTTCACTTTGTAGAGGCCTTGTTAAAAATGAAAGAAGTGATCTGATTGGTTGCTATGAGAAACTGGATGACTTTTCCTCTGGACAGGTTTTGATAAGTCACCCCCTTTATGCCTATCCTTTATATTGGAGGTTTGCAAACATGCTTGGTGTCCTGTGCAGAGGTCATTCTACAGGGAGGAGGAGACTGATATACTATGGTCTCATCTATATTACCGTAGTATATTTTTATAGTCTTAGGCCTAGCTATATATATATATATATACACACACACACCGTATTTATGTGTTTATTGGGGTATACCACGCACTGGCCTATAACACGCAACCTAATTTTTCCAAGGAAATTTGGGTAAAAATATATATATTTTTTTAACCCAAATATCCTTGTTAAAATGAGGGTTCGTGTGTGCGGGTATACCTCGATAAACAGTTTCTGCCGCCCCCGCCCCCCCAGAAGCCGCTGCAGATCAATGATTTAAAGCGGGCGCTTTAAATCAATCAACTGCAGGGCCAGAGTCCCGCTGCCCGATTCCCTCCCCCATCCCCGGTTTTATGGTTGCCTGTCCTGGGGCCAGAGTCCTGCCGCTGCCCGATTCCCTCCCCCATCCCCGGTTTTATGGTTGCCTGTCCTGGGGCCAGAGTCCTGCCGCTGCCCGATTCCCTCCCCCATCCCCGGTTTTATAGTTGCCTGTCCCAAGGACTGCCCTCCTTAAAGCTCCGGCGGCATCCTGGGCTGTCACTGTGCGCTTCGCGATGAGGACGTCACTCGTCATTGCGCACAGCAACAGCGTAGGACACCGCCAGAGCCAGTAGGAGCACGGTCCCCGAGACAGGCAACTATAAAAACCGGGGATGGCGGAGGGAATTGGGCAGCGGCGGGACTCTGGCCCCAGGACAGGCAACCATAAAACCGGGGATGGGGGAGGGAATCTGGCAGCGCCAGGACTCTGGCCCTGCAGTTCATTGATTTAAAGAGCCCGCTTTAAATCATTTGATATGCAGCGGCTTCTGCGGGGTCAGAAACAGTTTATCGGCGTGTAACACGCAGATAGACTTTAAAAAATGCGGGTTATACGCTGGTAAATACGGTGTGTGTGTATATGTATATATAAATTCTAATTATTATTTTTTTTTATATATATATAGCAAGAAACATCACCAACTTTTGTTTTTTAAACATTAAAACTTTATTTAAACAATGTCACTTTCTGATGACGCATTCCCTTAAAAGGGGTGACCCAGTTTATAAAATTCTATTTCATACACCCTATTAGGGATGCCAGAGTTATAGCTCTTTTTTTCAACCATACAAACTATATATATATCTATTAGATTTAACCAAAGTATAAGTAAATGAGGGTCCTCTCTTCAGGATCCTTATCTGTTGGCCAAAGTGAGGAATGTTTACAAAGAGCGTCTCTCACTCTGGAGGACACAGACCACCCATTGATGAGAATGGGCACCATGTAATACTTTAGTTGCCCTGTGATGGCGCTGCAGGGAAATAAGATTTCCCCATTGATTACAGCTGATCGCTCGGGGGGGGAAACCCAGCGGGTTAAGGAGAAATGGTGTGATCGGCTTTTTGTCCAGGGACCCTACTAACAAGTAGTAGTAAGTGTGTATATATATGTATGTATATGTGTCTATATATATATATATATATATATATATATACATACATATATATATATACATATACATATATATATATATATACAGCCTGTTGGTTTGTTTCAGGCTTTAAGTTGTTATTGATGTTTTAAAAATAAATAAATTAAAATAATAAAATAAATAAAATGCGGAAGGTAATAGTTCTATATACCTTCACACATACAGTATCCTGCACAGATTTCAAACTGGAGATTTCAATGTAAACTAAATGACTGGGCACAGCATCAAATATGCACAGTTTTCTGTACGTGTTAAAAGGGTTATCCAGGAAAAAACAATATAGATATATATATATGTATGAGAACTGGCTCCAGAAAGTTAAACAGATTTGTAAATTACTTCTATTAAAAAATCTTAATCCTTTCATTACTTATGAGCTGCTGAAGTTGAGTTGTTCTTTTCTGTCTAAGTGCTCTCTGATGACACGTGTCTCGGGAACTGTCCAGAGTAGAAGCAAATCCTCATAGCAAACCTCTTCTAAACTGTGCAGTTCCCGAGACAAGCAGAGATGTCAGCAGAGAGCACTGTTGCCAGACAGAAAAGAACAACTCAACTTCAGCAGCTGATAATTATTGGAAGGATTAAGATTTTTTAATAGAAGTAATTTACAAATCTGTTTAACTTTCTAGAGACAGTTTATATTAAAAAAAAAGTTTTTTTTCCCCTGGAATACCCCTTTAATAGACCTGTGTTTCCCAACCGGTGTGCCTCCAGCTGTTACAAAACTACAACTCCCAGCATGCCCAGACAGCCGTTGACTGTCCGGGCATGTTGGGAGTTGTAGTTTTGCAACAGCTGGAGGCACACTGGTTGGGAGACACTGTAATAGACCCTAAAGTGGTGGCCGGTATTCCCTGTCCGCATGCAAGTATACAGCGCAGTCCGGGGCACATGTTTAACCCCCCCCCCCCTGCCGAAACAACCTATTTGTAGGAATAGTCTGTAACAAATCGCTGTTTGTAGTTTTGCGCCATTGTGGGGTTGTACGTTCTGTGTGTGGACCGTGAGTCTAACAGTAAAGTGCTCAGTGAGGCCGGCTGACATTGTTATGTGTGTGGGTGATGGCTGCTTTATTTGCGTCATCCTTTTTTCCTCTTTTATATATAGGCCGTGACAGAACATCTTGACCTGGAACAATTTTAAGGTTGTTTTTCTGCTTTTCAAGTTTCACCACAAAAAAAGATTATTATTCTTAAAAAGAACCATTTCGGGAAATTAGAGTTTGGATCAAGGGAATATGGGCAGAAACGAATGGTTTTATGAATAATTTACCCCCCCCCCCCCCCCAAAAAAAAAGCATACAAACCGTGTCACATGACTATTAGGGAGGAACTGACAGGAGGGTGCGCAGCAAAAAACATTAACCCTAGGGTGCCCAGGCATGCTATTCATTCCAATAGGCTGAGGCAATCGGTCATCACTTTCATGCTACCCAAACCATGAGTCATTAGGGTGGTCCCCGGTGGTTCCTGCCTGTCCTGCTAACTTTCATTGATAAATCTCTCCCTATTTGGGTATAAGAAGAGGTCAGTCAAGACTGGGGGCGGGGAGGCCACAGGGGACCATCCTAATGGCTCCTGGTTTAGGCAGCATGAAAGTGATGACAGGTTCCCTTTAAAGGGGTACTCCGCTGATAGACATCCCCTATCCAAAGGATAGAGGATAAGATGTCTGATCGTGGGGGTCCACTTCTAAACAAACGCTGGGTTCCTGCAGCAGTGGTTGTGACATCATGGCCGTGCCCCCTTGTGACGTCATGGCACGCCCCCTCCATTCATGTCTAGGGGAGGGGGCATGTCGACAGACACGCCCCCTAGCATAGACATGAATGGAGGGGGCGTGGCGTGACATGACGTCACGATCACAGCCTCCGGCTGGTGCTAGAGAGTTAAACAGATTTGTAAATGACTTCTATTATAATATCTGGACTTCCAGTACTTTTTAGCAGCTGTATGCTACAGAGGAAATTCTTTTCTTTTTGAATTTCTTTTTTGTCTGGCCACAGTGCTCTCTGCTGACACCTCTGTCCGTGTCAGGAACTGCCCAGAGCAGCATAGATTTGCAACGGGGATTTTCTCCTGCTATGGACAGTTCCTGATACGGGCATCAGGTGTCAGCAGAGAGCACTGTGGACAAGACAGAAAAAGAAATTCAAAAAGAAAATAATTTCCTCTGTAGCATACAGCTGCTAAAATGTTCTGGAAGGGTAAAGATTTTTTAATAGAAGTCATTTACAAATCTGTTTAACCTTCTGGCACCAGTTGATTTAAAAAAAAGAAATGTTTTCCTCTGGAGTACCCCTTTAACCCCTTAACGACGCAGGACTTAAATGTACGTCCTGTTAAGCTGGTACTTAACTCGCCAGGACGTACATTTACGTCCTATGCATAACTGCGAGCATCGGAGCGATGCTCGTGTCATGCGAGGCAGGTCCCGGCTACTGATAGCAGCCAGGGACCCACCGGTAATGGCGGACATCCGCGATCGTGCGGTTGTCTGCCATTAGCCCCTCAGATGTCGTGATCAATAAAATATCTAAATAGATGATCGGATCGCCCACAGCGCTGCCGCGGCGACCCGATCATCCAGCACGGCAGACGGTGGTCCCCTCACCGGCCTCCGCTGTCTTCCACGGGTCTTCTGCTCTGGTCTGCAATTGAGCAGACCAGACCAGAGCAGAAGATGACCGATAACACTGATCAGTGCTATGTCCTATACATAGCACTGAACAGTATTAGCAATCAATTGATTGCTATAAATAGTCCCCTATGGGAACTATTAAAGTGTAAAAATAAAAGTTACCAAAAAAAAAATTTAAAATCTGAACCCCCCCCCAATAAAAACATACATTTTTTTTATATACATATTTGGTATTGCCGTGTGTGTAAATATCCCAACGATTAAAATAAAATGTTAATGATACTGTACGGTGAACGGCATGACTGTAAAAAAAAATTCCAAAATAGCTGCTTTTTTTATAACATTTTATTCCCCAAAAAATTTATAAAAATGTATTAAAAGTTTTATATAAGCAAATATGGTATCAATAAAAAGTACAGATCATGGCGCAAAAAATGAGCCCTCATACCGCCGCTTTTACGGTAAAATGAAAAAGTTATTATAGGTCTTCAAAATAGGGGGATTTTAAACGTACTAATTTGGTTAAACAGTTTGCGATTTTTTTTTAAGCGCAACAGTAATAGAAAAGTATCTTATCATGGGTATCATTTTAATCGTATTGACCCCAAGAATAAAGAACACATGTCATTTTTACCATAAATTGTACGGCGTGAAAACGAAACCTTCCAAAATTTGCAAAATTGCCGTTTTCTTTTTAAATTCCCCCACACAAATAGTATTTTTTTGGTTGCGCCATACATTTTATGGTAAAGTGAGTGATGGCATTACAACGGACAACTGGTCGCGCAAAAAACAAGCCCTCTTACTAGTCTGTGGATGAAAATATAAAAGTTATGATTTTTTGAAGGCGAGGAGGAAAAAACGAAAACGTAAACGGGCTGAGTCCTTAAGGGGTTAAGAGTATCTAGTAATTTGCTTTTTGGCAGGACCTCTCCCATTCAGGTGATCATAGACTCCTCCTGTGTGAATAATTTGTGTTTATTGTTGTAATGTCTCATTTTGCCCTCAGAATTGTGTAAAAAGTGCTGTGTAATTTGTTGGAGCTATATAATTATGATTATTATTATGATTCTTATAATTGTGACCTATATCTTGCATTGTATGTTGCTGTATTTGCCCTCTAGAACAGTGGTCTCCAAGGACCTCCCAGATGTTGCAAAACTACAATTTCCAGCATGCTGTGAGCTGCAGTTTTGCAACATCTGGAGGTCTATAGTTTAGAGACCCCCCAAGGAGAGGCAACAAGGCACTTGTACCCCCTGTCCTGCAATCTGTGGGTGTTTCATGGACACAACGTAACTATAAGGGGTGCAGTGGGCACCATGCTGGGGGGGGGGGGAGCTGTTGCAGATCTTGCATTGGGGCCCACGTTACGCCACTGCTCATGGATGTCAGTTCTTCTACACCAGTGTTTCCCATCCAGTGTGCCTCCAGCTGTTGCAACAGTTTTGCAACAGCTGCAGGCACCCCGGTTGGGGAAACGCTGTTCTACAGTTATGGGCAGCATCTTGATGGCAATGACTTATCCGACTGTCGGTCACGGGCTCTGTCGCAGATTGTGCTCTTTGTCTTTCTCTCCGGTTATGAATAATGTCTGCGGGATGTGGAAGCGGGCGAGAGGACGGCGGATGGAAATGCCTGCTCATAGTGAGAGTGGGCAAAGAGGAATTCATGACGACAATAAGCGTTTCATAAAAGATTGAAGAGGGGGGAAAACAAGGACAAGGACATGGCATAAAGCGGGCACGGACAATAGGGTCCGCAGCACGGGGGCACACAGGTCAGAACAGTGTTTCCTAACCAGGGTGCCTCCAGCTGTTGCAAGACTACAACTCCCAGCATGCCCAGACAGCCTTCGGCTGTCTGGGCATGCTGGGAGTTGTAGTCTTGCAACAGCTGGAGGCACCCTGGTTAGGAAACACTGGGTCAGACACTCGCTGGGAAATTAGCAGAGTTTTAGAAGACGGGAATATTAACCCCATCCTGCACTCATCAGGAACATAAACTCACAGAATTATTTAATATTCCTGATGAAAACAAGGATTTCAGAAGTTACACGTTTCCAGCTCCATCGTTTTACCACAAAAAAAAATATATGCGGCAAAATACGCCACGTGACCCTACCCCAGTGTTTTCCAACAGGGTGCCTCCAGGTGTTGCAAAACTACAACTCCCAGCATGCCCGGACAGCCAACGGCTGTCCGGGTATGCTGGTCGTTGTAGTTTTGCAACAAATGGAGGCACCCTGGTTGGGAAACACTGGGGTAGGGTCACGTGGCGTATTTTGCCGCATATTTTTTGCAGCTGATTTTGCTACCCATTGATTTCAATACAGCATGTGTGCAGGAGCAAATCCCTATAGCAAAACCTCTCCTGCTCCTGGACAGTTCCTGAGATGGACAGAGGTGTCAGCAGAGAGCAATGTGGCCACACTGGAAGAAAGAACTACACAACTTTCTCTGGGGCATACAGCAGCTGAGAAGTACTGGAAGGATTAAGATTTTTTAATCGAAGTAATTTACAAATCTGTTAAACTTTTTGGCACCAGTTCATTTAAAAAAAAAAAAAAATTTCCACCGGAGTACCCCTTTAACATTGTCTCCCCTAGGTCTCACTTCTTCTGCAGAAGCCATGCCCCTTTATTGCTTTTTGAGTTTTTTTTGTCAGAGATTGCACTGTATATAAATGTGCGTGTATGTGTATATATGTGTGTGCGTATGTATGTATGTATGTGTATATATATATATATACACACACACACACACACACACAGTGATCCCCCAACTTACAATGGCCTCAACATACAATAGTTTCAACATACACCGGTCTTTTCTGGACCATTGTAACTTGAAACCAGACTCAACATACAATGTACAGACAGTCCAGATCTGTGAAACGTGTCAATGGCTGGAAGAACCGACCAATCAGAATGGGCATTCACTGGTAAAACCCCTGTATTACTGAAGTGTATGCACTGACTGGTGTCTGGTAGCGCCCCCTACAGTACAGGGAGGTATTACATGTTCTGTACTCTTTACCTGTACCAGGGTTAGCTGCTCCTTTGGACATCATTTTACTTTTTTTTAGGACACTGCGTGTTCTGTACAGGACCCTGAAGAAGCTTCTGTCCTCTACATAGACCAGTATTTCCCCAAAGAGCATGCTGGGAGTTGTAGTCTTGCAACAGCTGGAGGCAACCTCTTTGGGAAACACTGACATAGACAGTGATTACAGATCCCAGCAGATCTTTCTTACTTTTATATGTAAGGATTTGCTTTATCTATATTAGTTATTTACTTATTTTTCTTTAATCCTCACTTTTTCCTATTTTTGGATGACATTTTGGGGCTGAACCAATTACCAGGTTTCCACAGAGTTCTGGTCTCAACATACAATGGTTTCAACATACAATGGTCGTCCTGGAACCAATTAATATTGTAACTTGAGGGACCACTGTATGTGTATATATATATATATATATATATATATATATATATATATATATGTGTATATATATATATATATATATATAATATACATATATACACACACACAAGTGAGAGCAGCACAGCCAGCTGAAGACCACAGTGTAGCGGGTGCCAGCGGGCCCAATCGCAGCCCTGGCCGGTGGTAGCAGTAGTAGGTAGAATAAATAATGTATCCCACAGCACTCCAGTTCAGTGAAAAACGTGAAGGTTTATTGCCTCATAAGAGGTGATGCAACGTTTCGACCGTCAGCACAGTCTTCTTTATCAAGCTTGACGGTCGAAACGTTGCATCACCTCTTATGAGGCAATAAACCTTCACGTTTTTCACTGAACTGGAGTGCTGTGGGATACATTATATTTATAAATCCAGGAGAGCAGCACAAGTGATGATGATCTGGTAGGTGCGGGCTGTGTGGGAGCTCTGGTCAGTACCTCCACTCTTCAGTACTGTTCAGAATGTGGTATATGTTTATTCCATCAATCCAGTGCAATACAGAACAACGTTTCTGCGACCTCAGTTATCTGAGGCTTCTCTGTGCCGGTCACTGTCCACATTCTTAGCAGCGGGAGGAGGAGGCCACTAGTCTGCGAGCCTGTGCCAGCGACTGATCTCCTGCCATAGCTTGTAGGCACACAGGAGATGTTTGTACAAGGGATTTACCAGGAAAATCCAAGCTCAGGGCACCATGGCAAAAAACCTCATGAGACCAATTGTCTTGAAAGGGGAGAGAAGGTATGTCGAAAATTCTCAGAATTGGCCTAGTAAATCGCTCTTAGAAAGTGCCAATTCAGAAAAGTCCTACATTTTCCAGTTCTATAGGCACAAGAAAGACGAACCCAAATGATGATTGTGGGAATAAGATCGAGCTTCAACATTACATTAGAAATCCTTCCTCTGTTCCTAACTGTGAAGGTGAAGCTAGAAGCAAAATGGACAAAACCACTATCCTCCTTCTTCTCCTTTTGCTGAAGCATTATCTGCATCCTAAAAGTGATCTTACGTGTTTCTGCACAATTTGCAACTGCTGGGATCATCAGGGGCTTGACAGAAACTTATGCAAGTGTGGCAAGCTATGAGCTATGAAGGGAACATATTGTCATATAGGGTAACGGGATAACTTGCTTATGTGAGAATACTTTTTAAAAGGGGTATTCTGGTATCAGAAAATTGTATTCAATTACCAATTTTACCCCAAGATATGACACATTTTACTGGCTTCAGCATGCTTTCACGTAAATCACCCCTGACAGGAAGTTGTGTAGTCCTTTCATTGTAAATGTGGTGTTGTCTCAGCAGCTCACCAGCTCCTCCTCTCCTGAGATAGGCACAAGATGCTAAGACAGAAGATGATGATGCTTAGAACTCTAGCCCCACCCCTGAGTGATGTCATCACCTCCCACCTGCCCCTACATCTCCCTTATCCTTGTCATATACACACATACATCTTTGTTTTGGCCTTTAGAGAAGAATAAGGCGTGTTTTACGTTAACATGTAATTTGCAGTACTGAGCATCTACTCAACCAGGAAGGGCAGTGATTTCTCAATTTCATAGTTGTCCCTATTTCCCTCTAAGAGTATCTCCATAGGCCCACATTACAGGCTATACATTACATGGAATATGGTATTATTAGCCTGCTTTTTATATTTGGTGGCTCTGACATGTGCCTTCTTGTGTACTTCCTGTGCTTATTCTTCATTATTTTGGATTGGGATGCAGGAGAGTGGACGACGGTCCGTATCGTGCAATCAGCGCATGCGGGAGAGTGGCGGAAGCAGAGGGGAGGGGGAGTGGGTTGGGCGACAGTCCGTATAGCGCAATTGAGCGAAACGGACCATCTCCCAACCCACTCCCCCTTCCCTCTGCTTTGCTTCAGTCCACACTCCCGGATTAGGATGCGGGAGAGTGGACGGCGGTCAGTATTGCGCAATCAGCACTTCGTCAGGCCCCAAGGGGCCTGATGAAGCACTAATTGCGCAATACGGACCGTCGCCCAACCCCCTCCCCTCTGCTTCTGTCCACTCTCCCGCATCTGGATTAGGATGGGGGAGAGTGGACAACATTCCTTATCGCACAATCAGCGCTTCGTCAGGCCCCAAGGGGCCTGACTAAGCGCTGATTGTGCGATATGGACAGTCGCCCCCAACCCCCTCCCCTCTGCTTCTGTTCTCTCTCCCGCATCTGGATTAGGAAGGGGGAGAGTGGACAACGTTGAGTATCGCGCAATCAGCGCTTCGTCAGGCCCCAAGGGGCCTGACGAAGCGCTGATTGCGCGATACGGACTGTCGCCCAACCCACTCCCCTCTGCCTCAGTCAGCTCTCCCGCATTTGTTGGAACGCTGTAATGCTGTAACGCAATAAAGAAGCTTGCTGTTCCCTATGACCGGGTGAGTGCTCCATTCTTTCAATATTTCTATTGGAGATTATCTGGACTTTTACATGTGATCACCGGAATGGTTCTAGTTCCAGAGGAGTGTAGGGGCAGATGAAATAGTGGAGTAATAGTGCCGGTATTATCTCTTGTGGATTGATTTGTATGAAGGTTGTATGTTGTTCTTCCTCTATTTTTTTAAGGCTCAATTGACTTTTGGTTGTGGGCCCCCTTAGAGAGAAGACTGCTGACATTTCCCTATTCATCTCGGTAGTACAGAACATTTTCTCTCTGTTTACGACCATTCACATGCTGTATAAACTTTGCCTTAGCTCTCGTGTAGCTTATTGCACAACAGCAGGGATCTGATGGGGTCCGCCAGTGAATGGCCCGGATTGTTCTGGCAGCCCTCCATGTTGTTCATTTCTTTGTATCGTCTCGGGTCACGTCTGATTTCTCCTAATTGCAGCGTGACCGACATCTTTTGTAATGTTGTGCAACGCCGGCTCCTCATTAGGGAAATAGCTGGAACGTTACGTAAGGCTTCATTCTCCCCGTTGTCTCATCCGCACACAGTGCTCTCTTGTCCGTCTTCTGAAGTCATGTAGCCCCAGTGTTATAGATGTAACATGTCATTCTCAATTCCAGCCCCAAACAAGGTCATCTGCTGTTGTCTTGTAAGCCTGGTGGATGCGTAAGGTAGGGAGTCATTAAAGGGGTACTCCGGTGGAAAACAAACATTTTTTAAATCAACTGGTGCCAGAAAGTTAAACAGATTTGTAAATGACTTCTATTTAAAAATCTTAATCCTTCCAGTACTTATTAGCTGTTGTATACCCCAGAGTAAGTTGTGTAGTTCTTTTCTCTCTGACCACGGTGCTCTCTGCTGACATCTCTGTCCGGATAAGAAACTGTCCAGAGCAGGAGAGGTTTACTATGGGGATTTGCTCCTACTCTGGACAGTTCCTGAGACAGACAGAGGTGTCAGCAGAGAGCACTGTGGTCAGACAGAAAAGAAATTCAAAAAGAAAATAACTTCCTCTGTAGTATACAGCAGCTAAGTACTGAAGGGATTAAAGGGGTATTCCAGGAAAAAAACTTTTTTTTATATATCAACTGGCTCCAGAAAGTTAAACAGATTTGTAAATTACTTCTATTAAAAAATCTTAATCCTTTCAGTACTTATGAGCTTCTGAAGTTAAGGTTGTTCTTTTCTATCGAAGTGCTCTCTGATGACACGTGTCTCAGGAACAGCCCAGTTGAGAAGAGGTTTGCTATGGGGATTTGCTTCTAAACTGGGCGGTTCCCGAGACACGTGTCATCAGAGAGCACTTAGAAAAGAACAACCTTAACTTCAGCAGCTCATAAGTACTGAAAGGATTAAGATTTTTTTTTTTTAATAGAAGTAATTTACAAATCTGTTTACGTTTCTGGCACCAGTTGATTAAAAAAAAAAAAAAAAAAGATAATTCCACCGGAGTACCCCTTTTAAATTGTTCTCCATGGGATGGTCTTTATTTAGCCAATAGGAGCAGAGACAGGTTTATTTTTGTTTCTACATCCTACCTAAAGACCGTATATGATTCATCATAGTGAATTACATGGAGGCGACCATTGATGGACATATCCACTATTCAGACACCGTTATGGAAAAGTCCACATAAAAGTCGTAATTTTGTATGTTGATCATGAATTACAGTCTGAACTATGTGCACAGTTCTGCAGGCTCCAGTGCTGAAATCTCACTGCTGCCCGTTCAAAGTCTTCATGTGGCTTCTTGCCCTGATGAATTACAGTAAAGCAGGCAAAGCATTTTAGATAATAACTCTTGGCTGACAACCATCTCTCCCACTATGCATGCATGCTCGGCTAGGTTGATTGTGCATGTATTCTGTAATGGGGAAAAGGGGAGAAAACCTGATTCCAGACACCTGAAATCCAACTGCCCAATCTTTCTCTCTCCTGACATCGGAGTCAAGGGCCCCCCTATACACATTATATGGTCATCTGAGAATTGGCTCGGAAGTAGAATCCATACTAAATAAGTAATGTTGCTTTTTTTTTTTTTTTTTTTTTTTTTAGTTATCCCAAGATGAAACTGTTCCTTTCATAGAAAAAAAAAAATTATATATATATATATATATATATATATATATATATATATATAAAACTATTTATTTAGTTCTGATTGATGATGTGCAGGAGGTCCTGGCCTCTATATTACAGCCACCTTAAGGCCACGTTCACACGACAGAAATTCCTTGCAGACTTCCGCTTGGAATGTCCGCACGGAATTTCCGCTGCAGCAGAGTCCTGTTGAATTCAACGGGATTCTGCTGCTCTGTGCACACGGCAGAATTTCCGTGCCAGATGTTAAAGGGGTACTCCACTGGAATTTTTTTTTTTTTTTAAATCAGCTGGTGCCAGAAAATTAAATAGATTAAAAAAAAAATCTTAATCCTTCCAGTACTTATCAACTGCTGTTATGAGCCACAGGAAGTTATTTTCTTTTCGAATTTCCTTTCTATCTGTCCGCAGTGCTCTCTGCTGACACCTCTGTCCAGAGCAGGAGAGGTTTGCTATGTGGATGTGCTCCTGCTCTGGACAGTTCCTAAAATGGACAGAGGTGTCAGCAGAGAGCACTGTGGTCAGACAGAAAGGAAATTCAAAAAGAAAAGAACTTCCTGTGGATCATAACAGCAGTTGAGAAGTACTGGAAGGATTAAGATTTTTTAATAGAAGTCATTTACAAATCTATTTAACTTTCTGGCACCAGTTGATTTAAAAAAAAAAAAAAATGTTTTCCAGTGGAGTACCCCTTTAACGGCACGGAAATTCCTTTTTCGGTGTGTGCACAAAGAATGAACGCGTTCATTCTTTGTGCGGATTCCGTGCGGGCACTTTAAGGAATGTCCACACAGAGATATCATCACTATGTTATCTCCACACTATACTAGACACAGCCCATGGACTGCTGGACAACCCTTTTATAGAAAGTAATATCTAGATATGTAAGGAGAATACAATATACCGGTACATTCCGCTTTATCCATTGCTTTTTTTTTTTTTGTCCTTTAAGGAAAACACTTGAAGACCGGCTGAAGGTAGAAGAGAAGCTCGGAACACTCAACGTGGCCGACACAGCCGTGGGCAGCAAACAGTTAACGTTCCAGCTGAAGAGGGTAAGAAATGGATGTATTTGTAGATCTAGTTTTGTATTAGGGATCGACTGATTATCGGTTTGGCCGATATTATTGGCCATATTCACGATTTTGGACATTATCGGTATCGGCAATTACCTTGCTGATAATGCCCCGCCCAGAGACCGCCGCTGCCTCATTGCCTCCCCCATCCCCGGTGTTAGAATTACCTGTTCTCAGGGTCCGCGCTACTTCTTGCTCCTGCGGCGTCCTGCGCTGCGCAATGACGAGTGATGTCCTCAACGTGACGTCACCATCAAGTCCACGCAGTGACAGCTCAGGACGCCGCCAGAGCCAGAAGTAGCGCGGACCCCGGGAACAGGTAATTATAAAACCGGGGATGGGGGAGGCAATGGGGCAGCGGCAGTGGTTGGACTAGGGAGGACCCCAGGACAGGCAGGGGGAGAGAAGCGGGCGGCGGCGGTGGTCTCTGGCCCCGCAAAAGCCGCTGCAGTTCATTGATTTAAAGCGCCCGCTTCTGCGAGGCTGGGGGGGGGGTGGGGAATAGCCAATAACTTATACCGAAATATCGGTTTAAGTTATCGGCGATCGGCCTGAAAGTTCACAGATTATCGGTATCGGCCCTAAAAAAAATCAATATCTGTCTATCCTTATTTTGTATTGGTGTAGTCTGAGTCCTAGCACGTTAAAAAATTGATTTTAACATCATTGTTACGGCAAAGATTCCAGATTGGAAAATAGAAAAAAAAAAAATGAAATGGTTTTGTGAAGCTTTGCAGGCGTTGGTTATTGCTCTAATGTATTGGAGCTACTTTGCAGATGGGTAATGATTAAAAGTTTCCTCCCATCTTATGCACGCAGCGGTAATGCAAACTTATGTGTCTCCATGGTAACAGTGTACAAATAAACCCTGTGTATCCACCTTTTTTTATTTTTTTTTTATTTTTTTAATACACCTGCCAAATGCACATTGGAAAGATGTAGGGACAAGGAAATATAACTGCAGGATCAGACTACACTGGGTGCGCTTGTAGTCTGTAACCATGGAGACACATAAGCTTGCATAGGACCTGTAGACACAAAACAATAGACCAGTGGTCTTCAACCTGCGGACCTCCAGATGTTGCAAAACTACAATTCCCAGCATGCCCGGACAGCCAACGGCTGTCCGGGCATGCTGGGAGTTGTAGTTTTGCAACATCTGGAGGTCCGCAGGTTGAAGACCACTGCAATAGACCATTTGTACAGTGTATTTCATTATTGTATTGGATCTATAAAACTATGGCTGCAGAGGTAAACATAGCCTTTAAAGGGGTTATCCAGGAAAAAACATATATTTTAAATATCAACTGGCGCCAGAAAGTTAAACAGATTTGTAAATTACTTCTATTAAAAAATCTTAATCCTTTCAGTACTTATGAGCTTCTGAAGTTGAGTTGTTCTTTTCTGTCTAAGTTCTCTCTGATGACACGTGTCTCGGGAACTGCCCAGTTTAGAAGCAAATCCCCATAGCAAACCTCTTCTAAACTGGGCGGTTCCCGAGACACGTGTCATCAGAGATTACTTAGACAGAAAAGAACAACCTAAACTTCAGAAGCTCATAAGTACTGAAAGGATGAAGATTTTTTAATAGAAGTAATTTACAAATCTGTTTAACTTTCTGGAGCCAGTTGAGATATATATATATATATATATATATATATGTTTTTTTCCTGGAATACCCCTTTAAGCTGAGTGTTTGCAAGTCCTGCTACTCTGGCTTGGACCTAGATTTTAGGAGTTTTTAATGATATTGAATGGAAACTTTCTTCCATTAGAAATCCCTTAATGGGGTATTCCAGAATTCCTTTTCTTCAGCCTGTGAGCCTTGATACAAATTGATAAGACTGTGTAAAATGCTTCTACCTCTTGCAGCTCTTTGTCCCATTTTCATGCACTGGACCCCACCAGGAAGGGCTGCAGTGCAAGTCTTTTTATTTCACTCTCTGCGTCTCTGACCTTTCCCAGCATTTTTTGCGGTCATAGACAATATGTCATAAGTCACATGGTCCCCAGGGGGTGTGGCTATGCTGCAGTGGGTGGGTGGATAGATAGCATTAAAGGGGTTCTCCACTGCCCCAGCATTTGAAACATAGCCCCCTCCAATATACTTGCATTGAGGGGGTGTGGCCGTGACATCACGGCCCCTGCAGCCCGCACCCAGTGATTGGAAAAAATATATTCTGAATGCTGGGGCAGTGGAGTACCCCTTTAAATCCCTTCCACCCTGCCATCCACCCACCCACTGAAGCATAGCCACACCCCCTAAAGACCATGTGACTTATGACATGTTGTCTCTGGCCGCATGGCATTATGGGAAAGGTCAGAAACAACCGTAAAATAAAAGATTTGCACTACTCTCTTGTGTGGGTCCCGTGCATGAAAACAGTACAAAGCGGCGCAAGAAGATAATAAAAGCATAGTACACAGTAAACTTTGCATCATGGGCTGAAGAAAGAGAAAAATTCTAGAATACCCCTTTAAGATACCCTAAGATGATTGCTGATAGGAGGATGACAGCCGATGACTCCCAGATGATCAGATCCCAGGATTCATTCATCTTCTCATCTCACTGACACATCTCATTGACTAAGCTTTGCAGGGTATAAATTTAGCACGTAACAGCTTGAAGCTTTTTATAGTTTAGTCGGTCAGTGTGAGAGCAGGGCAAGGGGCAGCCATGGTATAGCAGTTGGCATGCCACCCAAGTCAATGCACCGCTCAGGTTTCTGGTTTATTTTTGTCCGCTGTTAAATAATAAAAATAGCTTTGAATGAAATCCGGCATCTGATAGGGGAGATGCAGAATGTCTGTCCGGGTGTGCTGGGAGTTGTAGTTTTTCTTCAGCTGATGGGCCACAGTTTGGAGACCACTGGTGTAGATCACACTGGCAAATCACACAGAGGGTCCACCTACTATCACAAATGTCATCACCCTTATAAATCCAGCCACATGGGTTAGATTTGTTTTCCCCAATTCTGAACATTTCAACTGAATAAATGTTCTTATGGAGACTGCCTGACCACCCCGTGATGACTGCATTAAGACGTAACAGTGATGCAATGGCCCTGATCTACTGGTGTGCCAGAATCTGGCGCATTGCGCCACAAATTGTGTCTACGCCAGAATTTGCACCAAAAATGTAAAAACCCAACCAACTCTCCATTTTACTCAGAAAACCCGGAAAAGAGGTGTGGCCGCTGCGGAAAGGGGCATGACCATCGGAAATGGGGCGTGTCCCTGACATTTTCAAAACAATTCTAACATATGTGTAAGGTTTCCACAGAAAATGTGATGAATTTGAGCTCTGGAATAACCCCACAGCTCAGAGCATGTGTAAAAAAAGAAAAATGCTGGGAAAAGTGCAAAACGTAGAGAAACATTAGTAAATACTGTGGAAAAATACTTGTAGGGAATTTAAAACCCACAAAGAAAACTACACAACACTTAGTAAATCAGATTGTGTTATATGGACATCCCTGTATTATAGCTCTTCCTATAATCAATGAATGAGTCCTGGCTAGAGGGAAAGGCTTTTAGTGACCCTAGAAAGAGACATTGAAGGAAAAAAAGTGATAATGAAGTGAGAGCATGCCAATAGGGAGGGAGAGAGAGGATATGTAAATAGTGAGAGAGAGAATATGTAAATAGGGAGGGAGAGAAAGAATATGTAAATAGTGAGAGAGAGAGAATATGCCAATAGGGAGGGAGGGAGAGAATATGTAAATAGTGAGAGAGAGAATATGCAAATAGTAGGAGAGAGAGGATATGTAAATAGTGAGAGAGAGAGAGAGGATATGTAAATAGTGAGAGAGAGAGAGAGGATATGTAAATAGTAAGAGAGAGAGAGAATATGTAAATAGTAGGAGAGAGAGAATATGTAAATAGTGAGAGAGAGAGAATATGTAAATAGTGAGAGAGAGAGAATATGTAAATAGTGAGAGAGAGAGAATATGTAAATAGTAGGAGAGAGAGAATATGTAAATAGTGAGAGAGAGAGAGAATATGTAAATAGTGAGAGAGAGAGAATATGTAAATAGTGAGAGAGAGAGAATATGTAAATAGTGAGAGAGAGGATATGCCAATAGGGAGGGAGAGAGAGAATATGTAAATAGTGAGAGAGAGAGAATATGTAAATAGTGAGAGAGAGAATATACCAATAGGGAGGGAGGGAGGGAGAGAGGATATGTCAATAGGAAGGGACAGAGAGAGGATATGCCAATAGGGAGGGTGAGAGGATATGCAAATAGTAAGAGAGAGAGAGAGAGAATATGCAAATAGTGAGAGAGAGAGAATATGCTAATAGGGAGGGGGAGAGAGAGGATATGCAAATAGTGAGAGAGAGAATATGCAAATAGTGAGAGAGAGAATATGCCAATAGGAAGAGAGAGAGTGAATATGCCAATTCTATTGGCATATTCTCTTCCTCTTGGCATATTCTCTCTCTCACTATTTGCATATTCTCTCTCTCTCAGCATATACTCTACTCTCTTTTTCTGTTGGCATATTCTCTCTCCCCCTCCCTATTGGCATTTACGGTCTCTTCCTATTGGCATATTCTCTCTCTCTTTCTCCTCTTATTGGCATATTCTCTCTCTCTTTCTCCTCTTATTGGCATATTCTCTCTTCCTTTCTCCTCTTATTGGCATATTCATTCTCTCTTTCTCCTCTTATTGGCATATTCTCTCTTCCTTTCCCTATTGGCATATTCTCTCTCTCTCTCTCTTCCTATTGGCATATTCTCTCTCTCTTTCTCCTCTTATTGGCATATTCTCTCTTCCTTTCCCTATTGGCATATTCTCTCTCTCTCTTCCTATTGGCATATTCTATCTCTTTCTCCTCTTATTGGCATATTCTCTCTTCCTTTCCCTATTGGCATATTCTCTCTCTCTCTCTTCCTATTGGCATATTCTCTCTCTCTTTCTATTGGCATATTCGCTCTCTTCCTCTTCCTATTGGCATATTCTCTCTTTCGCTCTCTCTCTCTCTCTCTCTCTCTCTCTCTCTCTCTCTCTCTCTCTCTCGGCATATTCTCTCTCTCTCTCTCTCGGCATATTCTCTCTCTCTCTCTTTCTATTGGCATATTCGCTCTCTTTCTCTTGGCATAGTCTAATAGGGAGGGAGAGAGAGAATATGCCAATAGAGAGAGAATATGCCAATAGGAAGAGAGCGAGAAAGAATGCCAAAAGGGAGAGAGAATGACCATGGTGAGGGAGACAGAATGGGGAGATGAACAGAATATGGAGGGGAGAAATGACTGACCCTTCCCCCTTTCTGTCTTCTTACAATCCAATGAAAGCAGCACTACTGCCAGAATTGCTGGGTGCCCATCCTGGGCTTGATCAGGGTCCAGCATTATACACACACATGACCCGTCGTCCTCCAAATGATCAGTTTGAGTGCTGTGGGTTATTGGTTTGGTGAGAGTCACCATAGAGAGACTGTCAATGGAAACAGTCAGTCTACTCTCTTGTATCTACCTTTTATTCTTAGTGGACGAATGAATATCTTATTTCTGCATATTCTGCATTTTAGGACGGAATATAAATGCAGCGATGGGATTTTGGATGGCAAGTGTCCGGAGTGGGATTTGTTGCAGGGTGTCTATGACAACTGTGACAGCTGCTCAGCTGACAGAACATGTCCGCTACCGATATAGGATCCCCCCTCCCCCACACATGCCCTGGATTATATAAGGAAACTGCGGCTTACAGTACTATGTATAAAGACTGGATGGACAAAGTCACCTGTAATCATATACAAAAACCAGATTTAACTAATATCAAATACTATGTGAAAGTAAATATAGCCATAAATATCTGTTGCTATGGGCAACTGATCCACTTTTCCCTTACGCTACTGGTGGAGTAGTTGCCCAAAGCAACCAATTAAATGGCTACTTTGATTTTCCCAGGGTCGTTGACAAAATTACGTAAAATAAGGTTGCTATGGGCAACTACTCCATTCTTGCACTACTGTTGGTAAATATCTACTAGTGTAACATCTTCTATCAGGGAATAGTAAAGTTTGGTGGATATCTAAAATATATATATATATATATATATATATATATATATATATATATATATATATCCTGATCCCACAGAGATGGCTGCAGCGGTATACGGATCTGGGACAGGAGGGGTCTGGAATACTAGCAAGAGGGATCTCTGTAGGTGGTGGTGGTGTCATCCTGTACTTCACATGATGTCAGCTGACCCAGGACTCATTCTCTCTGACACATTAAAGGGGTACTCCACTGGCCAGCATTCAGAACCTTTAGTTCCGAACGCTGTAGGGGTTGGCCATGCCCCTCTATGCAAGCCTATTGGAGGAAGCGTGACGGTCGCCACGCCCCCTACCATAGACTTGCATTGAGGGGGCACAGTATGACGTCATTAGAGGGCGTGGCCAACCCCCACAGCGTGTGCGCACACAGCGTTCGGAATGAAATGTTCCGAACGCTGGCCAGTGAAGTACCCCTTTAAGCCTGTATTTTCCAGCCAGGGTGCCTCCAGCTGTTGTGAAACTACAACTCCCAGCACGCCCGGACAGATTTGTAAATTACTTCTATTAAAAAATCTTAATCCTTCCAGTACTTATTAGCTGCTGAATACTACAGAGGAAATTCTTTTCTTTTTGGAACACAGTGCTCTCTGCTGACATCACGAGCACAGTGCTCTCAGCAAACATATGCTGCTCTGGACAGTTCCTAAAATGGACAGAGATGTCAGCAGAGAGCACTGTGCTCATGATGTCAGCAGAGAGCTGACATCATGAGCACAAAAAAAAAAAAAAAAAAAGGTTTCCACCGGAGCACCCCTTTATTAAGCACTGGATGGTTTGAAGATCACATACATGCGGTTGCACTAGAATAAAACAAATGGCGCTGTATGACTACTGATGGTGAGTGTACATGATATAGACAAAAAAATGGAGTGCTTCTTTAAACTCTCTACATGCAGGGGATTTGTTCCTCTGTATTAAGAAAGTATTCGGAGCTCCGTCTGCTGTAAGGATAGTCAATAGGAAAAGAAATGGATCCCGGCACTCACCAGATGATGCAATAAGTTCAGTTTTATTTGTAGAAATACATCTTTTGGTACAGGATAGAGATGAGCGAATTTACAGTAAATTCGATTCGTCACGAATTTCTCGGCTCGGCAGTTGATGACTTATCCTGCATAAATTAGTTCAGCTTTCAGGAGTTCCGGTGGGCTGGAAAAGGTGGATACATTCCTAGGAAAGAGTCTCCTAGGACTGTATCCACCTTTTCCAGCCCACCGGAGCACCTGAAAGCTGAACTCAGTTACTCATCAACTGCCGAGCCGAGAAGTTTGTGACGAATCGAATTTACTGTAAATTCGCTCATCTCTAGTACAGGACGCGTTTCGGGAATGTATCCCTTCCTCTGCTCTCTACGACGCAGTGCCGACAAACCACCTACCGTATACTGCTGTAAGGATATGACATAAAATCAGCCTGCACAGCTTTTACAAAGTATTGCAAAAAACATTTGCACTAGTTGTAATACATTTTTCCCTTCTGCCTATTTTCCTAATTACGATCTTATTATTTTGTCATAGTCTGAGCAACAAAAGAAGCGACAAGAAGCTGAGAAACAACACAAAGAGGAGAGGAAGAAGCTGCGGCGCTCTGCAGGACACTTGAGGAGTAAACCCGCCAGGGGGAGGCCGACCTACTGAGAGACTTCACATTTTCTAGAGAACTTTATGATGGATGGCTGCGACGTGTGGGACTGTGAGCCGTGCGTTTCCAACATGACATCCTTGTGTCACCACTTGTGCCAGACTGAGAGAGTCTGCCGGGTGTGATGAAGCTTTGTATGATGTCCATGCCTATAAATAAAGCTTCATTTATTTTTTATTTAATTTTACTTTGATACTAAGAATGTGTTTTTTTTTGTTTTTTTTTTTTGGTTGTTAGTTTTTTTTATTATAAAATAATGTCAACTCTAAAAACAGCACTTTATCATGTTTGGGGCCAGCATATTGTGCAGTGGCTGCCGGTAGCTAAACTATCATTAAATCTTATCCCGTAGCCAAAGGATAGGGGGTAAGATGTCGGATTGCGGGTGTCCCGCCTCTGGGACCACCGTGATCTCTGTGTAGTACCCAGCGTTCATTTAGAACGCTGGGTGAAGGCTGCCGTGGTCATGGCGTCACTGTCACGTCCTCTCCTGTCGTCTCGTCACGCCCCCTCCCATAGACTTGCATTGAGGGGGCATGTTGTCATCATGAGGGGGCGTGCCCATGATGTCACACTAATTCTCAGCGGAGTACCCCTTTAAAGACGCTTATATAGTGCAGTTTAAGCAAGTATAGAATAATGTAGAGGTTCTTGTGTATGCCCGTGCTTACCTGTTTTAGCTGATGTGGCAGGCATGAGTTGTTTGCAGTTCCATCATTAAATTTATTCTGTAATGCAGCCTACATTTCCCATGCATCCTCTGGCTTTGGGTGTGGTGTTTGATCACTGCACCTGGTCATCTAATGAAGCTACTTGTGCTGGAGTTTACCCAGGTAAACTCATAACCTGAACTGACCTCAACCCACTTATGAGTAATGTGCAGGTTTTATGTTGTATTCTGCTGCATATTTCTACTTATTGAAGTTAATGGGTAGCAGCAGATTTTGCTACCCATTAACTTTAATGGGTAGGAAAATAGGCAGCAGCAATATATGGCACGTGTGACCCTACCCTCAAAGTGCGTTTTTTGGAGATCTATTGTCATAAGGCAAAAGTGACTTATCTGATAATAACAATTTCGGTGTCTTATAAGGATCTGAAATTTTTTTTTTATAGAAAGTTGCACAATTGCGGTAAAATATCACAAAATTTTGGCCACAATGTTGAGAAAATCATTGCTAAAACATAAAATGCAGCAACAAATGCAGTATGTGAACACAATCTCGGGAGATGTAGATCTACTATATATCCTCATCCCATAGAGATAGTAGCAGTTTACTGATCTGGGAGGGGAGGGGTTTGGAAAGCCAGCAGGAGATAATTTGGTTGGTGATGATGTCATCCTGGAGTTCACAATAAGTCTGATGACCCAGAACACTCTCTCTCCTCTGACACATTAAAGGGGTACTCCAGCGCTAAGATGCCTGATCGTGGGGGTCCTGCTCCTGGGGACCCCCGTGATCTTGCACGAACTTGCACCCCGTGTGCTCGCTCCGGGTCTGATTACCAGCGATCACAGGGACGGAGCATAGTGACGTCACGGCTCTGCCACCTTGTGATGTCACGGCTCCGCCCCCTTTTGATGTCACGGCTTCGCCCCCTCAATGCAGGGGGCGTGACAGCTTGTAGTAGTAATCATACCCGGAGAGAGCATGCTCCGGGGGCGGATTCTAACGGGGTGCTGTGTTGATGATCACGGGGGTCCCCAGCGGCGGGACCCCCGCTTCAGGCACCTTATCCTCTATCCTTTGGATAGGGGATAAGATGTCTTAGTGCCGGAGAACCCCTTTAAGCACTGGAAGATTTGGAGAGTCAGGGTTGTGATCAAATGACCAAGTTAGAGTAATAAAACACATAAATGCAGCTGCACTTAAATAAAACCAATGGCGCTGTATGACTAGTGATGATGAGCGTGCATGATATGGACAAAAAACACGAACAGGCTTCTTTAAACTCTATACATGCAGGGGATTTGTAGATCTGTATTAGGAAATATAGGAGCTACATTTGCTTTAAGGATAAAACATCACATCTGCCTGCACACAATTTACAAACTATTACAAAAACAAAATGGCTCTCAGCAGGGCGATACTCTGCAGATTTTCTGTGGATTTTGACTTCCCCCTTACACTGGTGATTGCAGGAAAGTCCAATTCAGCTGATCAATGTCTTGGAACGTACCATCACTCACAGGTTGACTGCAAAGTTGCTTAAAAAATGCCAAGGAAATAATAGGAAGGGATATTACAGTTTTAGCTGAAACAAGGTTTGTATCAAATAAAAAACTAAAAAATCTTCTAATACATTTTTTCTATCAGTTCCATCAAGACCTGCAATCATTCAATAATAACATTGGTTGGTTCCAATGGATAAAAATGTATTCTGGTCATGTGACAAATACACAGATTCATGACTAATCACAAGGTAAACTCGGACTTTTTTGGCAGGTTCTTTATTTTTCCAGCACCTATAATGCCCAAAACACAGTAGAGGGGGGGGTAGATGCTTTCCCTTGTAGATAGTTGTCTCTGTAGGTGGAGCCCCCAGAGATGGTTTCCGCCTAGAGGTAGTTTTTTCCCTGTATGTAGGACCCCCCTGTAGATAGTTTACCTATTGTATATGACCTCCTGTAGGCAGGTCCCCTTATAGGTAGTTCCCTCCTGTAGTTTTTACCCTGTAGATAGGTCTCCATATAGGTATTTTCCTCCTGTAGGTAGTTTTCCACTGTATACAGATGTTTCTGGCACGAAAATTCAGAATTCCGTGTCCGCAGAAAGAATGAACCAAAGGATAACAGCACTCTGATATCGCCATTCTCTTACCCTTCCTTTTTTTATACACATCTTCTCTGTAGCTTTTATTATTACATTGTACATTATTCCCATAGGTCCTTATTAACAATTCTGCTTATTTTCTCTTCTTTAGTCTAATAACCTTATAACTAACAGTTCAGAAGGATACTAGACACTTCCAGCCTTGCAGACATATGCCAGTAACCGCTTATAAATCCCTTATCCTTTGGAGCCTAAAATCAGAACAGTTTTGCGCTTGTATAAATAAATCAGAAGGCATTGTCCTGGCACAGAGGGAAATGCAGCAAACACTGATGCCCGTACTTACCAGGAAGGCACTAGGGTACTCTCGCCAAGACCGGATTCCTCTCTTAAGCATTTCAGACTAACAGCATTAGGAGGCTCATCTGCAGCACTTAGTGACTGTGCATTTTACTGTTCAAGTTAAAATGGCTTCTAAGGAACATACCCCCTCCTGATCTGGCATAGCGGGTATTGTGTATGCACTTGCCCTACTCTAATCAATAGGTCCCCTGCAAAATACTTTAGGGAGATTTATCAAAACCTGTGTAGAGGAAAAGTGGTGCAGTTTCCCATAGCAACCAATCAGTGTGCATCTTTAAAGTGGCCTGTAAAAAATAAAGAAGCAATCTGGTTGCTATGGGCAACTGCACCACTCTTGGTTTTGATAAATCTCCCTCTTGTCCTTATTGGTTCTCACCCAGCTTTTGTTGGTTCCTCCATAGTAAGTCTTCCTAATTGGGTGAACACACTTGTGGGAGGTGTCAGCCATATTGGTCGTTGTTTGTGCTAAGGTAAACATTTTGGGGTGGGATGGGGGATTATTAACTCGCCCCAGTCTTAAAGGGGAACTCCGGTGGAAAGAAATGTTTTCAAATCAACTGGTGCAAGAAAGCTAAACAGATTTGTAATTCACTTTTATTTAAAATCTTAACCCTTCCAGTACTTATCAGCTGCTGTATACTACGGATATACTACAGAGAAATGCGTGAAGTTCTTTTCTGTCTGACCACAGTGCTCTCTGCTGACACCTGTGTCCATGTCGGGAACTGTCCAGAGCAGGAGAGGTTTTCTGTGGGAAAACTATATAACAAATGTACACCAATAAAAGTATGTTTTTAAGTATCCTAGTGTTTTTCTTATTGCCAGTTCCTGACACGGACAGAGGTGTCAGCAGAGAGCACTGTTGTCAGACAGAATAGAAATTCACAAATTTCTATGTTTTATACAGCAGCTAATAAGTACTGGAAGGATAAAGATTTTTTAATAGAAGTAATTTACAAATCTTTTTAACTTTCAGGTGCCAGTTAATTTGAAAATATTTGTTTTCTACTTGCTTCCACCGAAGTTCCCCTTTAAGTTATCCCCTGCTAGCACACATGCATGCTAGATTAATGTAGATGCGTGCGCCTCTTCATAGATTCCTGTACGTCTGAGGCCCATGTGCTCTCACTGATATCTTCACCAGCTTGGAGCTGACGTAGAATTAAGCTACAACATACACATATTTGCAGTTGTGAAGTGTAATTAATTTGGAACATGTGATGCCATGTCCCTATCTTGTGATTTCACACCGCCTGCTATGCTCACTTTGTGCCATGCTCCACCCTCTGGGAAATTGTCAGAAAGTTGCAAAATGTTTGCGCAAAGCGAGAGTTTGCAGAGACATTTGCTGACTTTGTGACAAATAGGCCAAGCGCAGGGATGATAAATCCCTCCTTCAAATCCCATTATCTCTTTCATTGTACTGTAAACATTGTGACTGGAATGGAGGACACTAGAGATGAGCAAACTTACAGTAAATTCGATTCGTCACGAACTTCTCGGCTCGGCAGTTGATGAATTATCCTGCATAAATTAGTTCAGCTTTCAGGTGCTCACGTGGGCTGGAAAAGGTGGACACCGTCCTAGGAGACTCTTTCCTAGGACTGTATCCACCTTTTCCAGCCCACCGGAGCACCTGAAAGCTGAACTAATTTATGCAGGAAAAGTCAGCAACCGCCGAGCTGAGAAGTTCGTGACGAATCGAATTTACTGTAAATTCGCTCATCTCTAGTGGACACCATCAGAGGAATAAATGCCAAAAACTAGGCAGTCTTGATGTCGACCCTGCCTATATGTGGTTTCCCATGTTTTTAAAAATTGTTCTGCATTATTAAATATAGTATACAATACACCAAATACGCACCAAAAAATAACAGGTGACGCTGTAAAAGTACTTCAGAGAGGTCATTTTGTTTGTCAGTCGTGCCTCAGCCCAAAATAACGATTGGATGAAAGGTGCTGCAAATTTTGGTGTATTATGTACAGCATAGCCCCCCAGGCACCACAATTTTGGCATAGAACAAAAAAAAAAATCTTGGACACAGGTTTTTTTTATTTTTAAATCCTGTCTACCCCCCCCCCAAACTCACAAGCTGAGGTCAGAATACACAGGATTAAACAGCTAGGAGTATATAAGAGCTAGTGCAAAGGAACTGAACACAAGCAAAATGTTGTTTTGATAAAATCGATAGATCTGTGACACAAAGCTGTCTGCTAGCATGGGTCATAAAGGGGTAATTCTTTTCTTTTGGGATTTCTTTTCTGTCACGACCACAGTGCTCTCTGCTGACACCTCTGTCCATTTTAGGTACTCTCCAGAGCAGCAAATGTTTGCTATGGGGATTTTTTTCCTGCTCTGGACAGTTCCTGACATGGACAGAGAGAGCACTGTGGTCGTGACAGAAAAGAAATCCAAAAAGAAAAGAACTTCCTTTGTATTGTACAGCCGCTAATATGTACTGGAAGGATTAAGATTTTTTTTATAGAAGTAATTTACAAATCTTAACTTTCTGGCATCAGTTGATTTAAAAAAAAAAAAAAAGTTTTCCACCGGAGTACCCCTTTATATAGGGGATAAGGATGTCAGATCACAGGGGGTCAGACCGCTGGGTCCCACGCAATCCCCCGGCCCTACCTTGCTCCGTTCACTGACTACTGTCGACCACCAAAAAAAAGGGTCGGTTGACACGTCCCCCCTCCATGTATCTCTATGGGACAGCCGGAGATACAGCTTGTTCCATGCATGAGGAGAGCTGGTGTGCTGGGCAGGAAATCGTGGGGGGTCCCAGCTGTCGGACCCCCCACAATCAGACACTTATCCCCTATCCTCACAAACTAGGATGAAGCTAGCCCAGTGCATGACTTCACAGTGCTATATATTGTACAATCCTGCCTACTGTGTGTAACGCTTATTTCAAGGATTCTTCTAATCACTCGACTGTAACAAAGGAAGGGTCACAGCATCTTGGAATGTCCGTCCGTCCGTTACCCCCCCCCCCCCCCCCCAAACACCTGCAACAGATCATTCTGCTCCCTCTGCATGGGGATAGGAAACCTCTCCCTCTCCCAGTGTGCAGCTTCATGAAAGATGTCACAAAATCTCATCCTTTCCAAGGCCTCTGGAAAATTGTAGGTGTCCTCAATGACAATATCCTGCAGATGTGTCGGGCCGAGCTTCCTACTCCGTGTGGTCATTGACGTATACACAAAATGGGAAAATTCTGTTCCAGGATGCCTGCAAAGCAATTGATGTAGGATGCTGGGATAGTGACGTACTTGAAAATATGAAGGTTTCGTGACAGAGAGCTGATTTATGGCCTATTCCAGTGTTTTCCAACCAGGGTGCCTCCAGCTGTTGCAATGTTACGGATAACTTTCTTTTACTGAGGCAGGAGCAGATGGTACAACACTTGCAGTATGGAGCAGAGTAGAAGGGATGCAGTGAGACCTTTGGGAGCCCTGTTGTCTTGCTGGGACTTATGGTGCTTTCACCCACTTGACTTAGATAGATTTGAGACTTTGAGATTAAGAGCTATCCCACGCTGACTAGGGTTCTGCTATGGTCCAATTCCTAACACTGCCAGGGTATGAACTCACCAACTGTATGGGCAACACTTGCAGAAGGGTGCCTTTTTAGGCTTCCCTTGGAATCACCTCACACTTCTTCCACCTCCTTTCCACACTGCATATCACATGGAGCTCTGCACACAGCACAAAGCTGAACTGAACTGAAAACTGACTAGAACTGGAGCAGCTCCTCCCCCCTACACTATATACAGGGCAATTTGGGAAATGCCATTGGGCAGACAGGGTCACCTGGTTACTCTGTATCTCCTTCTTAAAGGTACAGCACATATACCATACAGGAATACAGTAAATACAGCAAAGTGCATAAACACAGTAAACAATAGAACAGTGGGCCCATCAAAGGAGTAGCAGGCATGCCCGAGGAGATCCGCAGCCCACAGGACAGCCTTAGGTGCTGGGACACCACAACATGATATCAAAATCCAGATTACAATGAGATTACATTGCATGATATAAAAATTTACCCTGTCACTTTGAAATTTTGACTAGGACACAGCACACCTTACAGTGTATAATCCATCCAAATACAGTAAAACCTCTCTAAAAGACCTACCCTTACTCAAACTAGACTTTCTGTGGCAGATTTTTAATTCCACAATTGTGCAATTTTGGGTAGTCGCTTCACAATACAATGAGTGACCAATAGAGGCAGGTTTTGTGAACCTAAGCACTATTATATGACATGGTTCTCTACCTGGAGAATTTTAAAGAAACACTACCCAGTAGAGAGAAATTTCAATGGTTTTCACCAAGTGGCATTACAAGACCTGTCTGGATTTGGGCCTATGTATGTATGTATAATTTGTGCGAGGGGCATGTGTATATAACGACCCCGCTGCACCTCTAGGCGAGGCATGCAGGACGTTTGCAGAAACTGAGGCTATGTCTGCTATTTGCTCACACTCCAGGTCCTCGCTGAAACTCTGGAGACATATGCTCATAGCATTTCTTCTGTACATAAATCCATTGCATGTATACGGTGCATACGCTCAAAGCATTTATTCGGCACATAAATCCATAGCATTTATACTGCACATACGCTCATAGCATTTATACTGCACATTTGTTCATAGCATGTACAGTATACTGTACACACGCTCAGAGCATTTATTCTACACATACGTTCATAGTATTTATACTGTGCTTGCGCTCATAGTGTTTGTACCGTACATACACTCATAGAATTTATACCGCACATGCGCTCATTGCAATTATACTGTACATACACTCATAGCATTTATAAAAAAATAAAAAAAGGGTCACATGCACTCCAGCTAGACACCGTGAGCTAGTATGTATGCACCGGCAGTGGTTTTCAGTTAGTTTTGTGAGGCTATGCAATAGGGGTCCATGGGCAGATGCATACTACAGTGTGTATAGCGGGTATTCCATATGCACATCCATAGCATTTTTCGTGCAGACGTGCAGTGTGCGTTTGTTTATTAAAAGGGTACTCCACTGGCCAGCATTCGGAACATTTAGCGCGACCACAGCGTTCAAAACTAAATGTTCCGAATGCTGGCCAGTGGAGTACGTCTGTGTATGTGTATAGCTTTATTTGTGTATACCCTCATTCTGTGCACATTTATACCCTTTTGTGTATTCCTTTTGTTTGTGCATATATGGATAGCCCTATGTTGTGTATACTTTTGTTCTGTGCATTTGTGAAGTCCCGATACCGTATTGGATACCGTACCTAGTGTGGTGGTCCCCAAAGTCAGAGTAACTACGCTCAGGTAGGGTCTCCCAGGTGGGACAGCCCCTAGTCGCCTCTCCTCTACTCTAATTCTACAATGTTCATACATGTATATATTTAGTAATAATCCTTTGTAATGGTGATTGACACAAGTACTGGACCAATTAGCACTAGTCCAGCCCCTGCCCATATAAGGGAGCTGTAGCCAATTATCGCTCTCTTGGGTTGCTGCTCTCGTGGATGCCGGACTAGCAGGACAGATCTGCGCAACTTGCCTGAAAACCTACCGGCCTCAGCGGAACTAAACCGTGAGTTCTAAATTACTCCCCGCTAAAGCTAGCGTGACTACTGGACCGCAACTAAATCCCTTAAATCCAGTGGAACAGCGCATATTACCCTAAAGACTCTAAATTGCTAAAGTCCCAACCTTTGCCAATCTCCAAAGAAAGCTTGCATGTATAGCAACTGTTCAAGTTATGAAGCTTGCATAAAATCTTCAGTAAAAGTTACAACTGTTTCAGCAAACTCTCCGGTTGTGGACATTCCATTATTATCTACCTCCCTATCGCTCTTGGGAAGGGTGGCGGTAGGACAAGCATTACTGAGGAGCCCTCACCCTGGCGTCACGAATAGCAAGGGTTAACAAGCACCCTTTAGTCACCGCACAGCTACACTCCCCATACCCTACTCCCTCAGGCTATCACACATGCCTCTATTTCTGTGCTTACATGTATAACTTTGTTTTAATAATAAATAAATAAATGATTATGCTACACGTTCATTGTGTTTGTGCTGCATGTGTGCTCATGGCATTTACTGTACATACACTCCTAGCATTTATACTGTACAGAAGCTTTTAGCGTTTACTGTACATACGCTTGTAGCATTTATACTGTACATATGCTTGTAGCGTTTACTGTACATACGCTTGTAGCGTTTACTGTACATTCGCTCAGAGCATCTATACTGTACATATGCTTGTAGCATTTACTGTACATTCGCTTGTAGCATCTATACTGTACATACGCTCGTAGCATCTACAGTGGGGATCAAAAGTTTGGGCACCCAAGGTAAACATTTGTATTAATGTGCATAAAGAAGCCAAGGAAAGATGGAAAAATCTCCAAAAGGCATCAAATTACAGATTAGACATTCTTATAATATGTCAACAAAAGTTAGATTTTATTTCAATCATTTACACTTTCAAAATAACAGAAAACAAAAAAATGGCATCTGCAAAAGTTTGGGCACCCTGCAGAGTTAATATCTTGTACTGCCCCCTTTGGCAAGTATCACAGCTTGTAAACGCTTTTTGTAGCCAGCCAAGAGTCTTTCAATTCTTGTTTGAGGTATCTTTGCCCATTCTTCCTTACAAAAGTCTTCCAGTTCTTTGAGATTTCTGGGCTGTCTGTCACGCACTACTCTTTTAAGGTCTATCCATAGATTTTCAATTATGTTGAGGTCAGGAGATTGTGAAGGCCATGGCAAAACCTTCAGTTTACACCTCTTCATGTAATCCCCGTGGATTTCGAGGTGTGTTTAGGATCATTATCAATTTGTAGAAGCCATCCTCTCTGTACCTTCAGCTTTTTCACAGTTGGCATCAAGTTAGCATCCAAAATTTGCTGAAATTTTATTGAATCCATTTTTCCTACTACTCGTGAGATGTTCCCTGTGCCACTGGCTGCAATACAACCCCAAAGCATGATTGATCCACCTCCATGCTTAACAGTTGGACAGAGGTTCTTTTCATAAAATTCTGTTCCCCTTCTTCTCCAAACGTACCTTTGCTCATTCCGGCCAAAAAGTTCAATTTTAACCTCATCGGTCCCCAGAATTTGTTTCCAAAATGCATCAGACTTGTCTATATGTTCATTTGCAAAGTTCACACGCTGATTTTTGTGGTGAGGACGTAGAAGAGGTTTTCATCTGATGACTCTTCCATGAAGACCATGTTTGTACAAGTATCTCTATATAGTGGAATAGTGTACCACAACTCCTGTGTCTGCCAAATCTTTCTGGAGGGATTGTGCAGTCAAACGTGGGTTTTGAATTGTTTTTCTCACAATCCTGCGCGCTGTTCTGTCTGATATTTTTCTAGGTCTTCCAGATCTTGCTTTAACTTCCACTGTTCCTGATGACTGCCATTTCTTAATTACATTCCGAACAGAGGATATTGACATATTGACTGAAAATGTTTTGCTATGTTCTTATAGCCTTCTCCAGCTCTGTGAGCATCAACTATTTTCAGTTTCAGATTTCTAGGCAACTGCTTAGAAGAACCCATGGTGCTGATTGTTGGGGCAAGGTCAGATGAGTCTGGGCATTTAACCCCTTAACGACCAAGGACGTATATTTATGTCCTTGGCCAGCTCCCGGAATATAACGCGGGGTCACGTGGTGACCTCGTGTCATATCGGGTTGGTCCCGGCATGTATCTGAAGCTGGGAACCAGGGCTAATAGTGCGCGGCAGCGATCGTGGTGCCGCATGTTATTAACCCTTTAGACGCGGCGTTCAAAGTTGAACGCCGCGTCTAAAACGAAAGTGAAACCTTCCCGGCTGCTCAGTGGGGCTGATCGGGACCATCGCAGTGAAAATGCGGTGTCCCAATCAGCTGGGACGCGAGCGGAGGTCCTCTTACCTTCCTCCGGCGTGTCCCTTCGGCGATTGATTGCTCCAAGCCTGAGATGCAGGCTTGAGCAATCGACCGCCGATAACACTGATCAATGCAAAGTTATGGCTTTGCAGTGAACAGTGTGTGTGTGCAGTGTTAAATTTCCCTATGGGAGCTATAACACTGCAAAAAAAAGTGTAAAAAAAAGTTAATAAATGCCTTTTAACCCTTTCCCTAATAAAAGTCCAAATCACCCCCCTTTTCCCATAAAAAACAAAACATGTAAATAAAAATAAATGTAAACATATGTGGTATCGCCGCGTGTATAAATGTCCAAACTATAAAAATATATCGTTAATTAAACCACACGGTCAATGGCGTGCATGCAAAAAAATTCCAAAGTCCAAAATAGCGTTTTTTTTGGTCACTTTTTATATCACGAAAAAATTTGTAAAAAGCTATCAAAAAGTATGATCAATACAAAAATGGTACCACTAAAAATTTCAGATCACGGTGCAAAAAATGAGTCCTCATACCGCCCCATACGCGGAAAAATAAAAAAGTTATAGGGGTCAGAAATGACAATTTTAAACGTATTAATTTTCCTGCATGAAGTTATGATTTTTTCCAGAAGTACGACAATATCAAACCTATATAAGTAGGGTATCATTTTAATCCTATGGACCTACAGAATAAAGATAAGGTGTCATTTTTACCAAAAAATGTATTACGTAGAAACGGAAGCCCCCAAAATTTACAAAACTGCGTTTTTTTTTTCAATTTGTCTCACAATGATTTTTTTTTCTGTTTCACCGTAGATTTTTGGGCAAAATGACAGATGTCATTACAAAGTAGAATTGGTGGCGCAAAAAATAAGCCATCATATGGATTTTTAGGTGCAAAATTGAAAGAGTTATGATTTTTTAAAGGCAAAGAGCAAAAAACTAAAATGCAAAAACGGAAACCCCCCCGGTCCTTAAGGGGTTAAGGCCCAAATGGGCTGCGTCCTTAAGGGGTTAAAGAGACTATATCAGCTCTAAATCATGCTCAGCGCTCAAGTGTCAAAAAGGTTGTGTGAGCTTCAGGATGCATGTCTCCTCCATCCCCCGCCCCTCCCAGCCTTGATTAACTGACATACAGGACTCATTTGTTTAGGACTAAGCTGTGAACATCAATCACTTTTAAAGGGGTACTCCGGCCCTAAGACATCTTATCCCCTTATCCTACGGCCGTCACACCCCCTCCCATAGACTTGCATAGTGGGGGTGAAGCGTGACATCACACGCCCCCTCCCATAGACTTGCGTAGCGGGGGGGGGGCCTTGACGTCACGATACTCCGGCCCCGTGGTCGGCACCCGGCAGTTTGTGAGCTGGCAGCACAGCGTGCAGCTCAAAGAGGTGGCTGCCGAATGCAAGATTGCGGTGGTCTCCAGCGGCGGGACCCCCGCGGTCAGACATCTCATCCCCTATCCTTTGGATAGGGCATAAGTTGTCTTAGGGCCGGAGTACCGCTTTAAGGCTGGGAGGGGTAAGGATGGAAGGAGGCATGCATCCTGCAACTTACACAACCTAGAGCTCTAAGCATGATCTAGGGCTGACAGACGCCCTTTAAAGTGCCTTTGTTATATCATATATTTGTGCATGGACAGGTTGTAGTCAAAGAAAAGGTGTGAACCATGGTCAGACAATCTCCACCGAATTCACAGGTTTCTCCTGTGATTGTCTTTTTTAAGTAACACCTGCCATAAGATCAGCCATTGGTCCTCCTTTAAGATATATAGCCATAATCCTTATCCCTCTATGTTAACTATGGCTTATTTATTGCTTCTTTAGAAGTTCAAAGGATCAGAACTGTCCCAACTTGACAGCTGGTTGACACTCTTCCGGTGCGTTGCACCAATCTTTCATCTTCCAACTACTAGCTCTTCCCAGTTGCTCAGCCACCATGACATAACACTTCTTCTCAGTGACCTTTCTCATGTAAACTTGACTAACAGGGTTGTCAAGCAACAAATTGGCTTAACTTCACTTGATATATCACCAATTAAAATACTTGATCTGTCGATACACTATATGGGCACAAGTATTGGGACACACATCCTAGTCATTGAATTCAGGTGTTCCATAGAGTCCCATTATTCTCATAGAGTTCCATAGAGTCCCATTATTACAGGTGTATAAAATTCATACACTGCCAACGCAGTTACCTTTACAAACATTTGTGAATGAAGTTCTAAAGAACTCCACCGCTGTCCTGTAATAGGACACCACCGCTGGACCACCGCTGCAACAAATCAACAAGTCAGTTTGTTAAATTTCCAAGATCAACTGAGAGCGGTATTCGTGAAATGTGGAAACGTTTAGGAACCACAACATCTCATCCATGAAGTGGAGATCCCGTGATGTTACGGAGTAGGGTCGCCAAGTCCTTAGGTACACGGGGGGGGGGAGATTTATCAAAACCTGTCCAGAGGAAAAGTTGCTGAGTTGCCCATAGCAACCAATCAGCTCGATTCTTTCATTTCTCACAGGCCTTTTAAAAAATGAAAGAAGCGATCTGATTGGTTGCTATGGGCAACTCAGCGACTTTTCCTCTGGACAGGTTTTGATGAATCTCTCCCATAGTGTATTAAAGTCACCAACCGACTCCATAACTGCAGAGACCAAACCTTATCTGGCACAAAAACTGTGTCCCGCCAGGTGTTTCATGGCATGGGTTTCCCTAGTCAAGCAGCTCCATGCCTTACATCACCATGCAAAATGGCAAGCGTTGGATGTAGTAGTGTAAATAAAGCTGCTTCTGGACTCTAAAGCAGTGGAAACGTGTATTGGGGAATCAAATGTCTCTAGCAGTGCACTGTGCTGTTTGGTGAAGGGAGAGGTGTACAGATTCAGTGAAAGTCTATGAGACCAGTGCACAGCAAGGTCCATAAAGACATGGAAGAGGAGTCTGGTGTGGAAGAACATTACTGGCCGCACAGAGCCCTGACTTCAAACCCATTGAACACTTTAGGGATTAACTACTATGGAGATTGTAACCTGTGCCCTTTCATCCAACATCTCTGTCTGACCTTACAAAAGCATGTAAGTTTTGGGCAAACATTCCCGTAGCCTAATAAAATAGGAGTTTAGCAGACTCTATAAATGTGGCGCTCACCTTAAGCATACAGAATGTACGCATATCACCGCCCCAAGGTCCCAGGAAGTCACCGATGGATGTCCTGTATCAGTACTTGGCAGTAATAAACAAAATGATCTTGTTCTCAGACGCTCAGGAGTTCCAAAGTTACACAGCAAAAGACATGAAGATTTACAGATCATTTTGCTTTTATTAGGTACAGAAATAACGCATTTCGATTGAAAAAGCACATGTGCTAAAATACAGTATATATGGGATTTATATAGAGAAAACAATAAAGAGAACAGTATGATTGCTGTAAAACAAGGAAAGGTCACAACAAACAAAAACATGTTTAGGTTATATTCACAGGTATAGTATCCTGCATATAATTGATGCACAGGATCTGAATGCCCCCATCATGTGCCCCTCACATATAATGCCCCCATCATGTGCCCCTCACATATAATGCCCCATCATGTGCCCCTCACATATAATGCCCCCATCATGTGCCCCTCACATATAATGCCCCCATCATGTGCCCCTCACATATAATGCCCCCATCATGCACTCCTCACATATAATGCCCCCATCATGTGCCCCTCACATATAATGCCCCCATCATGTGCCCCTCACATATAATGCCCCCATCATGTGCCCCTCACATATAATGCCCCCATCATGTGCCCCTCACATATAATGCCCCCATCATGTGCCCCTCACATATAATGCCCCCATCATGCGCTCCTCACATATAATTCCCCCATCATGTGCCCCTCACATATAATGCCCCCATCATGTGCCCCTCACATATAATGCCCCATCATACGCCCCTCACATATAATGCCCCCATCATGTGCCCCTCACATATAATGCCCCATCATGTGCCCCTCACATATAATGCCCCATCATGTGCCCCTCACATATAATGCCCCATCATACGCCCCTCACATATAATGCCCCCATCATGTGCTCCTCACATATAATGCCCCCATCATGTGCCCCTCACATATAATGCCCCATCATACGCCCCTCACATATAATGCCCCCATCATGTGCCCCTCACATATAATGCCCCATCATACGCCCCTCACATATAATGCCCCATCATACGCCCCTCACATATAATGCCCCATCATACGCCCCTCACATATAATGCCCCATCATACGCCCCTCACATATAATGCCCCATCATGTGCCCCTCACATATAATGTCCTCATCATGCGCTCCTCACATATAATGCCCCCATCATGTGCCCCTCACATATAAAGCCCCATCATGTGCTCCTCACATATAATGCCCCATCATGCGCTCCTCACATATAATGCCCCATCATACGCCCCTCACATATAATGCCCCCATCATGCGCTCCTCACATATAATGCCCCCATCATGTGCCCCTCACATATAATGCCCCCATCATGCGCCCCTCACATATAATGCCCCATCATACGCCCCTCACATATAATGCCCCCATTATGCGCTCCTCACATATAATGCCCCCATTATGCGCTCCTCACATATAATGCCCCCATTATGCGCTCCTCACATATAATGCCCCCATTATGCGCTCCTCACATATAATGCCCCCATTATGCGCTCCTCACATATAATGCCCCCATTATGCGCTCCTCACATATAATGCCCCCATTATGCGCTCCTCACATATAATGCCCCCATTATGCGCTCCTCACATATAATGCCCCCATTATGCGCTCCTCACATATAATGCCCCCATCATGTGCCCCTCATCATCCACCAGCAACACCCCCCACCAGCAGTAGCGCCCCCCATCATACACCAGCAGCCCCCCTCCCCATTCCCCCTACCCCCCTGCAGTAATAGCATGAGCTGACGAATGATGGGGAGTGCTACTTCTGGGGAGGGGGGGGGGGGAGCATTAGGTAGGCAGCAGTTTCCCCACATTAGGAAGGTAGCAGTTTACCCACATTAGGAAGGTTGCATGTTCCCCACATTAGGAAAGTAGCAGTTTCCCCACATTAGGAAGGTTGCATGTTCCCCGCATTAAGAAGGTTGCATGTTCCCCACATTAGGAAGGTAGCAGTTTCCCCACATTAGGAAAGTAGCGGTTTCCCCACATTAGGAAGGTTGCATGTTCCCCGCATTAAGAAGGTTGCATGTTCCCCACATTAGGAAGGTAGCAGTTTCCCCACATTAGGAAAGTAGCGGTTTCCCCACATTAGGAAGGTTGCATGTTCCCCACATTAGGAAGGTAGCAGTTTCCCCACATTAGGAAGCTAGCAGTTTCGCCACATTAGGAAGGTAGCATGTTCCCCACATTAGGAAGGTAGCATGTTTCCCATATAAGGTAGCATTGTGTCCCCCCCCCCATCCCGACACACACACACACACAGGCACACACACACAGACAGACAGACGCACACACATAGACAGACACACACAGACAGACACACACACATGCACACACACAGACAGACAGACGCACACACATAGACAGACACACACAGACAGACACACACACATGCACACACACAGACAGACACACACACAGACAGACACACACACACACACAGACACATTTACCTGTCCTGCGCTGCGCTTCTCCTCTCGGGCGAAGGCCTGACGAGTGACGTCACTGACGTCCTCCTGCACGGGTCTGTGGAGGGACGTCACATCAGACTCGGGTCGGCCAGCCAACCGGAGACGGGGGGGGGGGGGGGGGGGGGGGGGGGCGTTAGGGTCAGGGTAAGTGAAGGTAATGGGCTCTATTGGACGGGGCGGGGGGGTGTAAGGGTATGTTCACACGGTAGAATGTCCGTGCAGAATTCCATTGATATATTCTGCACGGACATTCCGCTGCAGTCCCATTGTCTATTCTTTTTGTGGATTTCGCTCGGAAATGCATTGCCTTCTGTGAGACGCCTTTCCTAAAGCCCTAGAGCCCACTGGATTATTCTAATGTGCAAAATGTCCGCACGTGTTCCGTGCGGACATTGGGCATATTTTTTATGCCATGTGAACATGGCCTAACTTTGGAACTCCTGAGAACAAGGTCATTTTGTTTACTACTAATATGCCGGATTACTCATACCGTAAAGAAATGCTGATTAAGGGAGCATCATTATCCAAAATGATCAGAGCACTTAGTTTCCAGAACTAAATCTGAAGCTACTATTTAGATGTATGACGCTTGCCCTCCAATCTTTTTTGAAGGCTGAGCCCCATCATTTATTGTCTAGTCTATTATCTCGTTTCTACGCCTGCCCTATTTTCATTTCCTGTACAATCTCGCTACCTTAGTCTGAAACTTGCTGTAAATTATTCATCTTCTTGTTTCCGCGTATTAAGTCAGAACATCTTAGCAATCAGCAGTTATCTAATCCTGCCTGTACTGTTCAGGGTTTGCGCCCTACTTCCCTAAAATGATTGATAATAAAGATGAGCTGATAATAAGCACAATGTACTCGGCTTTAATCTACATCACTAAGCGATATGTGAATAGTAGGGTCCTAATATGACAATTAATAAAATTGTTGCACTGCTTTGACTACTGTTGTATCTACACTGGGGAGCATCAGTGTAAGTTAGTGTTTCCCAATCAGGGTGCCTCCAGCTGTTGCAAAACTACAACTCCCAGCATGCCCGGACAGCCTTTGGCTGTCCGGGCATGCTTGGAGTTGTAGTTTTGCCACAACTGGAGACACCCTGGTTGGGAAGCAACTCTGTCAAAAAGGGACAGAGTAAAATGTCCACTTTTATCCCTCACTGAAATTTAAAACTGAAATAGTTCCAATGACGGGTAATTTAAGTTCTCGCGCATGCGCCAACCTGGGAACGAGTGCAGGAGAACTTGTCAAGTGGAATGTATGCAAACACGTAATGGTGTACATCTGCGCACGTGCGAAAAACACATGCTTGCGCGCTGGACATGCGCTAGAGCGCATGCGCGATATCCCGCGATCGTGATCCTGCCTTCAGCTAATGTGGCTGCGCAAACCGGAGCAAAATAGTACGTATTTCCGTTTTTTTCTCCAATAACAGAGACTTTCTGGTGATAGACAGGGCTCCTATCCAATGTGAGGCCATGTTACTCCATGGACGGGAACCCTTGGAGTGCATTGGTAGTAGTTACCTGCCTGACCATAGGTAAATACACCTGTCAGGAAATGGGCTTATCATGATTGGTTCTAACAGCAGGATGCATTGAGTGATGTCACACTGGGAGGTTATAAAACCCTCAGCAGTACATGGTCTATAGTCATTGCCCCATAACCTCTGAGGACGTCACACCAAGTGACGAAACATGTTAGGGGGGGCACTGTAGAAGTGTTTTAATAACAGCACTAACACCCAGCACGGCATATACTGCAGATATGCAGAGATAAGGGTCATAAGAGTGCGCCTAATGAGCGACTAACACTATAAACAGAGTGGTGTTGGATGTGCTGGCCTTTTTAACTCTTTATAACCACCATTTGTAAAAATTTAGCCAATATAATAAAAGTTAAGTTTTAAATTTCAGTGAGGAATAAAAGTGGACATTTTACTCTGTCCCTTTTTGAGTTGCTTTGCAAAAGTAATGTTTGTTAGTCCACCCCTCATTTGGGTCTAATCGATTTACACCCTGATTGGGAAACGCTGGTATAAGTACTGCTAGAGGAAGGTAATTATTATAACTGTTGGTGGGAGTGGTAGACTCAAAAAAATGTGCACTGTGTGTGAACACAACCCGAAAGTGGAGGATAATCTTAATCAGTCCCATAGACATTGAATGGAGCTAGAGTGCACATGTACGGTGTCCATTTTAGGACATCGTCAGTCGTCAGCCGTAACTCCGTCCTCCATCAGGTGAAACGGCGTCCCGCCTCCTCCCTCGGACCAATCACAGTCAGTCGTCAGCTGCAACTCCGTCCTTCATCAGGTGAAACGGCGTCCCGCCTCCTCCTTCACACCAATCACCGTCATCCTTCAGCCACAACACCATCCTCCCTCAGCCGAACCTCCCTCGTCCAAAATGCTGTCATGCCTCAGACGATTCTCCCTCAGATGCAACTTCCTGCCGCATAGTAAAGCCGACGCTGCACAACATGTATAGCAGAGTCGAAACTGTGAAACCTGCACGTGTGTACTACAGAGTATGTGCTACAGAGTCTGTATAGCAGAGCCGACATTGAATAGCGTGTACCGCAGAACAAGTATAGCAGAGAGCCGACACTGACTCGGCTCTGCTACACAACAGGAAACTTTTTCATCTGAGGGATGACGGAGTTTCGGATGAGAGACTTTAAGATGACAAAGGAGGGAGGAGGGAGTTACGGCTGACGCCTGACGGAGATTGGCCCGAAGGAGGAGGCGGGACGCCGTTTCACCTGACGGAGGATGGAGTTACGGCTGACGATGTCCTAAAATGGACACTGTACACATGCTTGACCACTACTTAATTAAAACTTCTTACATGTAGTAAAGAGGAAAGGGGGTCATGAAATTCCTGTTAGGCCATAATCAAACAGCGGGAATATTCTGCTCGGAAATTTATTCCTATGGGATTCTGCCAAACTGTGAACATAACAAAATTTCCAAGACAGATGTTTCTGCCGGGGAAATCCTGATTCCAGCGTCCGCAGAAAGAATAGACATGTCTATTCCTTCTGCGGATTCCACTCAGAAACATATTGTCTTCTATGAGATGGCGTCCTAGTGCCCACTGAGAAGTCCTTTTTCCAGTTTCTGAGCAGTCCTAGCGCCCACCAAAACATTCAAATGTGCTGAAAACAAAGGTGGACATTCCACATATTTCGGCTGTATGAACATGGCCTTACTGGGAGCCATAGAAGTTGGATCCTCAGCGATCAGACACTTATCACCTATCCTGGGAATCAGTGGCGCACAAAGAAGGGGGCCCTATAGCAAATATCAAAATGGGCCTCCTATTATGGCATCTGATTTTGACCCCCAGGATGGATACATCTGGTGTTTCTCCATTAATTTGCTGACAATGCAGTTCGCTGGAGAGAGAAGTTCTGCAGAGTTTCTTACCAATAGAAAAAGGAATGGGACCAAACTGGACAGGCCCCCACTTTACAAGGGCCCCAGAGCAGCCGCATGGTTACCCACCGTGATCTCCCGTACAGGGCCCCGGCTCTCCGGCCAGATAGCGTGTGTCGATATCGTGAGACGCCCTCTCAATACAGCATTATGGCAGAGCTGGAGATTGCCGTAGGCAGCGCTACGGCTCTCCCATAGAGTTGTATTGAGGGGGGTGCCAGCCGCTGCTTTGTGCGGTGGTTGACACCCCCTCCCGTAGGCTTGCATTGAGGGGCGGAGCATGAAGTCACAAGGGGGCGGAGGCATGACGTCACACGCCGCCGGCCCAGTGGTCGCCCGTAATCAGACCCGGAGCGAACACTCCGGGGACTGATTACAAACGGGGTGCCGTGTGCATGATCACGGGCGTCCCCAGCGGCGGGACTCCCGCGATCAGGCATCTTATCCCCTATCCTTTGGATAGGGGATAAGATGTGTAAGCACCGCAGAACCCCTTTAAAACTCTCCTGGAATATAGTCCTAGAAAAAGAGAATGTCTTAAGGAAGGTATTGGGATCTGTATTAAGATTGTGGTGTGTTCAGTTAGGACATATGTGCTATTTGCCATTCAAATACCATAGGTAGTATGCACAGACTTAAAGGGGTACTCCACTGGAAAAAAAATGTTCTAAATCAACTGGTGCCAGAAAGTTAAACAGATTTGTAAATTACTTCTATTTAAAAATCTTAATCCTTCCAGTACTTATCAGCTGTTATATGCTCCACAGGAAGTTCTTTTTCTTTTTGAATTTCCTTTCTGTCTGACCTCAGTGCTCTCTGCTGACACCTCTTTCCATTTTAGGAACTGCCCAGAGTAGGAGCAAATCCTCATAGCAAACCTCTCCTGCTCTGGACAGTTCCTAAAATAGACAGAGGTGCCAGCAGAGAGCACTGTGGTCAAACAGAAAGGAAATTCAAAGAGAAAAGAACTTCTTGTGTAGCATATAACAGCTGATAAGTACTTGAAGGATTAAGATTTTTAAATATAATTTATATACAAATCGGTTTAACATTCTGGCACCAGTTGATTTAGAATTTTTTTTCCCCAGTGGGGTACCCCTTTAATGCAACTTTTCAAAATCTCCCTAATGTCTGGTCTAAAAAGTTAGCAAATATGACATACATGTATAATATCCAACAGGGAGATTAGAAAGAATGAAGCACTCACCAGGTTTTTTTGTGGAATCGCAAGCTTCTTTATTGCATGTCAGTTAGCAGTGTTCCTACACATGCGGGAGAGCAGACAGGTGGAGCAAGGTGGGGGTTGGGCGACGGTCCATATCGTGCACTAAGCGCTTCGTCAGGCCCCTGACAAAGCGCTTAAAGGGGCCTGCGAAGCGCTTAGTGCGCAATACGGACCGTCCAACCCAACCCCCCACCTTGCTCCACCTGTCCGCTCTCCCGCATGTGTAGGAACGCTGCTAACTGGTGAGTGCTTTCTTGCTAATCTCCCTGTAGGATATTATTATTCAACTGCCTCATGTGAGCACCCGGAGGGTCATTTTACCAGGCAAGCCTAGCAGGATATATAGTGGGGATCAAAAGTTTGGGAACCCCAGGTAAAAATTTGTATTAATGTGCATAAAGAAGCCAAGGAAAGTTGGAAAAATACCCAAACGGCATCAAATTACAGATTAGACAGTCTTATAATATGTCAACAAAAGTTTGATTTTATTTCCATCATTTACACTTTCAAAATAACAGGGGAAAAAATGGCGTCTGCAAAAGTTTGGGCACCCTGCAGAATTTATAGCATGCACTGGCCCCTTTGCAAAGCTGAGACCTGTCAGTGTCATGGATTGTTCTCAATCATCATCTGGGAAGACCAGGTGATGTCAATCTCAAAGGTTTTAAATGCCCAGACTCATCTGACCTTGCCCCAACAATCAGCACCATGGGTTTTTCTAAACAGTTGTCTAGAAATCTGAAACTGAAAATAGTTGACGCTCACAAAGCTGGAGAAGGCTATAAGAAGATAGCAAAACATTTTTAGATGTCAATATCCTCTGTTCGGAATGTAATTAAGAAATGGCAGTCATCAGGAACAGTGGAAGTTAAAGCAAGATCTGGAAGACCAAGAAAAATATCAGACAGAACAGCTCGCAGGATTGTGAGAAAAACAATTCAAAACCCACGTTTGACTGCACAATCCCTCCAGAAAGATCTTGCAGACACTGGAGTTGTGGTACACTATTCCACTATAAAGAGATACTTATACAAATATGGTCTTCATGGAAGAGTCATCAGAAGAAAACCTCTTCTACGTCCTCACAACAAAAATCAGCGTTGGAACTTTGCAAATTAAAACATAGACAAGCCTGATGCATTTTGGAAACAAGTTCTGTGGACCGATGAGGTTAAAATTGAGTTACGTTTGGAGAACAAGGGGAACAGAATTTAATGAAAAGAACCTCTGTCCAACTGTTAAGCATGGGGGTGGATCAATCATGCTTTGGGGTTGTATTGCAGCCAGTGGCACAGGAAACCTCTCACGAGTAGAAGGAAAAATGGATTTAAAAAAATGCAGCAAATTTTGGATGCTAACTTGATGCCATCTGTGAAAAAGCTGAAGTTAAAGAGAGGATGGCTTCTACAAATGGATAATGATCCTAAACACACCTCGAAATCCACGGGCGATTACATCAAGAGGCGTAAACTGAAGGTTTCGCCATGGCCTTCACAATCTCCTGACCTCAACATAATTGAAAATCTATGGATAGACCTTAAAAGAGCAGTGCGTGACAGACAGACCAGAAATCTCAAAGAACTGGAATACTTTTGTAAGGAAGAATGGGCAAAGATACCTCAAACAAGAATTGAAAGACTCTTGGCTGGCTACAAAAAGCGTTTACAAGCTGTGATACTTGCCAAAGGGGACAGTACAAGATATTAACTCTGCAGGGTGCCCAAACTTTTGCAGATGCATTTTTTTGTTTTCTGTTATTTTGAATGAATGTAAATTTATTCTGTTATTTTGAAAAAATGTAAGTGTAAATGATGGAAATAAAATCTAACTTTTGTTGACATATAAGAATGTCTAATCTGTAATTTGATGCCTTTTGGAGATTTTTCCATCTTTCCTTGGCTTCTTTATGCACATTAATACAAATTTTTACCTGGGGTGCCCAAACTTTTGATCCCCACTGTTCTTTAATGGAAGCACAGTGCCGGGTATCACCTGTCTTGGACTGTACATACATGCATAAAAATATCTGTGAATTGTCTTTTATCTGTTATGAATAGTAGAAATGTTCCTCTTATTTCTTTTTTTTCACTTTATTAGTCTGTCGAGGCAGTTGCTAGGCCACTATCCCATAGCCTGATTCCAGAGTAATGGATCAAGTAATCTTTGATTGCACAGGCCAGGATAGTTTGTTTTTGTTAACATTAAAGGATTACTTCGCCCCTAGACATGTTATCCCCTTTCCAAATGATAGGGTGATAATGTGTCTGATCGTGCGTGGGGGGGTGGGGTCCGGCCACTGGGACCTACCGCGATCTCCAGGCCGGCGCTGCGGACACAAATGACTGGGGCTTCCATGATCTTGACGTCATGCCACGCCCCCTCCCATAGACATGAATGGAGGGAGCATGGTGTGATGTCACGATGACAGAAGGCCCAGGCTTCTGTGTCCGTAACCCCACAGTGCCGGCCTGAGGATCGCTTGGAGCAGACTCCAAATTAATTTCAATGCAATTTCGCTGCACAGTTCACACTGTGGGATTCCACAGTAGAATTTCCATTCGGATTCCACTGTAAATTCTGTGTGAAATAAGCATGGATTTGTGTAAACAGGCCCTTAAAAGGATCCAGGGCCCTGTAATCTTTGTGGACTATATGTGATGTTTACATGGATATTCTTATGCCTTAAAGGGGTACTCCGCCCCTGGCATCTTATCCCCTATCCAAAGGATAGGGGATAAGATGTTAGATCGCCGCGGTCCCGCTGCTGGGGACCCTGGGGATCGCCGATGCGGCACCCCGCCATCATTACTGCGATACAGGGGCCGGAGCAGCATGACATCATGGCTCCGCCCTCGTGACATCACGGCCCGTCCCCTTAATGCAAGTCTATGGCAGGGGGCGTGACGACCGCCACACCCCCTCCCATAGACTTGTATTGACGGGCCGTGACGTCACGAGGGGCGGAGCCGTGACGTAACAATGCTCCGGCCCCTGTATTGCCCGTCATTACGTGCAGAGCGATCTCGCTCTGCGCAGTAATGATAGCGGGGTGCTGCAGCAGCGATTTGGATAGGGGATAAGATGTCTAGGGGCGGAGTACCCCTTTAATTCTTTGGTTGGTTTGTATTGAAAATGTAACTGCCAACACTTTAACAGATTAAAGGGGTATTCTTATTATTAAAAATTATCTCGGGAGAACTGGGCAGCAGAATCCTGTGGATAACTTTTGATAACGAGAATCCCCTTTCATCTGTTGAAATGTTGGCATTTGTTAAGTTCCAAGTTGTTATTTTTAATTTCTTGTCTATTTCCTGATTTCTATTTGTGTTATCCTGATATTGGCATTTGGAAATTATAAATTCATTGCATTTCAGAGTTTAAGTTGTCTTTTTTTGGGTTATATTGTTTTTTTTTTGTTTGTTTTTTTGTTGCATAGTTTAATCTAGAGCTATCACAGGAAATCAATGAGGTTTGTTTGTTTTTTTGTGTTAGTTTAGCTTAGGGTAAGATTAGGGGAAAGATTATGGACAGTTAGTTTGGGCCTCTCCTTTGCCTTTGTTGGGTCATCTCTTTCATTCCTGGCTGCTTTCATTTGTATCATTATCCAAACCATCATATTAAAGGAGATATCCAGCCAAAAGAGGTAAAAATAAAAACTTAAATGCTGGAGGAAGGGGCTGTCTAGGTCAGATGATTAGAGAAGCAGTTAATACAGCACTGAGAGAGCTGAGTAGGTCAAATGATTAGAGAAGCAGTGAATATAGATGAGGGAGGTGTGTGTGCGCCCCAACCAGGGACAATCACACACCATACCCTGAAGCACTCTCATGTCTGTGAGCTGAGAAAAAGGGAGTGTGATGTGTGGTCTACATGTAGACGACAGTCATCATGTGCTAAGAAATATTGGACTTCCTTCCTGGAAGAAAAACTATTCAGCAAAGGTTACACTTGTACATTACAAAGTTACATAACTTTAAGGGTAGGGTCACATGCTGCACATTTACCGCTGCGTATTTTAGTGCTAGCAAAATTTATGGGTGTTTACTATTACTCCTATAGACTTTGCTAGCACAGTAATACGTAGTGTAAAATATACAGCATATACACTGTGCGCAACCCTACCTTTACATGTACAGCTATATAAAGGTAATTTAATTTGGCTGGAGTTCTCCTTTAAGTTCTGATCATCAAATGGTGAGTTCTTGTTACCTCCTGATATTGATGCATAACTTTTCTTATCGCTGCATGTTGGTCATTCTATTCTGGGTACTGAAAAGTCCCGGTTAGGACCCAAGAAAGGTAACTACTATGGGGGACATTTATCAATGTTTGCTTATGTATTCCTTTTTTTAGTTATTTTTTTTCTTACTATTTTTTTGCTTATTGCTTACTGCTTTCTGCCTGTTGATAAATTTCTTTCACTTAAGCAAGTTTTCTTTTTTTGCTTTGGTAGTGGCTTTTTCTGCTCCATGTCTGAGCTGGAGTAAATTTAGTAAGTTTTTTCATGCGATGCGACTTTTTTGCGACTTTCGCACTTGATAAATCTCTGACCACTGCAAGTCAAAAATCACTTTTTGCTTTGGTAAGCAAGATTTTTATTTTTTGCTTAGGACACTGAACATGCAAAAAGTCACAGAAAAAAGAGCGTAGTCGCACATGCGACTTTTTTGCGACAATTTTAAGCAAAAAAAACCTACTTAATGCTTTGATAAATGTCCCCCTATAGGTCTAGTTTTACAGTAAAGCAACCAGCCAGCGCCTTTACCATGCCCTGTTTCACAAAATGTTGCATTGAATACTAAGCCACTCCTGGGTAATCAGCACCATGTGTTATTTTACATGTTTCTAAATTTACCGTATCAGATCACAGAGCCAGTAAAGTAAAATTACTTCCTGAATCGCTGGGCTTCCTCCTGTGATGTACGTTCACTCCCTGGAAACAAGATGGAAATTAAAATTCCAGACACACGTCCGCTGCAGATGTTTGAAAAATGTTTCCTATTTACACATTTGGTGTGAAAAAAGGAAAAGGGAGTTCTTATAATAGTTGCAATGAAAAGTTCTACAGGGATTTCAAAGGTGTAATGATAATTTGAGACTTTTCCTGTGTTTTGCACATACATTTAAAGCATTGTGTAAACATTTGAGACTTATTCACACCGAAGAATTAATTTATAATCTGCCAAAATCCCTTAAAACATAGCTTTTATTTAGTAACAATTAAATAAAGTCAAAAACATGGTTTAGAGTTTTATATATGATTATATTTAATAGGGCTTGTTTTTTGCAGGACCAATTGTACTTTGTGATGAAATTCTTTATTTTGACATTATTTTTCCATAAAATATGCAGCAATAATGAAAAAAATTATTTGTACGGTGAAATAAAAAATATGCAATTGGGGGTGGGGGTGTTTTACACCGTTCACCGTAAGGTCAAAGTGATATGTTATCTTGATTCTTAAAGGGGTACTACCGTGCTGACAACTTATCCCCTATCTAAAGGATAGGGGATAAGTTGCCTGATCGCGCGGGGTCCCACCGCTGGGGACCCCCGCGATCTCGCACGCAGCACCCCTCTGTGTCTAATGACAGGGCTGGTGATCGTGACATCACAGCTCCGCCCCCATGTGACGTCACGCTCCGCCCCCTCAATGCAAGTCTATGGCAGGGGCAAGACAGCTGTCTCGCCCCCTGCCATAGACTTACATTGAGGGGTGGAGCCGTGACGTCACGATACTCCGGCCCCGTGATCGGCAGTCATCAGACCCGGCGCGATATTCGCTCCGGGGCCTGATGAGAGTGGGGTGCTGCATGCGAGATAGCCGGGGTCCCCAGCAGCGGGACCCTGTGCGATCAGGCAAGTTATCCCCTATCCTTTAGATAGGGGATAAGTTGTCAGCACGGTAGTACCCAATTGATAGCTTTTTGTATTAAAAACAAACAAAAAAACTTTTTTTTTAATGTTTTCTACCTATGCAGCTATGTTGCGCTGTTATCTGTAGTTTTCATGGTACCATAGATCGGACTTTTTGATTATTTAAAAAAAAATTCGGGAATGTGATGTGACCCAAAAAAACAAAATATGGAATTTGTTATTTCTTTTTGTTTGCGCTGCTCACCAATGATGTTATATTTTAGTATTTCTGACAATTCCACATGCAGTGATATAACACCAAATATGTGTTTATTTTGTTTTATTTAAAAAACTAGCTGAATACCCGGCGTTGCCCAGTTCAACAAAGGCGGAAGCTTTTGACTTCATATCCCGTCCTCACATATTGTTTTCATATCCCAACCCCATATCCCGTCCTCATACCCCAACCTCCTATCCCGTCCTCCTATCCCGATCTCCTATCCCGACCTCTTATCCTGTCCTCCTTTCCCGTCCTCTTATCCCGTCCTCCTATTCCGACCTCCTATCCCGTCCTCCTATCCCGTCCTCCTATCCCGTCCTCCTATCCCGTCCTTTTATGCCGACCTCCTATCCCGACCTCCCATCTCGTCCTCCTATCTCGACCTCCCATCCCGTCCTCATATCCCGACCTGTAAGATGTGTACCAGGTATTGAAATATCTCCAGCCGTACAGAAGTTATATGAGAACATACATTTTCCATTGATTTGCATGGGACGTTAAACAAAAACCCCGACCCTCACAAATGGGGGTAGTTAAGGGTTAAATTTACTATCCTATATTTTAAGTGGACATATAAGTAACATGTGACCAAGTTTTATCGAAATATCTCCAGCCGTTTGGAAGTTATCCAGTAACATATTTTTCCATAGACTTGTATGGGGCTTTAAACAAAAACCCAGCCCCTGGCAAAAGGGGGTGAGTAAGGGTTAAATCACCTTTCCTATGTTTGTTGTTGACATATAAAGTAACATGTGTGCCAAGTTTCATGTTAATATCTTTAGCCGTTTGGAAGTTTTTGTGGAACATACACACATACATACACACACACGTTGAGTTTTATATCTATAGATAGAAAAAAGGTTGTGTCACGATTCGGCTTACAGGTTGTGGATCCACTGTGTCAGCGAGGGATTGGCGTGGACCGTGCTGGTGGACCGGTTCTAAGAGGCTACTGGTGTTCACCAGAGCCCGCCGCAAAGCGGGATGGTCTTGCTGCGGCAGTAGCAACCAGGTCGTATCCACTAGCAACGGCTCAACCTCGCTGACTGCTGAGAAGGCGTGGGACAGAAGGACTAGGCAGAGGCAAGGTCAGACGTAGCAGAAGGTCGGGGCAGGCGGCAAGGTTCGTAGTCAATATGGATAGCAGGAGATCAGGTAACACAGGCTTGGACAACACTAAACGCTTTCACTGGCACAAGGCAACAAGATCCGGCGAGGGAGTGCAGGGGAAGTGATGTGATATAGCCAGGGAGCAGGTGGAAGCCAATTAAGCTAATTGGGCCAGGCACCAATCATTGGTGCACTGGCCCTTTAAGTCTCAGAGAGCTGGCGCGCGCGCGCCCTAGAGAGCGGAGCCGCGCGCGCCAGCACATGACAGCAGGGGACCGAGACGGGTAAGTGACTTGGGATGCGATTCGCGAGCGGGCGCGTCCCGCTGTGCGAATCGCATCCCCGACGGCCATGTCAGTGCAGCGCTCCCGGTCAGCGGGACTGACCGGGGCGCTGCAGGGAGAGAGACGCCGTGAGCGCTCCGGGGAGGAGCAGGGACCCGGAGCGCTCGGCGTAACAGTACCCCCCCCCCCTTAGGTCTCCCCCTTTTTTTGTTCGACAACTGCTTTACCTGGGACGAGGACACCGGGAGTGAATGGAGGGTTTCCTCAAAGGCAGGCAGTACAGCAGGAGTGGGAATGGGGAGGGAGGGCAGAGGGTGAAGCTTGGCACGGGGCAGTGTGTCACCAGGACGGGGGCTATGAGGAGGCACTGAGGCTTGCCTGACGGGACTGGGAGGGGGGGGGAGAGGCATTTCTTATGGCAAGCAGAGTCCCAGTTCTTGATCTCCCCGGTGGTCCAGTCAAGGGTGGGAGAATGAAGCCGGAGCCATGGCAGACCCAGGAGGACCTCAGAGGTACAGTTGGGAAGGACGAAGAATTCAATCATTTCGTGATGGGGTCCAATAAACATTAAGAGGGGTTTTGTGCGGTAACGCACGGTGCAATCCAATCTGACTCCGTTGACCGCGGAAATGTAGAGCGGCTTGACGAGACGGGTCACCGGGATGCAGAATTTATTCACCAAAGACTCCAAAATAAAATTCCCAGAGGCACCAGAGTCCAAGCAGGCCACGGCTGAGAGGGAGGAGTTGGCAGAAGGAGAGATCCGCACGGGCACCGTGAGACGTGGAGAAGCAGATTTTGAACCAAGAGACGCCACACCCACGTGAGCTGGGTGCGTGCGTGCGTTTCCTAGACGTGGAGGACGAATAGGGCAATCCACCAAGAAATGCTCGGTACTGGCACAGTACAGACAAAGATTTTCTTCCCTACGGCGATTCCTCTCTTCCTGGGTCAGGCGAGACCGATCCACTTGCATGGCCTCCTCGGCGGGAGGCCCAGGCGTAGATTGCAAAGGATACTGTGGGAAAGGTGCCCAGAGATCTAAGTCTTTTTCCTGGCGGAGCTCCTGATGTCTCTCAGAAAAACGCATGTCAATGCATGTGGCCAAATGGATAAGTTCTTGCAGGTTGGCAGGAATCTCTCGTGCGGCCAGCACATCCTTGATGCTACTGGATAGGCCTTTTTTAAAGGTCGCGCAGAGAGCCTCGTTATTCCATGATAATTCGGAAGCAAGAGTACGAAATTGGATGGCGTACTCGCCCACTGAAGAATTACCCTGGACCAGGTTCAGCAGGGCAGTCTCGGCAGAAGAAGCTCGGGCTGGTTCCTCGAAGACACTACGGACTTCAGCGAAGAAGGACTGGACTGTGGCTGTGGCAGGATCATTGCGGTCCCAGAGCGGTGTGGCCCAAGACAAGGCCTTTCCTGAAAGAAGGCTCACTACGAACGCCACCTTAGACCGTTCTGTAGGAAACAAGTCCGACAACATCTCCATATGCAGGGAACATTGAGACAGAAATCCACGGCAGAGTCTAGAGTCCCCATCAAATTTGTCCGGCAGGGACAAGCGGAGGCTAGGAGCGGCCACTCGCTGCGGAGGAGGTGCAGGAGCTGGCGGAGGAGATGGTTGCTGCTGTAGCAGAGGCAGAAGTTGCTGTAACGTGGCGGTCAACTGCGACAGCTGCTGTCCTTGTTGGGCAATTTGCTGCGATTGCTGAGCGACCACCGTGGTAAGGTCAGTGAGACATGGCAGCGACACCTCAGCGGGATCCATGGCCGGATCTACTGTCACGATTCGGCTTACAGGTTGTGGATCCACTGTGTCAGCGAGGGATTGGCGTGGACCGTGCTGGTGGACCAGTTCTAAGAGGCTACTGGTGTTCACCAGAGCCCGCCGCAAAGCGGGATGATCTTGCTGCGGCAGTAGCAACCAGGTCATATCCACTAGCAACGGCTCAACCTCGCTGACTGCTGAGAAGGCGTGGGACAGAAGGACTAGGCAGAGGCAAGGTCAGACGTAGCAGAAGGTCGGGGCAGGCGGCAAGGTTCGTAGTCAATATGGATCAGGTAACACAGGCTTGGACAACACTAAACGCTTTCACTGGCACAAGGCAACAAGATCCGGCGAGGGAGTGCAGGGGAAGTGATGTGATATAGCCAAGGAGCAGGTGGAAGCCAATTAAGCTAATTGGGCCAGGCACCAATCATTGGTGCACTGGCCCTTTAAGTCTCAGAGAGCTGGCGCGCGCGCGCCCTAGAGAGCGGAGCCGCGCGCGCCAGCACATGACAGCAGGGGACCGAGACGGGTAAGTGACTTGGGATGCGATTCGCGAGCGGGCGCGTCCCGCTGCGCGAATCGCATCCCCAACGGCCATGTCAGTGCAGCGCTCCCGGTCAGCGGGACTGACCGGGGCGCTGCAGGGAGAGAGACGCCGTGAGCGCTCCGGGGAGGAGCAGGGCCCCGGAGCGCTCGGCGTAACAGGTTGGTCATTAGAATTTTTACTATGGGAGGAATATATATTAAAATCATAGGGTGTTGCAGTATCTCGTAATACCTTTTTTATTGGACTAATAGTAACTCTCCAGCGCTTTGTTGCCATCCATTTCTGGGGGCTTTTGACGTATGTTTGGGGACATTGTCCTGCTGGAAGACCCAAGATCTCGGACGCAAACCCAGCTTTCTGACACTGGGCTGTACAGTATGACCCAAAATCCATTGGTAATCCTCAGATTTCATGATGCCTTGCACACATTCAAGGCACCCAGTGCCAGAGGCAGCAAAACAACCCCAAAACATCATTGAACCTCCATCATATTTCACTGTAGGTACTGTGTGCTTTTCTTTGTAGGCCTCATTGCATTTTTGGTAAACAGTAGAATGATGTGCTTTACAAAAAAGCTCTATCTTGGTCTCATCTGTCCACAAAAATTTTTCCCAGAAGGATTTTTGCTTACTCAAGTTCATTTTGGCAAAATGTAGTCTTGCTTTTTTATGTCTCTGTGTCAGCAGTGGGGTCCTCCTGGGTCTCCTGTCATAGCGTTTCATTTCATTTAAATGTCAACAGATATTTAAGCTGTCGTGCAGGCTCAGGGAGCATCAGTGTCAGCGCGAACTATCTTTGGAACTTGTTTGGGGCTGCTTATCCACCATCCGAACTATCCTGCGTTGACATCTTTCATTATTTTTTCTCTTCTGTCCACGCCCAGGGAGATTAGCTGCAGTGCTACGGGTTGCAAACTTCTTGATAATGTTGCGCACTGTGGACAAAGGCAAATCTAGATCTCTGAAGATGGACTTGTAACCTTGAAATTGTTGATATTTTTCCACAATTTTGGTTCTCAAGCCCTCAGACAATTCTCTTCTCCCCTTTCTGTTGTCCATGCTTAGTGTGGCACACACAGACACACAATGTAAAGACTAATCTGCTCAGGTGTGATTTTTATATTGCCCCCACCTGTTACTTGCTCCAGGTGAGTTTAATGGAGCATCTCATGTTTTAAACAATCTTATTTTTCCACAATTTTGAAAGGGTGCCAATAATTTTGTCCAGACCATTTTTTGAGTTTGGTGTGACATTATGTACAATTTGTTTTTTTTTCCTCCTTTTTTTTTTTGTTTAGTTCCAATACACACAAAGGGATTAAACATGTGTATAGCAAAACATGTGTTACTGTAATCCTTTTCTGTGAGAAATACTTCACTTTTTTGAAAAATGTCAGGGGTGCCAACATTTATGGCCATAACTGTATGTGTATGTATATATATATATATATATATATATATATATATATATATATATATTATTTATTTATTTTTTATTACACTTTTTTAGTCCCCCTAGGAGACCTGTATGAGCAGTCATTTGATTGCTCATAGAGATCAATGCAGTACATATTGTACTACACTGATCCATGACATCTGCACTCTCAGCCGTCATAGAGGTCTAGCACAAGCTATGATTAGATCCAAACCCCTGCACCACCAATAAAATACAGATAAAAGTGCCATTTAAATGCCACTGTCAATTTTGACAGCGGCATTTAAATGATCAATAGCCAGCAGCAGAGATCGCACCATGCTGGCTATTAGCGGTGGCCCTAAGTCCGAGCCCTCTCCATACACCCTTAAAGGGGTACTCCACTGAAAAACCATCTTATCTCCTATCTTAATAGGGGATAAGATATCTGATGATGGGGGTCCCGCCGCTGGGGATTCCCACCATCTTCAGGCTGGCAGCGGCTAGGACACGGAAGTTTGGAGCTTCCGTGTTCGTGACCAAACCCCCTCCATTCATGTCTACGGGAGGAGGCGTGACGGCTAGTACACTCTGTGCACCGGATGTCTGGGGTGCCGCAGCGGAGATCGCGGCAGGATCCCCGTGATTAGACATCTTATGCCCTATCCTTTGAATGTGTTTAACGGCCTTACATCCTAGTTGTTAAGGGGTTAAACAATAACCTTTTACTAAAGCCACTCCTCTTTGAGGAAGTGCAAAAGTGACTAAAACTAAAAATTTGCTAATTTTTTTGCAAAATGTATAACAATTTTTTCAGAAGCCTTGATAAGTTCCCCACCTAGAGTACAAATATCACTGTTACTGTAACCGGGTTAGCCTGATCACTTTAGGGGGTGGCTTTCGAGGTCTGCTACCTGCTATACTGTGCTGTTTTTCTATTTCTCAGCCTTAACTGATTTGTTTTATCTGGCTTGAGAAAATATGTCTGTGTTTTGACATTTCTCAGACAGGCTACTGTCTACTGAGGAAAATTACTCCAGCAAACAAAGAATATAAAAAAAAGTACTCATCCCATTTCGCAGTGAATCCTGGAGGTCTGCTCACAGGCAGATGTCTCAGGATGGGTCTGTAAGGAGTTTATTCAGGTCTTTCAAAGCTGTTGTTTTATATTCCACATTGTTTTGCTTTGGCACAAAGATACGCTGCCGCCTCTCGTCTGGCTACTTCCATTCCACTGAAAACAGGCAGTTTTTCTTCTTATCTCAAGAATCTGCCTCGGCATCGGATTATTTCAAAATAAAATGATAATTTGCTGTCTACTTTTGGTTAATGCTTGGGTAACGCTGTTGTTCTAGCACCTCAGAAAAGGGCTTCCCTGTGATAACAAGTTGTAGATACAAAAACATTCAAGACCGGTTCTTTGAAGAATTCCTTACACTGTAACCTACCATACTTGTTAACAGGGCTTTGATCTTGGGCCCGGAAAAAATATATTCCTTGAAATCTGCAAAGTTGTTCTAAATGCATCAAAGCATCCATGTGAAATCCACATGAACTTCAGAGACTTGAAGATTAGATTGACAGAAATTTAGTTTTACTTTAGTTTTCTGCTCTTCACAGCATTTCACAGTTTATATGTTAATTTAAGTAACGTTTGCAAAACTTTATAAAAATTTTTGTACTTAGATACAGACACTGGCTACTTTATTAGATGAACCTTGCTAGTACTGATGTGGTCTCTTGCTGCTTTAGCCCATCTGCTTCAAGGTTGGATGTTCAGAGATGGTATTCTGCATACCTTGGTTGTAACTTGGTTATTTGAGTTACTGTCTTTCTGTCCATTAGCTATTGAACAGGTGTACCTAATAAAGTGCCCATTGAGTGTATGTACATAGCTACCGTATTTTTCGCCGTATAAGACGCACTTTTTCTTCACCAAATCTGGGGGGGGAAAGTTGGTGCGTCTTATAAGGCGAATACACCCCTATCGCGGCGGTCCCTGCGACCATCAACGGCCGGGACCCACGGCTAACACAGGACATCACCGATCGCGGTGATGTACTAACCCTTCAAACGCAGCGATCAAAGCTGACCGCCGCGTCTGAAGCCAAAATAACACTAACCCAGCTGTTCAGTCGGGCTGTTCGGGACCGCTGCGGTGAAATTGAAATCCCCAACAGCTTACAGGGCACCGGGAGGGACCTTACCTGCCTCCTCAGTGTCTGCTCCGTGCCGGGATCCCCTGCATGGCCGGCGCCTTCCTTCGTCGTCATCACGTCGTCGCACACGCCGTCCCGTCATCCAATTTGAGCGACGTGCATAGCGGTGTCATGGCAGCGACGGGGAGTGAGGATACCGGGCAGCAGAGACGTTCCGGAGCGACGGGGACAACCCGGGGACGCGGCGACAGCGATGGAGGGCGACATCCAGGGCAGCGTTGACGGGTCCGGAGCGGCGGTAACACGTGAGTACTACCTCCTATACTAGTGGTCTTCAACCTGAATGTCCTCAGGTTGAAGATCACTGTCCTATACTTTACATTGTATTTGATTCAGAATCTTTACTTTCTAGATTTTTATCCTAAAAAATTAGGCCATTAGTCAGCCATTCCTGTCAAAATTGGCAGATTCGGTTGACATCTCACTAATGTGTATGGACAGCTTTAGGCTCCATTTATTCATAATGTGGTTTCCAATAACAATAGAATCCCAATGCTGGATCCCAATGGCGCTAAATAATGACATATAGCAGTGGTGCCCAAAAGACCCATTGACTTACAATGTGCAACACTGCTGTTTGCCCAAAAGACCCATTTTGACTTACAATGTGCAACACTGCTGTTTGCCAAACACCAGTGTACCATGTACCCCCGGTCTCACCTGCACCGTGCGACATTCTGGGTGCCATGTTTCTGCTGCATTTCCTGGTCTGTCATGTGTTTTTCTGCTCTGCCCACTAGGGGCCGCACACGAGCACTAGCTAGATTTTGTAGAGCTGGTGTGCGATCCCTAGTGGTTCCCCTTCCAATCTGTGGAAGGCACTCCCTGTATAAAGAGGCCACACCTGCTGATTGGGGCCTTAGCAAGATTGTGCATTCTGCTTTAGTTTGTTTGCATTGCTAGGTCTTTGCCTGATCTGTCTGCTGTTCCTGATCTGTTACCTGTCTATTGGACTTTGTATGCACTTTGTAAATAAACACCATTAACAGCATTGCTGCGTCTGGCGCTATTTCTAAGTTGTCTAGGTTGTCCCCGACGCTCCGGTAAGGCCTCTGCTTCCCCGGCATCTTCTCTCTCCGTCGCCGCCATCACGTCATTACGCACGCCGCTCCTATTGGATGACGGGTCGGCGTGCGCGCAACGTGATGACGACGATGGAGAGCGCTGACGATGCAGGGGATCCCAAAGAGGACGCGCCAGAGCCCCGAGGACAGGTAAGTGATCATCAGCGGACCACACGGGGCACCGTAAACAGCTATCCGGTGGCAGCTGAAGCAGTCTGCTCTGCCGGATAGCCGTTTATGCGATGGCCCCAACATACAAAAGCATCGTATGTTGATGCTGCCTTCAACATGCGATGGCCTCTGAGAGGCCATCGTATGTTGAAATGATCGTATGTCAGGGCCATCGTAGGACGGGGGGGTCACTGTAGTTCTCATCAACCAAATTGAACTTTGCAACAGAGACTTCAAACTGAATTTCCATCATAGATGTGAACAAGCATTATGGGACAACTGAAAGATACAATGGGAATTTTCCACTTTGGAATTTTCCAAGTGTTTTGGATACTAATTGCAACTTCTTTAGTTATGAAAAGGAGGTGTGGATAAAGATGAGTCATAATACTACCAAGTTCTTACTAATCTAAAATCCAAATCTAAATTTGTGTAAAGTACACAAGCCACAACATGCAGTACAAAAGAGGAAACTTACATGTCTAGAAACAGTACCAAATTGCATATGCCCTTTTAATAAATTTCTGAAAATGATGTTTTTCATAAAACAATTTTCCAAAATAAATTTCTTATTTCTTTAATAGGGACAACCATTCACGTTGTGATTATAATTTATGTGTGCCTCTTGCCCAATGAATTTCCTGATTACACTAAACACAGTCTAAATACTAAAAACAGTCTAAATACTAAAAAAATTGTATGCCTATTCTGTTATCAGAAAAGCTGCAGAATTCTTTATTTAGCTTTGGACACGGATACAGAAGTCCTTTTATAACTGAAAATCAGTACAAGAAAAGTGAAAAAAAAAACAAACAGGTATCTATTATTGTGCTGCAGAAAATGGCCGCTCAGCAGGATTGTGTTCCAGGAACTGTGTGTATCGTTGTAGTGAACTAACGCAGAAACTGTTCTAACCGCAAGGAACAAGCAATACCGTATTGTTTGAAGATCAGCACTTATATTTTTGGCAAATAAAACCAAAAAGTTTTATTAGACGTCAGTCTATAAAACTGTAAATATCATGGAACAAATTCTTCCCCATAAGCTAGAGTCAGATGGCAAGCCTCTCTATGTGGATCCGGGATCTTGTTCAATGATGTGTACAGTGTAAAGATGCCAAATATTTTTTGGCTTCGTACCAAAAGTGTGTGCTTGATCTTATCATTTTAGATTGACATCTTCATTCAACTATGGATTGTTTGACAATTTAGCTGAAAAGAAGAATTTTCTTTTAAACGAATTGTCACGATGCCGGCTGGCAGGTAGTGGATCCTCTGTGCCAGAGAGGGATTGGCGTGGACCGTGCTAGTGGATCGGTTCTAAGTCACTACTGGTTTTCACCAGAGCCCGCCGCAAAGCGGGATGGTCTTGCTGCGGCGGTAGTGACCAGATCGTATCCACTAGCAACGGCTCAACCTCTCTGACTGCTGAAGATAGGCGCGGTACAAGGGAGTAGACAGAAGCAAGGTCGGACGTAGCAGAAGGTCGGGGCAGGCAGCAAGGATCGTAGTCGGGGGCAACGGCAGGAGGTCTGGAACACAGGCTAGGAACACACAAGGAAACGCTTTCACTGGCACAATGGCAACAAGATCCGGCGAGGGAGTGAAGGGGAAGTGAGGTATAAATAGGGAGTGCACAGGTGAACACACTAATTGGAACCACTGCGCCAATCAGCGGCGCAGTGGCCCTTTAAATCGCAGAGACCCGGCGCGCGCGCGCCCTAGGGAGCGGGGGCGCGCGCGCCGGGACAGGACAGACGGAGAGCGAGTCAGGTACGGGAGCCGGGATGCGCATCGCGAGCGGGCGCCACCCGCATAGCGAATCGCATCCCGGCTGGAGACGGTATCGCAGCGCACCGGGTCAGTGGAGCTGCCCGGAGCGCTGCGGTAGCGAGAGTGAAGCGAGCGCTCCGGGGAGGAGCGGGGACCCGGAGCGCTCGGCGTAACAGTACCCCCCCCTTGGGTCTCCCCCTCTTCTTAGAGCCTGAGAACCTGAGGAGCAGACTTTTGTCTAGGATGTTGTCCTCAGGTTCCCAGGATCTCTCTTCAGGTCCACAGCCCTCCCAATCCACCAAAAAGAACCTTTTTCCTCTGACCGTCTTGGAGGCCAATATCTCTTTCACTGAGAAGACGTCAGAAGAACCGGAGACAGGAGTGGGAGAAACTAACTTGGGAGAGAAACGGTTGATGATGAGTGGTTTAAGAAGAGAGACATGAAAGGCATTAGGAATGCGGAGAGAAGGAGGAAGAAGAAGTTTGTAAGAGACAGGATTAATTTGGCACAAGACTTTGAAAGGACCAAGATAGCGTGGACCCAGTTTGTAACTGGGGACACGAAAGCGGACATATTTAGCGGAGAGCCATACCTTGTCTCCGGGAGCAAAAATGGGGGGAGCTCTTCTTTTCTTATCGGCAAACTTTTTCATGCGAGATGAAGCCTGTAAAAGAGAATTTTGGGTCTCTTTCCATATGGTGGAAAGATCACGAGTCACTTCATCTACAGCGGGCAAACCAGAGGGCAAGGGAGTAGGGAGGGGGGGAAGAGGGTGACGGCCGTACACCACGAAAAATGGGGATTTGGAGGAAGATTCAGAGACTCTAAAGTTATACGAGAATTCGGCCCATGGTAGAAGATCTGCCCAATCATCCTGGCGGGAGGAAACAAAATGTCGTAAATAATCACCCAAGACCTGGTTAATTCTTTCTACTTGTCCATTGGATTGAGGATGATATGCAGAAGAAAAGTTTAATTTAATCTTGAGTTGTTTACAGAGAGCCCTCCAGAATTTTGACACGAATTGGACGCCTCTATCCGAGACTATCTGTGTGGGCAACCCGTGAAGACGAAAAATGTGTACAAAAAATTGTTTAGCCAACTGAGGCGCTGAAGGAAGACCAGGAAGAGGGATGAAATGTGCCATTTTGGAGAATCGATCAACGACCACCCAAACAACAGTGTTGCCACGGGATGGGGGTAGGTCTGTAATAAAATCCATACCAATCAGAGACCAAGGCTGTTCGGGGACAGGCAGAGGATGAAGAAAACCAGCGGGCTTCTGGCGAGGAGTCTTATCCCGGGCACAGACAATGCAGGCTCGCACAAAGTCCACGACATCCGTCTCCAGAGTCGGCCACCAATAGAAGCGAGAGATGAGTTGCACAGATTTCTTGATGCCTGCATGACCTGCGAGATGGGAGGAGTGACCCCATTTGAGGATTCCGAGGCGTTGGCGTGGAGAGACGAAGGTCTTTCCTGGAGGAGTTTGCCTGATGGAGGCTGGAGAAGTGGAAATCAGGCAGTCAGGAGGAATGATGTGTTGCGGAGAGAGTTCAACTTCCGAGGCATCCGAGGAACGAGAGAGAGCATCGGCCCTAATGTTCTTATCGGCAGGCCGAAAGTGAATTTCAAAATTAAATCGGGCAAAGAACAGAGACCACCTGGCCTGGCGAGGATTCAGCCGTTGGGCAGACTGGAGATAGGAGAGGTTCTTGTGATCGGTGTAAATAATAACTGGAAATCTTGATCCCTCCAGCAGATGCCTCCATTCCTCAAGTGCTAATTTAATGGCTAGAAGCTCTCGATCCCCGATGGAGTAGTTCCTCTCCGCCGGAGAGAAGGTCCTAGAAAAAAAACCACAAGTAACAGCATGCCCGGAAGAATTTTTTTGTAGAAGGACCGCTCCAGCTCCTACAGAGGAGGCATCAACCTCCAATAGGAAGGGTTTAGATGGGTCAGGTCTGGAGAGCACGGGAGCCGAAGAAAAGGCAGACTTGAGCCGTTTAAAGGCGTCTTCCGCTTGAGGAGGCCAAGACTTGGGATTGGCATTTTTTTGGTTAAAGCCACGATAGGAGCCACAACGGTAGAAAAATGTGGAATAAATTGCCTGTAATAATTGGCGAACCCCAAAAAACGTTGGATAGCACGGAGTCCGGAGGGGCGTGGCCAATCTAAGACGGCAGAGAGTTTGTCTGGATCCATTTGTAGTCCCTGGCCAGAGACCAAGTATCCTAGGAAAGGAAGAGATTGGCATTCAAACAGACATTTCTCTATCTTGGCATAAAGTTGATTGTCACGAAGTCTCTGAAGAACCATACGGACATGCTGGCGGTGTTCTTCTAGATTGGCAGAAAAAATCAGGATATCGTCCAGATATACAACAACACAGGAGTATAAGAGATCACGAAAAATTTCATTAACAAAGTCTTGGAAGACGGCAGGGGCGTTGCACAGGCCAAAGGGCATGACCAGATACTCAAAGTGTCCATCTCTAGTGTTAAATGCCGTTTTCCATTCATCCCCCTCTCTGATGCGGATGAGATTATAAGCACCTCTTAAGTCCAGTTTGGTAAAGATGTGGGCACCTTGGAGGCGATCAAAGAGTTCAGAGATGAGGGGTAGGGGGTAGCGGTTCTTTACCGTGATTTTATTAAGACCGCGGTAGTCAATGCAAGGACGTAGAGAGCCATCTTTTTTGGACACAAAGAAAAATCCGGCTCCGGCAGGAGAGGAGGATTTACGGATAAAGCCCTTTTTTAAATTTTCCTGGATGTACTCAGACATAGCAAGAGTCTCTGGGGCGGACAGAGGATAAATTCTGCCCCGGGGTGGAGTAGTGCCCGGGAGGAGGTCAATAGGACAATCATAAGGCCTGTGAGGAGGTAGAGTCTCAGCTTGTTTTTTGCAAAAAACATCCGCAAAGTCCATATAGGCCTTAGTGAGACCGGTTACAGGGGGAACCACAGAGTCACGGCAAGGGGTACTGGGAACCGGTTTTAGGCAGTCCTTGAAACAAGAGGGCCCCCGACTCTTGATCTCCCCAGTGGACCAATCCAGGGTTGGGGAATGGAGTTGAAGCCAGGGTAGTCCAAGGAGAATTTCGGAAGTGCAATTGGGGAGGACCAAAAATTCAATCTTCTCGTGATGAGGTCCGATGCACATTAGAAGGGGCTCCGTGCGGAAACGTATGGTACAGTCCAATCTTTCATTGTTTACACAATTGATGTAGAGGGGTCTGGCGAGACTGGTCAACGGGATGTTGAACCTGTTGACGAGAGAGGCCAAAATAAAATTTCCTGCAGATCCGGAATCCAAGAAGGCCATAGTAGAGAAGGAGAAGGCAGAGGCAGATATCCGCACAGGCACAGTAAGACGTGGAGAAGCAGAGTAGACATCAAGGACTGTCTCACCTTTGTGCGGAGTCAGCGTACGTCTTTCCAGGCGGGGAGGACGGATAGGACAATCCTTCAGGAAGTGTTCGGTACTGGCACAGTACAGGCAGAGATTCTCCATGCGGCGTCGTGTCCTCTCTTGAGGTGTCAGGCGAGACCGGTCGACCTGCATAGCCTCCACGGCGGGAGGCACAGGAACGGATTGCAGGGGACCAGAGGAGAGAGGAGCCGGGGAGAAAAAACGCCTTGTGCGAACAAAGTCCATATCCTGGCGGAGCTCCTGACGCCTTTCGGAAAAACGCATGTCAATGCGAGTGGCTAGATGAATGAGTTCATGTAGGTTAGCAGGGATTTCTCGTGCGGCCAGAACATCTTTAATGTTGCTGGATAGGCCTTTTTTAAAGGTCGCGCAGAGGGCCTCAATATTCCAGGATAATTCTGAAGCAAGAGTACGGAATTGTACGGCGTACTCGCCAACGGAAGAATTACCCTGGACCAGGTTCAACAGGGCAGTCTCAGCAGAAGAGGCTCGGGCAGGTTCCTCAAAGACACTTCGAATTTCCGAGAAGAAGGAGTGTATAGAGGCAGTGACGGGGTCATTGCGGTCCCAGAGCGGTGTGGCCCATGACATGGCTTTTCCAGACAGAAGGCTGACTACGAAAGCCACCTTAGACCTTTCAGTAGGAAACTGGTCCGACATCATCTCCAAGTGCAGGGAACATTGGGAAAGAAAGCCACGGCAGAATTTAGAGTCCCCATCAAATTTATCCGGCAAGGATAGTCGTAGACCAGAAGCGGCCACTCGCTGCGGAGGAGGTGCAGGAGCTGGCGGAGGAGATGATTGCTGAAACTGTGGTAGTAGCTGCTGTAGCATCACGGTCAGTTGAGACAGCTGTTGGCCTTGTTGCGCTATCTGTTGTGACTGCTGGGCGACCACCGTGGTGAGGTCGTCGACAACTGGCAGAGGAACTTCAGCGGGATCCATGGCCGGATCTACTGTCACGATGCCGGCTGGCAGGTAGTGGATCCTCTGTGCCAGAGAGGGATTGGCGTGGACCGTGCTAGTGGATCGGTTCTAAGTCACTACTGGTTTTCACCAGAGCCCGCCGCAAAGCGGGATGGTCTTGCTGCGGCGGAAGTGACCAGGTCGTATCCACTAGCAACGGCTCAACCTCTCTGACTGCTGAAGATAGGCGCGGTACAAGGGAGTAGACAGAAGCAAGGTCGGACGTAGCAGAAGGTCGGGGCAGGCAGCAAGGATCGTAGTCGGGGGCAACGGCAGGAGGTCTGGAACACAGGCTAGGAACACACAAGGAAACGCTTTCACTGGCACAATGGCAACAAGATCCGGCGAGGGAGTGAAGGGGAAGTGAGGTATAAATAGGGAGTGCACAGGTGAACACACTAATTGGAACCACTGCGCCAATCAGCGGCGCAGTGGCCCTTTAAATCGCAGAGACCCGGCGCGCGCGCGCCCTAGGGAGCGGGGCCGCGCGCGCCGGGACAGGACAGACGGAGAGCGAGTCAGGTACGGGAGCCGGGATGCGCATCGCGAGCGGGCGCCACCCGCATCGCGAATCGCATCCCGGCTGGAGACGGTATCGCAGCGCACCGGGTCAGTGGAGCTGCCCGGAGCGCTGCGGTAGCGAGAGTGAAGCGAGCGCTCCGGGGAGGAGCGGGGACCCGGAGCGCTCGGCGTAACACGAATGAATACACTGAATGTAACATATAAACAAAAAAAAACATATTGATTTTAGTTACTTTATGAAAATAATAGGGAATAATTATCATGCTGTCTTAAAATAAGATTCACTTTGTTGCCCATTGTAACCAATCACAGCTCAGTTTTATTTTTACCAGAGCTTGTTAAGATATGAAATAAAGGCTGAGTTCTGATTGGCTGCTATGGGCAACAAAGAGGATCTTACAGCTTCATAAATATCCACAGATGTGTTATGAAAAAGTGTATAGGACAGGTTTATCAATCCACAGTGCTACAGTGCCAGATGGATTTAACTATGACCAATTCACAAGTATCTATCCTAAAATCTTGCAACACGATGCCAAAAGGAGAATTTGTTGTCTAGATTTAACAATGATTTTAAGACACCTTACTTAGAGGGGTATTCCAGGATTTTTTTTATTTGACTATGCTACAGGGGCTGTAAAGTTAGTGCAGTTCATAATATAGTGTCTGTACCTGTGTGTGACGGTTTTCTCACAATTCTTATGTGATTTCCCCCCCCCCCTATATTTTTTTTTAACGGCATACAAAATGTTGTCTCAGATTTTTCCCAGGTTGAAATGCGGTCGAGACCAGACTCACTAGTCAGCTGATGACAGGGAGCCTGTCTGCTTCAATGGGTGGAGAGATTGCTTGGTGGGAGAGAGATCAATTTGCAACTAATGCAACAGCTGTTGGCACCCTGATTGAAAACCACAGGTCTTTTGAATGGATGCAGCTCATTTATGTTTCAATAGGTGGATGTGTGGGAGGGAGGTAATTGAATCGTGGGATTTGTAGTAAAAAAAAAAAAAAAAGGCAAACAGGAAATACCAGTTCACAAAAAGCTAGCCACAATGTTATGGTAATCTCACAACATAGCCATTTATCCCCAAGACAAGCGCAGATCCTTCCTAAGCATGTCCATTACTGTCTGCCAGGTACGTACTAAAATCACCTTATGGTGGAGAACCCCTTTAAGTGTACCCAGATCTGTAGTGCTCTGAACTTCATCCCCTATCCGAGAGGATAGGGGATGAGTTTTAGATTGTGGGGGGTCCGAGAGCTGGGGTCCCCCACGATCTCCTGTACGGGGCCACGGCAATGTACAGGAACACCCCATTTCCTGTACATTGCCGCGGCCCCATACAGGAGATCGCAGGGGGCCCCAGCGCTCGGACCCCCCTGCGGTCTAAAACTTATCCCCTATCCTTCAGATAGCGGATAAAGTTCAGAGCACTACAGATCTCCTTTAATGTTTGCTGGAGAAATTGGAAGTGCGCGTCAGCAACTTATTTGTTGGATGAAACTCATGTGTATTGTTCCTTTCATATCTGTAGCACCGCCAAGGATTCTCATATCTAGTAGTTGTTCATGTTACTCTCAAGGTCGGCCACTGCCAGTTACAACTGGAGTGATAAACTTGGCCCCCAGTTATTCTGTCTGTCACCTCCACACCTCTTTTGCTGTATATAATTACTTTTAGTTGAAAGAATAAATTTTACAATTTAAATGCTTAAGAGTGTATTCATATGTACAGTATCCTATGCATATTTGTGTTGCGCAGGATTTGAAGCTGTAGATTTGATGCCGTGTTTAGTCATTTAGTCCACAGCTTCAAATCCTGTGCATCAAATATGCACAGGATACTGTACGTGTGAATAGACCCTAAAGCAGTATCTTATAATGTTATGGCGTCATTATAAACAGTGGGAGACCAACCACTGGGACCTTTGCCAACCACAAGAAAATAAAAGAGAATATGGTTCCTTGAATTAAAGCTGTCCGTACACACTAGATGTGTGCCAATCTAACTAATTTTGGCAAGACCAGTCAACCAACTAAGCTACATGTTGGCCTCTCGACTCTCGTTAATGGGAAATGTTAATGGAGAGGAGGATAGTCATATTGGATTTCAACTGCCTGGCTGGTCCTTTCCTTCTCAGGAAAATAAGCCACCAGACGTGTAAGGAAGTGCATACCCCGTATTCAGAAAACATGCACGCTCAGCCAAGTGTGCTTGTGTATTGGGGAATCAGGAGACATCTTTGTAGGCTGAAAGAGCATTCGGACAACTGATGGTATGTGTATCAACAGCTTTATCCTGTGCATGGTGGCCCTCATGAGGACTGCAGAGAAGCTCCTTTAAGTAAATGGGGCTTTGCAAATTACTTCTGCTTTATGCTGAAGGTAAAATGGAGTCCTGACAAAAAGCCCATCAATATTAGTAAGATATGGCATATTTTCTAATAAACCACAGTTACATGGGGTAATAATCCTTCATTATTTATCTTCAGTGGATGACGATCTTTCTGGATATTGACATACTTGCAAACAGCCCCGATTGTGGTGGGACATGTCGCTTCTTTTCTTTTTATATTGCAAAATATGCGATGGTCATACATGTACATGGCTAATTTTGAAACACTCCTCTGACAATAGTATTGAACCATGCACCTGGTCGTATTAGTAAAAAGTATAAATAAATTAAGTATTAATAAAAATATATCAACAGTAAATATATCTCGGTAAAAAAAAATATCAGTTCGGAATTATTCCTGAGAACAAAGCAACTCTGTTTGCTTACAGAATCTGGCGTGAGAAGAGAACGGAGATATGTGAAGAATTTTCATGATAAAAGAAGTGAACTTGAAGCACAGATTATAATTTTTTTTTTTACAAAAGGCAACAGTTTTCTTGTATCCATTATTATTGTTCACTTTTATTATTAAAGCAATTATTAAAAAGGACCTAACAGTTCTTAGGGAAAAAAGTGACACCTAAGTGACAGCAAATGGAGGGTAAGGTTTCACAGGTCAGATTTTATGCAGACTATTCTTGCAAGAAAAAAAACGGAAGGAAAATCTAATTTTTGGTGTTAATTTGGTGAAGATTTGGCACTATGAATTTTCCTGATAGGCTTGGTTGACAGCCAGCAGAGTGCAGCGAGACTGGAAGATGCTGCTATTTTTATTTATCTCTATGCAGCATTGCAGAGGGTTGAGGAGAACAGTGCCAGTGTATGAGACTCCGGGGACCTGAAACCTTCTCTTTAAGTAGTCAAGCACCGTGAGCTAAGTAGTTACTATAACTCCCCAGATAAACAGAGTAGCTTGTGGTGCTACACTTTTTACACAACACATCAAAGGGGTACTCAGGGATACAGCTTTTTTTTTTTCAATTTGCCTAGAATGCTGGAATTAAAAAAAACAGCAAACTGGACTTACCTCCCATTGCTCCCGACCTCTGCTGCTAACCTCTTTCTGCTTCCTGTGGTCGACTCATCACAGTGATGTCCTGCCTTGGCTGGTGATAAGCTGATCGGCAGTGTGACATATTAAGCCCCAACACCGGGAATAAAGCCAGGGCTCAATACGTTACACTATCGCTGAACTTATCGCAGGCCGAGACGGGACATCAGGACAGTGTGACGCGTGGACCACAAGTAGGGAAAATATCACTGCAGAGGCCGGCATTGGCAGGAGTTAAGTCCAATTTTATTTTATTTTTTTTACCCCTTAATGACATAGCACCTCTTAGCCCACAGCGCCGTACATTTATGGCACGGCTGTGATGCGAGCGCAGGAGATGAGCTCGCTTCATTCCCAGCGGGTCCCGGCGGCTGTCAGCAGCCGTGGACCCGCCTGTAATGGCGGACATCAGCGATCACGCTGATGTCTGCCTTGAACCCCTCAGGTGCCGTGATCAATACAGATCACGGCATCTGCGGCAGTGCAGCACTCATAATGGCTGATCTGATCGACCACGGCATTGCCACGGGGATCAGATCAGCCAAGATGGCGGACAGAGGTCTCCTCATAAGCGATACCAAATAATAAACATATTTGGTATTGTTGCATGCGTAAACGTCCAAACTATAAAAATATAATGTTAATGATCCCCTACGGTGAACGGTGTAAACGTAAAAAAAATAATAATTCAGCTTTTTTTGTCACATCAAACTGCAAAACTGGAAAAAAAATGTAATAAAAAGAGATCAAAAAGTCACATATACACAAATCTGGTACCAAAACAAACTACATATCATGGCGCAAAAAATGAGCCCTCACACAACCCTGAATACGGAAAAATAGGAAAGTTATAGATGGTCAAAATAGGGCAATTTTAAACATACTGATTTTGAAAAAAGAGTTTGAGATTTTTTAAAAGCAGTACAATTATAGAAATGTATGTAACCATGGGTATCATTTTAATCGTATTGACATAGAGAATAAAGAAAACATGTATTTTTTTTACCGTAAAGTGTACAGCGCAAAAACAAAACCCCACAAATTAGCAAAATTATGGTTTTTGTTTACATTTCCTTACTCCAAAAAACTTTTTTTGGGTTTTACCATCCAATTTAGGGTAAAATGAGTGATGTCTTTACAAAGTACAACTGGTCACGCAAAAAACAAGCCCTCATATGGGTCTGGGAATGGAAATATAAAAGAGTTACGAATTTTAGAAGGCGATGAGGAAAAAACTAAAACGCAAAAATAAAATTGGCTGTGTCCTTACGGTGAAAATGGGCTGAGTCCTTAAGGGGTTAAATAAGGGGCGAATAATAATAATTTAAAAAAAAAGTTTGCATGCCAGAGCATCTCATCAGTTAGATTTATGGAAACTGGAATGGCAATTCTCGGAATTCCAGATAACACAACCAGGTTAGACAGGACTGCTGGACCCTCAATCTCAAGATAGATGCAAGGTGGGAGCCACATCTATGAGACATTTATGTTATATACTGCGGTGTCCACATACAGTGTCAATTCTGCAACCAGTGATTATCTGCAGAGGTGTTGAGACCAGAGGGACCAGAAAAACTTGGTACACAAGCAGTAGGGGATTGCTAATCATTTTAGATCATTGTAATCTTTTTTTTGTAAAGATTTTATTTGCTTGCACAACCCCTTTAGCATTCTTACAAAATTGTTTGCTACCTGCCTTAATAGATACTGCTAAGAAACATATCTCTCTATCTCTAATTCATATGCACCATATCTATTTATATATTGTTGTATTTCCCTTGTCATTTCTGTAAGGTTCAGGTAGTTAACAGGCAGTGCATTGGTGTACTGGGAATTCATGATAGCTCTGTGCTTTTCTTTCCAAGAATGGTATTACCAAATGCAGCTTTTAGTCATGTTCACACCCTTGTATTAACAACGATACACAAGACAAGAGATGATCACTGGGCACAGATTTATACAGAAATTAAATTTTGGGGTGGCAAACTGGGCATATGCCAAAAGCCCCCGCGATTTGTAAGAGGTTGATCTCTACTACAAGGTTGATCTCTATTGCTACAATTCCAATGTCTCAGCTACAAAAATATGAAATTGTTCTTGTTCCAAATGCTTAAATTTGTGTTTAGGGTATCATGATTAACCTTGTATAACTTCTCTTTTGTATGACAAAATGCCATTTCAGAATACACTAAGGTATTGTGGCAGTGCATTATATTAGTACAGCATGGGTCGATCACTGGTCACATTGCATTCCCCTGTCAGTTTCTATGTAGAGGCTTCTGAAAAAGGCTGAAAGAGGCATTCAAACAATAGGAGGCCAGCTTACCTGCTGAAATAATCCTGTTCCCGGATCCACACCAACTCAAGTGCCGTGAAAATGTACTGAAGAAAATGGATTATCCAGCATTCGGATAAAAACACGGCTTTATTTCACTTCTTTAAAAGCAGATATTCACACCACAGTGCACAAAGGTCATGGCATCTGGTAGCATTTTGAGTGGATGCCCGCTCTTTATCACAGAGGATTTGCATTTCAACGTAGACTGAGGTATTGTGGAAGTGTAAGGGTTAACATTTGTATTATAGTACAGAATGAGTTGATTATTGATCACATGGCACTCCCCTGTTAGTTTCTATGTAGAAGCTTCTGAAAAAGGCTGAGGAAGGCATTCCCTAGTCCAACACCATCTCCTCAGTGGGCTGGACCCAAACTAGTCATTGTAGTCTGGCTCAGGCCAGAGAAGTGTGAGGAAGTCTCCAAGCTCCTGAAAGGTAGACCAGTTTAGTCATATGTTTAAACTTCTAGTTCTAGTCAGTAAAGTTTAGGCCTAGTCAGTAACCTGTTCACGCTGAAGCTTGCTATTAGCAAGATAACCAACACCTGTCTGCATTAGATAACCAAATACTGATCCAGTTGGACGAATCATCTCAACCAAGACAAATCTAGGTTGTGTGCACGAAAATCATGGCACTGTGCAGAGTTTTGGAGAATTTCACAAAAAGATGTTTCCAGTCCACACTGTGGGGGCATCTTACTTCAAGTATCCTGTTTCCTACTCCAAGAAGGAGGATATACTAGTCAGAAGTGAAGAACCAGAACACTAATCTCTTTGTGGACTTTGCAGAGTCAGTGCTGCGTGGCTAAGCACATCACATAAAGTTTATAAGAGTAAGCCCTGCACATTGGGTATCGGGCCGCAAAACTGTGAGTAAAGTTTTACGTATCTGCACCACAGTAATCCACCCTGTGTAGGCCCTCTACAGTATGAAAATTAAGTTTCTCATCACACCATCATATAAGGTAGCGTGTCGTCTGATCAGCTCTGGTTACAAAGTCTCAGAAGCATACGTATATATATATATATATATATATATATATATATATATATATATATTCCAAAAGAAAACTGCAGCACTCCAAGTTCAGATGAAAATAAAAGTGGCGTTTATTCCATCTAGTTCAAAGGCAACGTTTCAGCTGCGTACCTGCAGCCTTTATCAAGCAAACACACAGTGTACAAGTAGTGGTATAAATATGGTGGAGACTGTGACATCATCATTGCATCACACATTTGCATAAGAATCATAATACATAAGAAAACAGAAGCGATCTCACGATCGGTACAAATATTCAATCCAATGTACATACAGTGGCATAGAACATGTCAATAGTGATACAGGGTGATATAAAAAACGTGCAAATGTATATACAATAAGCATAATAATAACATAAAAAAGACTCACATGAACGGAAGCTCTGGGCGGAACCTGCTTGATGCGGAAAACAAACGCCGGCTGCGTCATCACCCTGTGACAGGCGCGAGCGGGCGTGTACAGAGTAAACGGAAGCACAGGAGATCAACCGGAAACAAGCGCAATGGGCCACTTTTATTTTCATCTGAACTTGGAGTGCTGCAGTTTTCTTTTGGAATATACCTACGTACATCCCGTGACCTCGGTTTTGACTGATAGCACCCACTGCTATTTGGTGTGCTGCTCCATATTGGATTTCTATATATATATATATATATATATATATATATATATATATTTATTGTGTCCTTACATCACTACTAGCAACTTAAGTGTGAAAAGCACAAAAGAGAAAAGTCTTAGTCATAGTATATCTGCTATGAAAGCATTTCCACCCATCTACCTAAAAGCTCTGCAAATTTGCAACCATGTGCTAAAGTAACTTCATATTTGGATTTTGCACAGTGACTATAAGTAAAGTTGACTTTGTTTGCAAGTTACTGGAGTGTCTGGAGTGTCCTTATTACTGCACTTTACACTAAGGGTACATCCCCAGACACTACACCAAGAGTACCCCAGGATTAAAGGACTCTGTATCTAGTGCATAACTTCCCAATAACAAAAGTTTTATGGGCTCACAGGGGGAGCAAGCCATCCTTTCATGCGAGACACTACCAGGGACCTGGGAACTTCTACCCTCAGCTAGCCTTGACCTCTACACATATCCTACTTGTTGGCACAAGATATACTGAAGATGATAAGTCTACAATTTCTTATACCACCATTAAATTGTGTGGCATATCAGGCCTGGCTTAAAGGGGTATTCCAGGAAAAAAAATATTTTTATATATCAACTGGCTCCAGAAAGTTAAACAGATTTGTAAATTACTTCTATTAAAAAATCTTAATACTTCTAATAATTATAAGCTGCTGAAGTTTAGTTGTTCTTTTCTGTCTGACAACAGTGCTCTCTGCTGACATCTCTGTCTGTCTCGGGAACTGCACAGAGCAGAATAGGTTTGATATGGGGATTTGCTTCTACTGTGGACAGTTCCCGAGACAGGTGTCATCAGAGAGCACTTAGACATAAAAGAACAACTCAACTTCAGCAGCTCATAAGTACTGAAAGCATTAAGATTTTTTAATAGAAGTAATGTTCAAATCTGTTTAACTTTCTGGAGCCAGTGGATGGATATATATATATATATATATATATATATATATATATATAAAGTTTTTACCTGGATAACCCCTTTATATGTGGGCAACTGGGTGACAGTAAGCCCCACGCTGTCTCCGAGAGAAACTGCAGCCTCATCAACCTCCTCCCTTCTAATATTTACAAGATTTAGACTAGTTTTGAGTGGAATGAAGAGCTTTGTGAACATTAACAGAGAGCCTGCAGGCAGAGAAATGCTGATGAAGGGTGAGCTAAATGTGCCTTTACACTAATAATTTAGCTTCTAAAGCTATATGTATTGACGTGTACAACTGAATGACGCAAATAAAAAAAAGTTATAATTATAGTTATGTTTTAAGAACATACACTGCAAAATTGTTTGGTTTCAGATTAAAGCTGTGCATAGGTAGGAAGTAGATTTAAAGTTGCTTTTTCGGTTGTAAATAAGACTGCTTTCTGGCTTTCTACCAATAAACACAATGAAGACTACCCCAATTTCAGGAAGATGCTAATATCAGTATTGTATCCAAAATATTCTTCAGGAACACTGATACTGAACGGCTGGATTCCAGCCCAGATCAGACTGGGTAACCTTGGTGCTTTGCAGCTGCCAAGTAAACATAGTCACTGATTACAGACTAGTGAATACACCATGACCCAGTATACAGGGCAAGAGGTATTGTGCTACAAAGGAGATGAAGTTATCAGATACAACACTTCTACATAGATTTGGCAACTGCATCCTAGAAAACAATACATTGCATTCATGAGAACCTCAGGTGTAATTATAGTATTCATGTTCTCACAAAGTATAGGTACTTTTTGGCAATCAGTCTATTGACGTAGCTTCACACTAAGGGTAAGACGTGTTTATGAGCAACTCACAATCCTGGGAAGATCCAGCATATAATCTTTCTGATTGACCATGCTAAATATATATATATATATAGCAAGACAGTGACTTGTTTGGTAGTTGTGAATACCAGTTTCAGGAATTGTATATGGCAAATGTCTGGCAAGTCCAGGTAGTGGTGCTTTCATCCCCTTCCTAGACAAGTCCAGGTTTTCAGTGTGTCCAGGCTGTTGGTTGTTACTGGGCTTTAAAACCAGGAGTAGCTCAGTCTGTGAGCTGAGACTGTGAGGAACCTGAACAACTGATGAGAGTTTGAATCCAGAGGTTTTGCAGCCTCAAAAAGTTGGACATTTTGACCTATGTGAGTAATACATTTCTTGTCTATTTTGTTGGGTGGCTGGTAGTAAGCTACCTGTGTAAATAGGGAAGTGTTCTGCATAAATAGCACTGGACAAGCAGGATTTATTCTATGTTGGAGATTTATCAAAACCTGTCCAGAGAAAAAGTTGCTGAGTTGCCCATAGCAACCAATCATATCGCTTATTTTATTCTTGAAAAGGCCTGTGAAAAAAATGAAAGAAGCGATCTGATTGGTTGCTATGGGCAAATTTTCCTCTGGACAGGTTTTGATAAATCTTCCCCTATATCCCTATCTATGACTGTTGTTTGGATGGCTCCAAACGATAGCTCTTCGGGTACAATTTAAAAAATGATTTTTGCAGACACATCACAGACTGTCATTGTCTGAAAAAGATTTGTTGTGTTTGAAATTTTTAGCAAATAGCTGAATGAAAAATCTTTAATCAACTAGATGTCTTTCATCCAATAACCAGTAGAGATAAATGCTCTCATAAGAAAGATTATTCGTCCTTAGTCCGAAGTCATTGATAGCCAGTTGGAACAACTATAATGGCCAATATGGACAAAAATATGTATGGCTGGGTTTAAAAAATGATAATTCATCAATAAATGTTCAACTATCAAACTCTTCCCCTGTGCAGCACAGGGGAGGAGACGTTAATAGCTAGATGCCGGCCGGATGTCACTGTGCACAGGGAGCTTGGGTACAGTAGGTATCATTGTCCAGAGTGTCGCCCGCACAGCTAAGCCTGTACAACAGGTTAATGCGGGGGATACTGATGACAAATTTGACAAAACTGGACAGCCCCCCCCCCCCCCCCCCCCCCCCGCTGCGCACACACATCGTTTGGAACTAAATGTTCTGAATGCTGGCCAGTGGAATACCCCTTTTATGGCCTAGAAAGCTCATTGTTGTTTATATAAGATTGCTAGAACCACTTAAAGACAACAGGAAAAAATCCCTGCTTTCTTATCAGATAATCCATGTGGGAGTCAATTTAGTGTTTTGCAAATAACAAAGGATTAAAACTGACCACACACATAAGATCACTGTTAATAATTATTGTGTGTGCATTGGGGCCTCCTAATTGGATAAAGACTTGGATATGAGCCATCCGATTTCCTGCTAGGAGACAAGCTGTTGCCGGCATTGTCTGGCAAGGGCTGGTCTACCTCTCTGTCCTATTAAGTATATATGCTAAATCCAGCATGCACATTTATTGGAGGCCAGGATTTTTCTAGGCTGACTGAAATATTGTGATTTGCCAGTATAAGATTAGAATGATATAGAATTATACAAAATCCGATCTACTTGCCATGTGAGGTGAACTCTTGAGAGATTACAAATCTCCCCAGTATTTTTAGTTACTGGACATAGGGCATTATATGTGGGGGGCACAGGACAGGGGGTATTATATATGAGGCACACAGCACAGGGGGGCATTATATGTGAGGGGTACATGTCAGGGGGGCATTATATGTGGGGGCACAGGACAGGGGGTATTATATATGAGGGGCACATGATAGGAGGGCATTATATGTGAGGGGCACAGGACAGGGGTTATTATAAGTGAGGGGTGTCAGGGGGGCATTATATGTAAGGGGCACATGTCAGGGAGGCATTATATGGGCACATGACAAGGGGGGGGGGCCCTGTCATGTGCCCCTCACATATAATGCCCTCCTATCATGTGCCCCTCATATATAATACCCCCTGTCCTGTGTCCCCACATATAATGCCCCCCTGACATGTACCCCTCACATATAATGCCCCCCTGTGCTGTGTCCCTCATATATAATACCCCCTGTCCTGTGCCCCCCACATATAATGCCCTATGTCCTGTGCCCCTCACATATAATGCCCCCGTCATGTTCCCCTCACATAATGCCCCCTGTCCTGCCCCCTCAGGGGGCATTATACATGAGGGGCACAGGACATGGGGCATTATATGTGAGGGGCACAGGATAGGGGTTATTATAAGTGAGTGGCACATGTCAGGGGGGGCATTATATGTGAGGGGCACATGACAGGGGGGCATTATAAGTCAGGGGCACATGTCAGAGGGCATTATATGGGCACATTACAGGGGGGGCCCTGTCATGTGCCCCTCACATATAATGCCCCCCTATTATGTGCCCCCATATATAATACCCCCTGTCCTGTGCCCCCCACATATAGTGCCCCCCTGACATGTGCCCCTCACTTATAATAACCCGTCATGTGCCCCTCACATATAATGCCCCCCTGTGCTGTGCCCCTCATATATAATACCCCCTGTCCTGTGCCCCCGTCATGTTCCCCTCACATATAATGCCCCCTGTCCTGCCCCCTCAGGGGGCATTATACGAGAAGGGGCACAGGACATGGGGCATTATATGTGAGGGCACAGGACAGGGGTTATTATAAGTGAGGGGCACATATCAGGGGGGCATTATATGTAAGGGGCACATGTCAGGGGGGCATTATATGGGCACATGACAGGGGTGGCCCTGTCATGTGCCCCTCACATATAATGCCCTCCTATCATGTTCCCTTCATATATAATACCCCCTGTCCTGTGCCCCCCACATATAATGCCCCATGTCCTGCGCCCCTCACAGCAGCTCTCAACTTTCTCACACACTGCTCTGTTCTTGCAGTGTGAGCCACGGGGACATAATCTCTGGGTGCCGGTGCGATGGTGTGACGTCATTGTGCCGGCCTGCCGTGGATGGCGTCCCCGCAGCTCACACTGTGTGAACGGAGCAGCGTGTGAGAAAGGTGAGAGAATAGTGGAGCGGGACAGCTGACAGCTCCCGCTCCACCATGCTACAGGACAGGAGGGGCTTTAGTCTCTGCCTCCCGTCCTGCTCCAGGCTCTAGCACTGCTGGCCCGGCCGTCCGACAGGGTGAGCTGCTGAACCGGGATAGGGGCCGGAGGACGGCCCGGCAGGACAAGCACCGGCTCTGCTCGGGCCCTGGGCCAGCTCGGGGCCCCAAGCAATTGCTTGGTTTGGCTGTCCTGTAGCGACAGGCCTGATAGTCATGCCGATCCCAAACTGTTCCCACAAAGTTGGACGCAATTCTCCAAAATGTCTTGTAAGCTGAAGCATTAAGATTTCCCTTTACTGGAACTAAGCAGCCAACCCCTGAAAACATCCCCATACTATTATTCCTCCTGTACCAAACTATACAGTTGTCACAATGCAGTCACGCAGGTCATGTTCCCCTGGCATTCGTCAAACCCAGACTTATCCATCAGATGTCAGATAGAGATGCATCCATCAATCCACAAAACACTTTTACAATGGTGGTGCCTTACACCACTCCATTTGACGATTGGCATTTTGCTTGGTTATGTAAGGCTTCAATGGAATTGACTGTCAATGGAAACAGCATGTCATGAAGCATCCTGACTTACGTACAACAGTTCAAGCAGCTTTTATGGTGTCCTTGGAGAGTGTGGTGTCCTCTTCCTAGTTGGTCCCATAGCTTTTTCTATTGGTAGGAAACTGTGCAGGACTCCTTTCTCCAGAGAACCGCATTGTCAGAAAATAATGGAAGGGGTATTGACCAGTAAGTCATGATAAGCAAATGGAAATAAACACTAGACCTTCCTTTCATTGGGGGGGGGGGGGGAGGATGGGCAAAATTAAATGCCATAATAGGAGTCCCATTTAGATAATTGTTATAGGGTCCCATTTCTTTTATGTACGCCACTGCTGGCAGGGGGACAGTTTTTTGTTGATTTTAATGCCAGATATGGTTTGAAGTTATTGACTTAGAACTCAGCTCCCCCACTCTGTAGTTTTCCATGGTCTCCACTTTGTGGTTGAGTTGCTGTGGTTCCGAGTTTTCATCTTGGAAGGATCTAGGAGGAAGGAAATTCCACAGACTTTCTATGGAGCCCATATTCAGCAGGGCAGAGAGAGCGTTTGATGGGCATCTCAGCATGAAAACTTTTCCCATGTCTCGATGACGTGTCAAATGTTTTGAGCAAGGTAAACATATAAAAACATATATGTGCCTTTATAACACCCATATATTTAATATAATCCTATCACAACATGTAAACTGGTAAAATACAGTTTACCGCAATGCCGCATGACCAAACAGCTTGTAGTCGGTCAATTCACTGTGGTCAAACCATGGCATTTAATGTGACTGCTACGTGTGACAACGGCCTTTATCTCAAAGGGTACTGCCATGACTAACTTCAGTTGCAGCAAACTGTCAACTGTGAGCAGGGCTAGGTCTGATTAAAGAAAGTGGCACAGACTTAAAACAGTGCAAAGTTCTAAACTTACGTTCACTATTGTCATGCACTTGTTGTAAATTGTGGTCCAGAGGCTTTATAAATATGGAGTAAATTTTGAATGCTATACTTTCCATTAGATTTATGGATGAATACATTTTAGTGTTACAAGACGGTTCTCATTTGCACTTATATATATATGACCCCCAGTGTGCACACAAGCGGCGGTAGCTTCAGAGGAGTTTCACGTGAATAGTTTTGTTTTCTAATAAACAATGTTGTCATTGGTGCATTGGAACTCGACAAAGGTAACCAAATGAATCCAGTCTGTACCTGTTTATCATTATTTAGCACATGAGAGGACTGGAGAAGTGCAGCGTCATCCAGTGGTTGAGTCACCTTCTCTTTGATAATGGAATAAATTTCATGAATGAAGTACAGGACTTTTTTTCAATGAAAAGAGTCTGGGACACGTAATAGGGAAATATCAATTCATCTGTGTGGATAAACAGAAGCATTGTAGAATCAGGAGGCCGTACTTAAAATAACAAAGAGAGGACAATGAAGAGAAGGGCAGATTGATGGCTGGACAATGGTGATGGGGATTCTTGGTATTTGTACATTTGTTCTTTTCTAGGTTGGCCAACCTCATATGCTCTCCCTTTAGAACATGCACCACCAACAGGTGTCCTCATAAAAAAGTGACAGCCTGCAGAATTTTCTCTCTATCTTACCCTCCCTGGTCCTCTTTTGTCATGCCAACTTTCCCCACAAGGGAGCCTTGGCTTTGGACTAAACACATCTGCTTTGGAGCTTTGTTATATAGAGAGACATGAGCGGAGAAAAAGAAAATTATCCAAGCAGTAATTTCTTGTCTGCTAAATTCCTGCTAATAAATGGACACCAGACGGACCGTATTAAAGTAAATGGGATCTGTTGGTGTCACTTATCTCCTATCCTAAGGATAGTGGATAAGTGTCAAATTGCGGGGGTCCAACCACTGGGACCCCATGCATTCTACTGTACGAGGCCCCGGCAGTCTGCACAAAGGGCACGTGTCGACCACTGCACGAAGCACTGGCCGACACACTCCCTCAATACAATGCTATGGGAGAGCTGAAGCACTGCATTCGGCAATCTCCGGCTCTGCCATAGCACTGCATCGAGGGGTGTGTCGGCTGCAGCTTTGTGTGGTGGTCAACACGCCCCCTTTCTGCGGACTGTCGGGGCCCCGTAGGGGAGATCACAGGGGGTCCCAGCTGTCGGACATCCATCCCCCCCTCCGTGATCTGACACTTATCCCCTATCCTAAGGATAAGTTTTTAGATCCTGGAGTACTCCTTTTACTGACTCTGAGATGAAACCTCTATGCAGATATTAACTTAGCCTAAGCCGAAACGTGATGCTGCAATGTGCTGACATCACTTCACACTCTTACATGAGCTCTGCTACTAAAACTGGAAAAGGAGTCCTAAAAGGGACACTATTTATTGCAATGGACTGGTAGATGACCAGTAGATTGTGACTATATTCCCTCTTTTTGGTTAAAAGTTCTGTCTGGATGTTCACACTTAGGAAGTTCTGCGAGGATCAGCACTGTTCAATTTGAATTTGCAGAATTTGAAGTGAAAATAGGCTTCTGAAATCAAAGTCCTATTGATTCTTTAGACTTTGTTTATGGATTCTGTGAAGAAAAACTTCTGGCAAAACTTGTTCTATTATGGAATTTCCACCGGGTTACCTGAGCAGCGGAGTTTCCATTAAAAGCAAAGGAATGGTACTGCAAGCGGAATATGCCGGAAATCAAACTATATATGCAATTGTATGGACTGCAGCAGTCACTTAATAGTCAAAATCAATCTGTAGCACTACAAAAAGTTGCAGTTGCTCTGGCTTCCAGCAAAATGGCCATTTGGATTTTAAAAACAAAGTTAAATGTCACATGTAAAAGTTCAGAATCGAAAACAAGTACCGGTAGATCAGAGTTTTAGAAAGTAGCAGAGTCCGGCACATAGCACAGCAAAGCTGACTTGGCGATACTGAAGCAGTGCTAAGGTGCAATGCTGGATTTGTTATACAGGACATCCAGGCAAAAGTCTGATTCAAATACTAGGTACAAATTTAGGGTACTACATTGGGTAGAGCACTAAAGCCGCAGCTCAAAGACTGCTGACAAGAAGACAACCATGCTCCAGTCCTCAGATCCAGATCTCAGGGTACAGAAATCAGGGAAAACAGAAGAGCAGAGTATGCAACTCAGCAGTGACCTTATATTTTGGACACCAGGCACAGGTTCTGGGGGTACAGAACATTCAGATACAAGGTTCAGGACACAAGTACAGATTACATGGGCACTCTCATTAATACACATTTTTGCTATTGCACTCCTTATGGTAAATAAAAGATCTTTCTAATGTACTTTGAATAAAAAAATGAAGTTTTCTATGTTTTATTTGTGTTTATATAAGCTGCCACTGTTACGCCTAGCGCTCCGGGCCCCCGCTCCTCCCCGGAGCGCTCACGGCGTCTTTCTCCCTGCAGCTCCCCGGTCAGTCCCGCTGACCGGGAGCGCTGCTCTGTCATGGCCGTTGGGGATGCGATTCGCACAGCGGGACGCGCCCGCTCGCGAATCGCATCCCAGGTCACTTACCCGTTCCCGTCCCCTGCTGTCATGTGCTGGCGCGCGCGGCTCCGCTCTCTAGGGCGCGCGCGCGCCAGCTCCCTGAGACTTAAAGGGCCAGTGCACCAATGATTGGTGCCTGGCCCAATTAGCTTAATTGGCTTCCACCTGGTTCCTGACTATATCACCTCACTTCCCTTGCACTTCCTGGCCGGATCTTGTTGCCCTTGTGCCTAGTGAAAGCGTTTTGTGTGTTTAAAGCCTGTGTACCAGAACTTCTGCTATCTCCCCTGACTACGAACCTTGCCGCCTGCCCCCGACCTTCTGCTACGTCCGACTTTGCTTCTGCCTACTCCCTTGTACCTCGCCTATCTTCAGCAGTCAGAGAGGTGAGCCGTTGCTAGTGGATACGACCTGGTCACTACCGCCGCAGCAAGACCATCCCGCTTTGCGGCGGGCTCTGGTGAAAACCTGTAGTGGCTTAGAACCGGTCCACTAGCGCGGTCCTCGCCATCCCTCTCTGGCACAGAGGATCCACTACCTGCCAGCCGGCATCGTGACAGTAGATCCGGCCATGGATCCCGCTGAAGTTCCTCTGCCAGTTGTCGCTGACCTCCCTACGCTGGTCGCCCAGCAAGCTCGTCAGATCGCCCAACAAGATCACCAGCTGTCGTACTTGACCACCATGACACAGCAACTCCAGTCACAACTACAGCAAGTACAGTCACAGCTACAGCAGCAACAACCATCTCCTCCGCCAGCTCCTGCACCCCTTCCGCAGCGAGTGGCCACTCCTAGCCTCCGCCTGTCCTTGCCGGACAAATTTAATGGGGACTCTAAGTTTTGCCGTGGCTTTCTTTCGCAATGTTCCCTGCACTTGGAGATGATGTCGGACCAGTTTCCTACTGAAAGGTCTAAGGTGGCTTTCGTAGTCAGCCTTCTGTCTGGAAAAGCCCTGTCATGGGCCACACCGCTCTGGGACCGCAATGACCCCGTCACTGCCTCTGTACACTCCTTCTTCTCGGAAATTCGAAGTGTCTTTGAGGAACCTGCCCGAGCCTCTTCTGCTGAGACTGCCCTGCTGAACCTGGTCCAGGGTAATTCCTCCGTTGGCGAGTACGCCATACAATTCCGTACTCTTGCTTCTGAACTATCCTGGAATAATGAGGCTCTCTGCGCGACCTTTAAAAAAGGCCTATCCAGCAACATTAAAGATGTTCTGGCCGCACGAGAGACTCCTGCTAACCTGCATGAACTCATTCATCTAGCCACTCGCATTGACATGCGTTTTTCTGAGAGGCATCAAGAGCTCCGCCAGGAAAAAGACTTAGATCTCTGGACACCTCTCCCACAGTCTCCACTGCAATCTGCGCCTAGGCCTCCCGCCGAGGAGGCCATGCAAGTGGATCGGTCTCGCCTGACCCTGGAAGAGAGGAATCGCCGTAAGGAAGAGAATCTTTGTCTGTACTGTGCCAGTACTGAACATTTTTTGGTGGATTGCCCAATCCGTCCTCCACGTCTGGGAAACGCACGCTCGCACCCAGCTCTCGTGGGTGTGGCGTCTCTTGATGCTAAGTCGGCTTCTCCACGTCTCACGGTGCCTGTTCGGATTTCTACTTCAGCCAGCTCTCCCCTCTCAGCCGTGGCCTGCCTGGACTCTGGAGCTTCTGGGAATTTTATTCGGGAGTCCTTAGTGAATAAATTCCGCATTCCGGTGACCCGTCTTGTCAAGCCACTCCACATTTCCGCGGTCAACGGAGCCAGGTTGGATTGCACCGTGCGTTACCGCACGGAGCCCCTCCTAATGTGCATCGGACCTCATCACGAGGAAATTGTATTTTTTGTCCTTCCTAATTGCACTTCTGAAGTTCTCCTTGGACTACCCTGGCTTCAACACCATTCCCCAACCCTGGATTGGTCCACTGGGGAGATCAAGAGTTGGGGTCCCTCTTGTTCCAAGGACTGCCTTCAACCGGTTCCCAGTACTCCTTGCCGTGACCCTGTGGTTCCTCCTGTATCCGGTCCCCCTAAGGTCATTAAGGACTCTGCCTGCCACAGGAAATGCCTCTCCCCCCCTCCCAGTCCCATCAGGCAAGCCTCTGTGTCCCCTCATGGCCCTCGTCCTGGTGTCACACTGCCCCGTGCCAGGTCTCGCCCTCTGCCCTCTCTCCCCATTCCTACTCCTGCTGTTCTGCCTGCCGTTGAGGAATCCCTCCATCCTTTCCCGGTGTCCTCATCCCAGGGGAGGCAGTTACCGGACAAAGAGAAGGGGAGACCTAAGGGGGGGGGGGGGTACTGTTACGCCTAGCGCTCCGGGCCCCCGCTCCTCCCCGGAGCGCTCACGGCGTCTTTCTCCCTGCAGCTCCCCGGTCAGTCCCGCTGACCGGGAGCGCTGCTCTGTCATGGCCGTTGGGGATGCGATTCGCACAGCGGGACGCGCCCGCTCGCGAATCGCATCCCAGGTCACTTACCCGTTCCCGTCCCCTGCTGTCATGTGCTGGCGCGCGCGGCTCCGCTCTCTAGGGCGCGCGCGCGCCAGCTCCCTGAGACTTAAAGGGCCAGTGCACCAATGATTGGTGCCTGGCCCAATTAGCTTAATTGGCTTCCACCTGGTTCCTGACTATATCACCTCACTTCCCTTGCACTTCCTGGCCGGATCTTGTTGCCCTTGTGCCTAGTGAAAGCGTTTTGTGTGTTTAAAGCCTGTGTACCAGAACTTCTGCTATCTCCCCTGACTACGAACCTTGCCGCCTGCCCCCGACCTTCTGCTACGTCCGACTTTGCTTCTGCCTACTCCCTTGTACCTCGCCTATCTTCAGCAGTCAGAGAGGTGAGCCGTTGCTAGTGGATACGACCTGGTCACTACCGCCGCAGCAAGACCATCCCGCTTTGCGGCGGGCTCTGGTGAAAACCTGTAGTGGCTTAGAACCGGTCCACTAGCGCGGTCCTCGCCATCCCTCTCTGGCACAGAGGATCCACTACCTGCCAGCCGGCATCGTGACAGCCACTAGGTGTCTCCCTACTTTTCCAGAGCACAGTTCCCCCTATCTCTTTCACAGACTTTGGACTCCTGCTGGCCTGGCAGAAGTCCAAAATCAGGAAATGCAGTCTGGAGTGCTGAGTGCAGCATTATCCAATCATAGCTCATCTCACACTGAACTGCTCTGGGCTGTGTGTTGCAGAGTGAGGGAGGAAGTTCTCCCCTGTATGGCTTCAGATGATGTCACGCCTGTCTGTAAATCTGACTGAGCAGAAAATACAGAGCAATATGAAGGTAGAAAACTAAAAAATAATACAAAATAAATAAAGGCAGGGGGTGGTTTATCATGATGGGGGCAATGAATTGGGAGGATTATAACATGTAACAATATCATGAGAGGTTCTCTTAAAACTTTGCCTTCCATCAGGAAGCCCAAAGAGTTCCAGATTCAGCATGCAGGTCCAGCTCTGGAGTATGGGTGCAGGTTCCAAAGATCAAGGGATCTAGAAAAACTAAACACAAGGTTCACATTCAAGCTCTGCAGCTCCAGATACATAGCAGCTAGGAAGTGCACCGACAAGGAAACATCAGTGACTAACCCCCAGGGGCACAGGTTATGCAAATACCTCGCCCAGTGAGATAATGACCGGAGGACTTACTACACCCAGACCTATAGAAAGGTGCTTTTTGCTATAAGGTCCCTGAATATGACCCAAACTGTTTATTCAAAACACTCCCTAATTTGAAAACAGGTTTTCTTAGCGCCAACAATTGTCACTTCTATTTTGAGTTTGTTTCCACAGAGTCTCTATGAGAATGAACTTGTGCGCTCTTAGTAACAGAAGTGAGGCAGGACGTTATTGATTCTGTGTTTTCACAACACTGAGGCTTTCAGAGGAAACAAGATGAGTAATGGGAGGAGACCTGTACAAAACTAGTGACAAGTAAATAGGGGGAGGGGGGATAACAAGATGGCAGGACTTATATACAGAAACCCCCCTTGGGACTCCGGGACTGAGGAAAAGACAGGGGTCTCAAACTGGGGGCCCTCCAGATGTTGCAAAACTTCAACTCCCGGGCATGCAGGGAGTTGATGTTTTGCAACATCTAGAGGACCACCAGTTTGAGACCCCTGATTTAGATGTAATGGCAAATTTTATTTAATTTTTTTCAATGAACAATGACATTGATTTAAATGATTTTAGGCTAGGGCTTATATAGTGATGTGTGGTGCGACAAACATTGCATCTGCTGGGTTCACATTAGGGTTTTAGTGTGGATCTTACATGTGAAACATACACAAACATATGGTTTTCTTTTGCATGTGTATGCGCTTTTAAAACCTGTGTGTTAAAGCTTTAGCTACACATTTGCATACATTTAAAGGGGTACTCCGGGGCTAAGACATCTTATCCCCTATCCAAAGCATAGGGGATAAGATGCCTGATCGCGGGGGTCCCGCTGCTGGGGACCCCCGTGATCTTGCACGCCGCACCCCGTTTAAAATCAGTCCCCGGAGCGTGTTCGCTCCGGGTCTGATTACTGTCGATAACAGGGCTGGAGCGTTGTGACGTCAAGGCTCCGCCCCGTGTGACGTCACGCTCCGCCCCCCTCAATGCAAGCCTATGGGAGGGGGCGTGACAGCTGGAGGGGACTGATTTTAAACGGGGTGCAAGATCACAAGGGTCCCCGGTGGCGGGACCCCCGCGATCAGGCATCTTATCCTTTGGATATGGGATAAGATGTCTAAGCGCCGGAGTACCCCTTTAAAAAAAAATGTATTTCTTTTTTTTCTCATAAAACATTCATTCACTCATGCTCCATGCTGTGGATAGAGGATACATTTTAGGGGCTGAAATGCCCCTTTAATTAGGCCAAGTCACAGGTTTTTCTCTCTGCAGCAGACACATAACATCACTTTTTTGCTTCCGATCGAAATCTGTGCTGAAATTTTCTGATGCACGTGAATGTGATTGTAAAAACCCCAATTTACTTACATTGGGAGGCGGGTTGTTATCCGATCGTATCAAATGTGATCCTTGTGCACATAAGCTTATATTTTATAACTCACTAGAACTGCAGAGGGTCCAAAGTCCAGTATTCACAATAAACCCAGGAGCCTAAATGAGTCTTTATACGAACAGGTAAAGACGATAAAATACAGAATATACAGATAATGCACAATATAACAAGCTGTGGCCACAATTATATCAACTGGTACTATAAATGTCAACATTTACAATTTTATCATATTTAAAGCATACCTGTCATTATAAAAATAACTTTTCATACATATTAAAAGTTTTTATTAGTCAAATGCCGACTAATCAGTAAAACAAGACCGGAGAAGTGCGTTCACTCCCGGCTCTGTGAGCAGGACGGACTCATAATGTAAATCTATGTCCTTTTCACATAGACCCAGAGCGGCAAGAGAAACACAAGGCCGAAAGTTCTACTGATCAGTCTTGGTCTAAACACTGAGACCCCGAGTGACAAAAACGTCTGCGGGATTCCGACATATACGAATAACGGGGGAGGGAACACAGCGTGATCGTACCCTCACAGTGGCATAAACGCAGTATGAACCTACCCTAATGTTCATGTTTTTTCCTATAAGACAGACGGTAATAATGCAGTGTGAACCCTATGGCTTTTTTCCCTTTAAAGGGGTACTCCAGTGGAAAACATTTTCTTTTAAATCAACTGGTGCCAGAAAGTTAAACAGATTTGTAAATTACTTCTATAAAAAAATCCCAATCCTTCCAGTACTTATCATCTGCTGTATACTACAGAGGAAGTTCTTTTCTTTTTTTAATTTCTTTTTTGTCTGACCACAGTGCTCTCTGCTGAAACCTCTGCCATGTCAGGAACTGTCAAGAGCAGGAGCAAATCCCCATAGAAAACCTCTCCCGCTCTGGACAGTTCCTGACATGGACAGAGGTGTCAGCAGAGAGCACTTCGGTCAGGCAGAAATTAAATTAAAAAAGAAAAGGACTTTCTCTGTAGCATACAGCAGCTGATAAGTACTGGAAGGATTAGGATTTATTTATAGAAGTAATTTACAAATCTGTTTAACTTTCTGGCACCAGTTGATTTAAAAGAAAATGTTTTCCAGTGGAGTACCCCTTTAAAGGGTATGAATACACTACATTCCTGCCCCCCGTCAATTGTAAAGCGGGATGCCCGCATATACTGTTACCAGGAGCAGCGGACCTCACGCCTTTTGGGGGATGTGAACTATTTCAAAAGCGCAATAGCCCCCGTCATGAGTCCGCTTATAATAGCGGATACGTCCCGAATGGGCCATAGAAGTGAACGGGGTCCGCTGCTTCCGATAACAGTATACGCCGGCATCCCATTTTCAGCAGGATGATGACGGGTACAATTAAAGGGGGGCAGAAAGTAGTGTGATCATACCGTAAAGCTGGGTTCACTTATGTCCGGCATAAGTAAACTCAGTTCTCACCACTTATGTAACATCAGGCGTCCATTGATTCTGAAAGCCAGACAGTGGAACACAACAAACTTCGTCCTCTGTCCGGTGCCGCACGGCAAGTCCAACCATCCGGCGTCCAAACTGAGACGCCGGATGATTGTAAACTGTCCCATTCAAATGAACTGGCTCAGTTCTACCATCAGTTTCCCGCCTGTGCTCACTGCAGGGAAACACTGCCGGAAAACTGATGTACCGTATTTTTCGCCCTATAGGACGCAACGGCATATAAGACGCACCCAAATTTTAGGTGCAAAATCTAAAAAATTAAAGATTTTGAACCCAATAGTGGTTTTGAACCTGCAGAACTCCAGATGTTGCAAAACTACAACTCCCAGCAAGCCCGGACAGCCAACGGCTGTCCGGGCATGCTGGGAGTTGTAGTTTTGCAACATCTGGAGGTCCGCAGATTGAAGACCACTGCATAGGAGGTAATACTCATGTGTCCCCACCACTCCGGACCCGTCACCTCTGCCCTGAATGTCGCTCCATCGCTGTCGCCGTGTCCCCGTCGCTCCAGAACGTCTCTGCTGCCGGCCGGGTATCCTCGCTCTCCGTCGCCGCTATCACGTCGTTACGCACGCCGACGCACGTACGCGACGACGTGATGACGAGGAAGGAGAGCGCCGGCCATACAGGGGATCCCTGAACGGAGAAGACAACAAGGAGACAGGTAAGGTCCCTCCCGGTGTCCTGTAAGCACTAACCCGGCTATTCAGTCGGGCTGTTCGGGACCACCGCGGTGAAATCGCGGCGGTCCCGAACAGCCCGGCTGCACAGCCGGGTTAGTGTCACTTTCCCTTCAGACGCGGCGGTCAGCTTTGATCGCCGCGTCTGAAAGGTTAATACAGGGCATCACCGCGATCGGGGATGCCCTGTAATAGCCGCGGGTCCCGGCCGTTGATGGCCGCAGGGACCGCCGCGATAGGGGTGTATTCGCCGTATAAGACGCACCGACTTTTTCCCCCCCAGTTTTGGGGAAGAAAAAGTGCGTCTTATACGGCGAAAAATAAGGTATATGAAGGAGGCCTAACATACACAATAAAATATTTTAGCAATTTTTTTTTATACAACAAAATTCAAAGAACTGTAACGGAGATGAAAGCGCAGTGTGAACCCAGCCTTACCTCGCACGTGTACTTAGAACTTTTTTTCTTTTTCTTTGTCACTTTATCTTTTTTTTTTCTTCTATTTCTCAATTCTCGCTGTGGAAAGCTATTTGTGTAGATTGGTTTTATTGTGTTTTTTTTTTTTTTTTTTGCGTCTTTGCTCCAAAGTTATAATTTTGTTGCACAGTATATGTAACTATTTCTCCCGTTACTTTCTCCCGTCACAAAATAATGCCCGTTATTAATAACGGGCTATGACGGGTTAAAACAAATAATATAAAAATACCATAGACTATAATGGGATTTTGTAACGGCCTTATGGAATTATGTAACGGCCGTTTAATGGCCGATTTTAAGGGTTTTCATAACGGAACATTAAACAGATCTTTAAAACGGATGAATTTTATAGTGTGAAAGGGGCCTAATGCACAGTGAAGATTTATTATGCCATAGTGTAGTACAAGGACGTGTTTTGGTGTGGGAGCCTTCCTCAGCTGTCTGCCCCTTTATCCCTTTTTACAAAGTGGCTAGGGTTGCAAACCTTTCTTGCAAAAAAAAATTATAATAAAATACCGCCCATGCTAATTTGCATAATTAAAGGGGTACTCCAGTGGAAAAAATGTTTTTTAAATCAACTGGTGCCAGAAAGTTAAACAGATTTGTAATTAATTCTTTTCATTTTGAATTTCTTTTTTGTCTTGTCCACAGTGCTCTCTGCTGACACCTGATGAACGTATCAGGAACTGTCCACAACAGGAGAAAATCCCCATAGAAAACCTATGCTGCTCTGGACAGTTCCTGACACGGACAGAGGTGTCAGCAGAGAGCACTGTGGACAAGACAAAAAAAAATTCAAAAAGAAAAGAATTTCCTCTGAAGCATAAAGCTGCTAAAAAGTACTGGAAGGGTAAAGATTTTTTAATAGAAGTCATTTACAAATCTGCTTAACTTTCTGGCAACAGTTCATTTAAAAAAACAGTTTTCCACCGGAGTACCCCTTTAACTATATATGCGTAAAATCACAGGATACACATATGTGAGAGAAATTTTGTCCTGTTCTGATCCCTATAACCTTTTTTATTTCTTCTAATATGGGCTTGTATTGTATTGTAGGGCTCATTTTTTGTGCCTCGATCTGTAGTTTTTCACAGTACCAATTTTGTTTTGATGGGACATTTTGATCGCTTTTTATTTTTTTCTATTAAGTTCGGGAATTGCAGTTAGTTACTAACTACAACTCCCAGCAAGCCCTGATACAGCCTGTGGCTCAGCAGCTGCCCCAAACAAAAACTACAACTCCCAGCATGTTGGACTATATAGTAGTATATAGTATAGGTCAGTGTTTCCCAACCAGGGGTGCCTCCAGCTGTATCAAAACTACAACTCCCAGCATGCCTGGACAGCCGTTGGCTGTCTGGGCATGCTGGGAGTTGTAGTTTTGCAACAGCTGGAGGCTTTCTGGTTGGGAAACACTGCTATAGTATATGGTGCAACATTCCGGGAGTTGGAGGATTGGTTGGATAAATACCGGCCATTGCATTGTCAGTATTTTTAACCCCTTAACAACGCCAGACTTAAATGTACATCCTGGTGAGCTGGTACTTAACGCACCAGGACGTTCATTTACGTCCTATGCATAACCGCGAGCATCAGAGCGATCCTCGGGTCATGCGTGGCAGATCCCAGCTGCTGATAGCAGCCAGGGACCCGCCAGTAATAGCGGACATCCGCACTGCCGCGGCGATCCGATCAACCAGAACGGCAGACGGAGGTCCCTTCACCTGCTTCCGCTGCCTTCCACAGGTCTTCTGCTCTGGTCTGAGATTGAGCAGACCAGAGCAGAATATGACCGATAAGACTGATCAGTGCTATATCCTATGTATAGCACTGAACAGTATTAGCAATCAAATGATTACTATAAATAGTCCCCTATGGGGACTATTAAAGTGTAAAAAAAAAAAAAGTAAAAAGTAAAAAAAATGTGAAAAACCCCCTTCCCCAATAAAAATGTAAATTGTCCCATTTTCCCTATTTCACCCCCAAAAAGTGTAAAACTTTTTTTATATACATATTTGGTATCGCTGCATGCGTAAATATCCGATTTATTTAAATAAAATCTTAATGCTACTGTACGGTGAATTGCGTGAATGTAAAAAAATAAAATAAAAAAGTCCAAAATAGCTGCTTTTTTAACATTTTATTCCCCAAATTTTTTTTTCCAAAAAATGTATTAAGCATTTTATATAAGCAAATATGGTATCAATAAAAATACTGATCAAGGCGCAAAAAATGAGCCCTCATACCGCCGCTATTATGGAAAAATGAAAAAGTTATTATAGGTCTTCAAAATAGGGGGATTTTAAACGTACTACAGTGGTCCCTCAACATACGATGGTAATGCGTTCCAAACGACCCATCGTTTGTTGAATCCATCGTATGTTGAGGGATTCGTGCAATGTAAAAAGTGCATTTAATACTCACCTGTCCCCGCCGCTCCGGACCGCGTCCTCACCGCTCCCGATGCTGTCCCAGGGGCTCCCGATGCTGTCCCGCTGCTCCGGCGTCTTCTTCGGGATCCTCCGGCTTCTTCCGCATCTACTCCGGTGTCCGGGCCTCGCTTTCTGGTGACGTCATTACGTCGCTGCGCCGTGCGCAGCGACGTAATAACGACGCCGGAAAGCGAGGCCCGGACATCGGAGAAGATGCAGAAGACGCCGGAGGATCGCGAAGTGGACCCGGAGCAGCGGGGATAGGTAAATGAACCTGTCCGGGATGCTTAAACTGCTATCCGACAGCAGCTTAAGCATTTTGCGCTGTCGGAAAGCAGTTAATGCGATGGCCCCGACATATAAAAGCATCGTATGTCGATGCTGATTATCTAAGAGGCCATCGTATTTCAATTTGATCATATGTCGGGGCCATCGCATGTCGGGGGTTACTGTAATTTGGTTAAAAAGTTTGCGATTATTTTTAAGCGCAACAGTAATAGAAAAATATGTTATCATGGGTATCATTTTAATCGTATTGACCAAGAGAATAAAGAACACATGTCATTTTTACCGGAAATTGTACGCCGTGAAAACGAAACCTTCCAAAATTTGCAAAATTGTGGGTTTCTTTTCAATTTCCCCATACAAATAGTATTTTTTTGGTTGCGCCATACATTTTATGGTAAAGTGAGTGATGGCATTACAACGGACAACTGGTCGCGCAAAAAACAAGCCCTCATACTAAGTCTGTGGATGAAAATATAAAAGAGTTATGAGTCCTTAAGGGGTTAATATAAAAATACGGGCAAGGTGGCCAAAATACCGGCTGTCCTGGTGAAATACCGTCCAGGTGGCAACCGTAAAGGTGTCTCCTAGTGAATTCGTGGCACTTTCCTGACTAAATAGTCGACTCACATAGAATACATTGCTTTCTAATCTACGATTGTCGCACACCGTGAGCACAAAAAGTCACTGCGCAAAACTTTTGTAAAAAAATAAATAAATAAATAAAAAGCCATCCAAACAGCTTGATAAATTCCCTCCATTTGTCTCTATGCTGAAGTGTCATGATAGATCCCCTGACAACCGCACAATGTGAACTGGAGCCAAATGTACCTGTCACGGTCTTACACGGTGGAAACGTATACGTTTTATTATATTATATAATTCTATATAATCCACTATATTATAAACCCGCCGTAAATGTATATAATATCCTAATATAAGCCTCTATATATTCTCCTATATATCCTTACTACGTACTTTCCCCTCATACGCTCGGATACCGCCTTCCTGCCAGCGCAGCCCCGACCACAGCCGGACGGTGACGTCACAATAGGCGAGTGGCGCCGGCTCCCGGAGTAAACCGATCAGCGCTGGTTTGAGCTGGAGCGTCGCCATGACAACGCAGGCCCCGCCTATAAAAAGGCAGCGAGCGCCGGCTCTTTCACTCATTCCGTGTCATCTCTTGAGCGGTTAACAGCGCTGTGAGGAGCCGGGTCTTTGTACTTTTTTACCACCCTTGTGCGGTTGCTTTCCGTGGGATTACTTTATTTCTCTTCTGGGCATTTGGTGCCTCGATGGGTACAGATTTCGTAAATGCTTTTTAAGGTAAGTTTTCTTCACCGTCCGCTGGTTATATAGTCGGGATATGGGGTACGGGCTTGTGTAGCGGAGAGGGGGGGGGGGAGAGAAACCGTTGCGCTGCGTCAGGTGCGCGGTTTGAGGAGTTTTGACTCTTTCTGGCTTCCGTAGTTCACAGCTTAATAGCGGGTTTAGAGGGGTCTGGGGAGTCGGACACGTGGCAGAATGAATGGGGTGGGTGGCATGTGTAGTGTATCTATGTAGACACTATAATTATGAATGTTTAGTAGGATATATTAAGTCACTTAAGACTAATATATATATTTTTAAAGGTTTCTACTTAATGTATGTCACCACATAGCAATGCTGACCTTAGAGGGCCACTGTATGGCTGCTTATAATGTGACCATATGTGGGGTTTCCCAAGGACAAGCTGTGATCTGAAGGTCTGAGTAAGGACTGATCTTAGTTTCCCAACCAAAGTGCCTCCAGCTGTTGCAAAACTACAACTCCCAGAATGCCCGGACAGCCGAAGGCTGTCCGGGCATTCTGGGAGTTGTAGTTTTGCAACAGCTGGAGGTTATTTGGTTGGGGAAACCCTGTTCTAAGACATTGAATGCCACCTGGATGTAGCAAAACTACAACCCCCATCATGGCTGTATAAGGCTTCCTCTAACCAGCTGTTGCAAATCTATAACCCCCTATGTCTGGGGGGGGGGGGGGAAGGATGAAATTCTGTATTAGATCAGTCACCACTATTGACCAGACAGCTGAAGGTTGTTCAGCCATGATGGAAACTGTAGTTTTGCAGCACCTGGTTGGAAAGTGCTGTCCTTGAGCAGCAGCTGCTCCTTAATCAGTATCAACTGCACATCTGAAGGTTGTTCGGCCATGATGGGAGTTGTAGTTTTGCCGTGGATGCTTTTAAGACCTATTTACACTTCCTCATAACTATGTATCTAAAGTTCTGTGGCGATGTCGTGATCATGGTCTAGATGTTGGACTTTTTTTGTGGTCATGGCTCTTCGATCTTAGATTAGCACATGCTGCCGGGTGCAACGATTTGGCTGCGGCCAATAGGAAAGAGTTGCAGTAGCCGGCATGAGCTGTGATTGGGTGGCGGTGTCCTCACGGGGCGTGGAGTCCCGCCTCTGCCAGTTAGTGACACGAGGCATATTTTCCTGTAGGCGGAAGGGGGAGGTGGAGCTGCAGGCACTCAATGAATGGGCTGGGTGCATGACACAGACGATAAGGTTTCAAGTTTTTTTTTTTTTCCATGATTGTAGCGGTGATGTAACATCTGTAGATGTGTGATGACTAAGGATTTTTTTTTCTTCCCTCTGCAGAACGCCAGCAGCACAGCAGTTAAGAACGGCTCCTTTGAGGGCGTAGGGCTTGTCTTATACTTACCAGGCTTCTATTTCACCGGAGAGCCTCCTTGGCAGCAAAGCTGAGGCCCTCTTTGTAATAAACCCCATCTCTAACTTGTCCATGTAAGTATTTCTGAGCCTGTAATCCACTTATATTTTTATATTACGCTACTGTATAATGTAACCTTTTTCTAATTTTTTTTTTTTTTTTACTTTGCAGTTTGTTGCATTTCCATCTTGTGATTTTTATTACGTTGAGACAATGAACAGCTTCAGCAACGAAGACTTCGACTTCAGCTTCCTCGAGGAAGGTTTTACTGCCCGGGATATCCTGGAGCAGAAGATCAATGAAGTGTCCTCATCTGTAAGTTTTGGTCTTAAGTTTTTTTTTTTTACTTGTACCATGTTTTTCTGTAATGTCCATAAACTAAACCTGAGTTTTTGTTTTTTTTTCATTTTTAGGACGATAAGGATGCCTTTTATGTTGCTGATCTTGGTGATATTGTGAAAAAGCATGTGCGCTGGCACAAAGCACTCCCTCGAGTAACTCCATTTTATGCCGTCAAATGCAATGACAGCAAGGCCATTGTCAAGACTCTCTCCATTTTGGGTGCTGGATTTGACTGCGCCAGCAAGGTAAATTCTGGTTAATTAAGTTAGGCATACAGATTATTGGCAAGGACTGGCTGTGTTTCAAGCTGTTACAAAATGACAACTTGCAGCATTTGCTATCAAGGCATACTGGAAATTATAGCTTTAAATCAGCTGGACTAGTCCTGGTTGACAACATTGATCCAGTGGGTGGTCCTCAAACAGATGTAAGGGGATTGTATACTGCATGCCTGAAGTCTCCCCAAGAGGTGTCTGGCATGGGCTTACACTCTTATTCTCTTAGCAAACATTAATACATTGGCTGTTAATTTTTTCTGACAAAAGTTATCCCAGTGTGGTTAGCATACACTTAACATCGGAATAGGAGTTTCTAATTTCCATAATTTCTTCTTGCAGACTGAAATACAACTTATCCAGAGTATCGGTGTTCCACCGGAAAGAATCATCTATGCCAACCCATGCAAACAAGTTTCCCAGATCAAATATGCTGCTAGCAGTGGTGTGGAGAAGATGACTTTTGACAGTGAAGTGGAACTAATGAAAGTGGCAAGAAATCACCCCAATGCCAAGTAAGTTAAAATCAAAAACTTCATGTAGCTTGAGAGCCTTAACATGTTGCAATACAAAGTAGATTAGTTCCCTTGTAGTTTACCATCACTGGAGACCTGTTTGTGGAGGGTGTTAACACTTTCTTCACCTATAGATCACCATCCAGGTGATTAACTAATAATCCCTCTATTTCCCACAAACTTGTATAAAATCTTTAATGCTTTATTTCTACTCAAGCCTTCAAACGGAAAGACCGTGATTTTACTAAAGTCCATAAAATGGTTTAGTGCTCTGTGGCTGCAGGTTCCCTGCAAAAGCATCTTTCATGAGCTGCAGCCACATAGCACTAAACCATTAAAGGACTTAAGTATTCAAACAGAGAAACTGAGACTGACTTTAATATTGTAGAAGTAAAGCATTAAAGATTGTGTGAAATGAAGAGAATATTAGTGGATCACCTGGATGATCTATAGGTGAAGAAACGTTTAGTTAACTAAACCCAGACTTATGAAATTATAGCATGTAGTGCATCGAACATTGTGCCCTGAAAGTCTTTGGCTGATGGGAGTTGTAGTTTAGCTGAAGGAAGGGCTATAAGTTGGGGAACACTGCTCTGTAGCCAGGTTCCCTGCAGGATTCCATAGACCACCAATGATTAAGTGGTGGTCCAACAAACAAATGTCTGTACACATGACAACTCTGCTTTAAGTCTTGTGGTTTTTGTTTTTTAGGCTTGTTCTGCGGATAGCCACAGATGACTCCAAAGCAGTTTGTCGCTTGAGTGTAAAGTTTGGGGCCACCCTTAAAACCAGCAGGAATCTTCTGGAACGTGCAAAGGAGCTCAATGTGGAAATCATTGGTGTAAGGTAGGTATCTTAAGTTTGTCAGATTTCTACTTGGCCACTACTGAGCATAGAATGCAGTCCCTCTGAAAATCTGGTTTTAGGCTTGGCTTTTGTACCTCTAAATGTTGTGTATAATGGTTTTTCCTTTCTCCAAACCAGTTTCCATGTTGGCAGTGGCTGCACAGATCCTCAGACATTTGTGCAAGCTGTTTCTGATGCCCGATGCGTCTTTGATATGGGAGCAGAGCTTGGATTTAATATGCACTTACTTGACATTGGTGGTGGCTTTCCAGGGTCTGAAGATGTCAAACTCAAGTTTGAAGAGGTAAGAACAAGATTTTTGCCTCTGCATTTCACTTGCTCTTGTGCTGGTTGGTCTATATTGTAACTCTCAAACTAGAGCTGAAATCTAAAGTGCTAGGTGTTTTTTGGTTTGTACTTAACCTTGTATGCTTTCTCTTAGGTGACATCAGTAATAAATCCTGCTCTAGACAAATACTTCCCAATTGACTCTGGTGTGCAGATTATTGGAGAACCCGGAAGATACTATGTTGCTTCAGCCTTTACCCTCGCTGTCAATATCATTGCAAAGAAGGTTATGGTGTCCGAACAGTCTGGATCTGATGGTGCGTGTAAAAGGGTTGTTTTCCTTTAAAAAAAATAAATGAAGAAAGTGAACAAAACTAACTTAAAAATCATTTCACTATTTTCAGATGAAGATGACTTCTCCTGTAACAAAACGCTTATGTATTACGTCAACGATGGAGTCTATGGATCTTTCAACTGCATCTTGTATGACCATGCTCATGTCAAGCCTATGCTTCAGAAGGTAAGACTCTAGAACAGTGTCTTGCTAAATTAAAAGGGTTGAGATGCAATAGTCATAACCTATATAAAAGCAGATAATTTCTTATACAACATAGTTAAATGGTACCGGTCATTGACAAACTTGAAATTTGGTAGAAACATCAAAAGATTTTTATTGGTCCAGACTGTGGTCAGACCTCCCAGCTCAGTCTCCTGATCAGTTGGGGAACTCGGCACCTTCTGGTATGAACTGGATGGACTTACAATGTAGGTTTGTCTCTACAGGGTCAGTAATAAACAAATGTTACACCAAACTGAATCATAAAATCTCACTTTATTGATTACATTATAAAATACATAGTACATGGAATGTGGCTAGCAAGATACATGAGGAAATACAAGATGAGGTGGTCAGTATAGTGAATGTACAATAAAAATGCAAATGAAATGTAGGGAAGGCACTCACCAATGGAGTCGACATGTAAACAGAAAGGTGAGGCAAGTGACCAACTGTGTCCAGAGCAGGGAGGGAGCATGTAGCTCTCCTGAATAGTCTAATCAGTCAGGTCTGAACAAAGATTAAATGGACACGTGGTTCGTTTATTAACAGGTACGCTTTGACCATTAGTTACACTGCCCTTAAGACAAAGTTGATGACTTAACAGATGTTTCTCTTACAGAAGCCCAAGCCAGATGAGAAGTACTACTCCAGCAGCATATGGGGACCAACATGTGATGGACTGGATCGTATAGTTGAACGATTCGACCTCCCAGAACTGCATGTTGGAGACTGGATGCTGTTTGAGAACATGGGAGCTTACACTGTTGCTGCATCTTCAACATTCAATGGATTCCAGAGACCATCAATTTACTATGTTATGTCACGGCCATACTGGTAAGAAACAGGAGATGCTTGGCTTGGTTTCAGGCTGAGGTGCCTTGGACTCCCTAAAATGTGTGCTGCATGCAGGAAGTTGGTGATATACAGCTTAAATAGTCACTGTTGGGTTCAAAACTTTTTATGCTGTAAATCTTGGTAAACATTAATCTTTCAAATATGTATATTAGAAATGTCTTACTAAATCATGTTTTGTCCAATCTGAAGCACAGGCGTAGACAAAATCCGATAAGTGAAGGTGGGTTAGCACTCCTGTGCTGTCTGATAGGACAGGAGAAGGCATAGGAGTACTAGCCCACCCTCACTTACTGGACTTTGTCCATGCCTATGCTTCAGACTGGACAACCATGATTACTATTAAAATTTCTTGTATAGAAAGAGCTTGATGTACAGCATAACATTTGTATCTGACAGTGCCCACTTAACTATTCAAACAGTGCCATAGACATTAACTAGACAAGTGTGTTCTTGACTACCTCAGGTCAAACCTCTAAAGCAGTTGTCTCTAACTGTGGACCTCTAAATGTTGCAAAAAACTACAACCACTTGCCTGCCTGAACAGCCAAAGGGTGCCTGGGCATGCAGAGTTGTAGTATTGCATCATTTGAGACCACTTATCTAGCCAGTCTTGCTTGGTGTGGATCCTAGCAGTCAGACCCACAGTCTAGTATTTATCTCCCGTCCAGTGGTTAAGTGTAAAGCTTCAGGATGGATTTAATTCTTATTGTACAAGTGAATACACATTATCCTGTGCATATTTGATGCATCAGATCTGCTGCAGATTTCAAAGTAAGCAGACTGAAATACTTATGCATAATACAGCATATCAAATATGGACATGTGAACAGACCCTAAAAATTTTTTAATGCTGGTATTAACTTGCGTTTTTTTTTTCCAGGCAACTGATGCACAATATCAAAGAACATGGAATCGTCCCTGAAGTGCCAGAGTCGAGTGCTCTTCACACATCTTGTGCCTTGGAAAGTGGATTGGAGCTTGGTACTACAGCCTGTTCTTCAGCAAGCGTCAATGTATAGATTTTTACTTTATTTAACTGATTTAGGTAACTGTAGATGTTACATGTATTAGAACTCAACTTTTGGGACCATAATTTAACTTTGTTTTTGTAGAGTTAACATTCAGCATTAATGCAACAAAATGGATGACTGGGAGATGGGGTCACAATTATCTGTGTTCCTATGGAAACTTTTTTTTTATTCTTTTCAATTATATTAAAGAAGCATTGCTGCCACACAAGCATTTTAGCTTGTGCACTGGCAGACTGTCTTCATGTGTTACATGTTTTTACAAATAAAAAATGTGTAAAAATTTTCTTTAATTGTCAAAGCCTTTGTCTCCAATCATATGGTAAATGCAGACAGCATCTTGGTGTGAACCAGTTTCTCAGGTGACTACCTAAACTGCTGTATAAAAGCCTGTCTTGTGCAGATGCAGCAGCCAAGACCTTCAGTCTTCCAAAAAACTTCAACATGAGTGAAATACAGTTGTCACCCATGGGTACAGCATACCTATAGTCGCCATACAGTTTTTCTTCCTCAGCTGTGGCTATGTGCAAAGAAATGTAGTTACCATTTATTGAAAATTTGTCTGGTTTCTGCATTTATAAAAGACCAGATACACAGGTAAAGTGGTGGCTGTCAGATGCCCTACATGAAAGGTAACTTAATATTGCCTAAAACCAGTGCATCAAACATGCAGCCCACCAAAGATCTCAGCAGAAACAACCTGCAGTGGTGTCACGACCCACCTTGCCATATACTGGAACTTAAGTCCCTCTGTTCAATTGTATCAGCTGGAGCATTGCCTGCCCAAAGACCTGACTAGGAGCCTAGAGCATGGGCAGGTTTAGTATCAGTGTTTCCTAATCTGTGCCCCTCCAGCTGGTGCAAAACTACAGTTCATTGTCCTGATGGGAGGTTTAGTTATGTAAGATCTGAAGAGTCGGACAAGGAAACTTTACTGGCTCAAAGTTCTCATCTGGTCATCTCAATATGAAAAGGCTCTTGAGCTTGTGGCACTGACATAACTGACTTTCTAAGTGACTAGAAAGTGATGTGCCAGGTTCACCAGGCATTTAGTAAGGTGTTCAGTTTTAGGACACTGGTCAGCACTTATCATTGTAGGTGTAAGTTTTTTTTTTTTTTTTTTTTTTCCCCCCTCTACACCTTGTGTGCTGGTAATGTATAGGAGCGCCAAATGGTTGCAGAGCATTTGATAAACTTTGCAGGTAATTTCAGAAATTTCTTCTTTTCATACACAAAGGCTAAGTCTGGGCTGGTGAAGTTAGACTTTTCACTGGCTTTGCACCTTTTCACAAAGGCAGTTCATAAAACCCTTATCAGTGGCTTGCAACTCAAAATCAGCAGAAATGTGTAAAAGGCACAAACCCGACTTGGGCCCTTTTTGTAGGGACATAACAGTCTAAAGACAATGATAAATGTCAGCCTTTGTGTATAATGGAATTTCATAGCAAAAACTAAGTGGGTGTTACTCCTCGCAACATAATGTGACCTAGTGTAGAGGTTTTGCAGGTAACAGATTATACAGTTGTGCATGTAGTAACTAGTTGGTAATACACTAAAATGTAGTCAGTCACTCTTTAGAACTAGAAGAGATGATGAGCCAATATTTGGCTTGCCTGAGATGTAGTATTGAAACAGCTGGAGGCACACTAATTGGGAATTCTGAACTGTGCAGTAGGAAACTTGAGTCTCTTGGCTCAATATATAATGCATGATTCTTGGACAAATTACATCTCGTGTCTAAAACCATTTGAGGCACTACCGATACTTAAGTTGGTACACTGCTAAAACACTAACACATCCCAGATCTGAACGTATCGTATGAGACTTTCATCGTTAGTTGAATGTGCTGACTACAAATTAATGGAAATCAGTTATCAACCCATGGAGGTCTGGATATGGAGTCACACTCAAAACCTAAGTGGGAAAACCCCACTACAGACTGATCCAACTTTATGTAATGTCCTTTAAAACAAATCACAATGAGGCTCAGTAGTGTGGCCTCCACGTGCCCATATAACTTCTCTACAATGCCTGGGCATGCTCCTGATGAGGTGGTGGATGATCTCCTGAGGGATGTCCTCCCAGACCTGGACTAAAGCATCTGCCAACTCCTGGACAGTCTGGTGTAACATGGCATTGGTGGATGGGGTGAGACATGTCCCAAATGTTGTCCGATTCAGGTCTGGGGCATCAATGCCTTCCTCTTGCAGGAACTGCTGACACACTCCAGCTACATGAGGTCTTGCATTAGGAGGAACCCAGGGCCCACCCCACACCATTACTGCCCCATCGCCAAACCGGTCATGCTGGAGGATGTTGCAGGCAGCAGAACATTCTCCATGGCGTCTCCAGACTGTCACATGCTCCGTGTCAACCTGCTTTCATCTGAAGAGCACGGTGCCAGTGGTGAATTTGCCAATCTTGGAGTTCTCCGGCAAATGCCAAACATCCTGCACGGTGTTGGGCTGTAAGCACAACCCCCACCTGTGGATGTCGTGCTGCCCTACCACCCTCATGGGGTCTGTTTCTGACTGTTTGAATGGACACATGCACATTTGTAGCCTGCTGGCCTCCTCCATTTCTCTAGATGTACTAGAGCTCGCATTGATGTGCCATCCTGGATGAGCTGCACTATCTGAGCCACTTGTGTGAGTTGTGGACTCAGTCTCATGCTACCACTAGAGTGAAAGCATCGCCAGCATTCAAAAGTGACCAAAACTTCAGCCGGGAAGCATAGGAACTGAGAAGTGGTCTGTGGTCACCACTAGAGATGAGCAAAGTTTACAGTGATTCGTTAGGAACTTCGTGGCTCGGCGGTTGCTTATTTTAGCCTGCATAATTTAGTTCAGCTTTCAGGTGCTCTGGTGGGCAGGAGACTCTCCTAGGACTGTATCCACCTTTTCCAGCCCACTGTAGAACCTGAAAGCTGAACTAATTTATGCAGGATAAGTCATCAACTGCCGAGCCGAGAAGTTCGTATCGAATCACTGTAACTTCGCTCATCTCTAGTCACCACCTACAGAACCACTCCTTTATTGGGGGTGTCTTGCTAATTGCCTATAATTTCCACCTGTTGTCTGTTCCATTTGCACAACAGCATGTGAAATTGATTGTCAATCAGTGTTGCTTCCTGAGTGGACAGTGTGATTTCACAGAAGTGCCATTGACTTGGCGTTACATTGTGTTGTTTAAGTGTTCAATTTTTTTGGGTAGTGTATAAACTAAGGCCTCGTTCACATTGCCTTTTGCATCTGACCTTTTAACCCCTTAAGGACCCGGGCTTTTTCCGTTTTTTAATTTTCAATTTTTCCTCCTTAACTTTAAAAAATCATAACTCTTAAAAATTTTCACCTAAAATTATATATAATGGCTTAATTTTTGCGTCATTAATTCTAATTTGTAATGACATTAATCATTTTACCCAAAAATCTACGGTGAAACGGTATTAGAGGCGGGTCCCGGCTTCACTATGACACCGGGCCCGCCGCGATATGATGCGGGGTCACCGTGTGACCCCGCGTTATATCGCAGGACCGGGACTCATGACGTACGCATACGTCATGGGTCCTTAAGAGGTTAAGGGTCCGATCGGCTTTTTTTTTTCCAATCTGACCCGCAAACGGCTATTGGGTCCCGACGGCCACCCCATTCACTTGCATGTGATTTGTCAATGATCCGGTAATTTTGCAGGAATTTAGCTGAAAAAACTGCCTTCACTTTTTCTTTCTCCACTAAACTCTTGTCCTTCTGGCTGGATTGCCGACGGCACTCCAAATAGCAGAGTCCGACAGCAATGTGAAGGCCTAAGTCCCAAGATGCCATGTTGCCTATAATGAGGGCGGTGCAGTGTCCCTACTTGGAGTTATATTGTAGTTCACCAAAAATGATCCAGCAACCCAGAAATATGGGGTGATAGAAACTGGCCTTAATGTGGTGCTTATTTTCACCCACTGCACTGAATGAAATCTGCAGTGAGATATATGCAGGTTTGTTTGCCTGCAACAAATAGCTTGCTGTGGATCCGGAAAGCTCCAGCACACCCAGTATGCTGCAATTAGTGATGTCGCGAACATAAAATTTTCGGTTCGCGAACCGCGAATGTCTGCATAAGTTCGCGCACCGGAACCAGGGACTAACACCTGGACTGTGGCATGCCAGAGTGGGATCCATGGCAAAACTCCCATGGAAAATTACATAGTTGATGCAGAGTCTGGTTTTAATCCATAAAGGGCATAAATCACCTATTATTCCTAAATGGTTTGGAATAACATGCTTTAGCCCCCTTTAGGCAGCACATAGAGCCCCCCTTTAGGCATCACATAGTTGGATTCCCCCCTTTAGACAGCACATAGATTCCCCCATGTTAGGCAGCACATAGTTAGATTCCCCCTTTAGGCAGCACATTGATTCCCCCATGTTAGGCAGCACATAGTTAGAGCTCCCCTTTAGGCAGTACATAAGATTCCCCCATATTAGGCAGCACATAGTTAGTGCCCCCCTTGAGACAGCACATAGTGGGATTTGAACACAAGGCAGCAGTGCTAATCTCTGAGCCACCATGCTACCCTTAGCAAATATCTAATATCCACGGTTGCAAAAATGGACAGATGTCAGCAGAGAGTACCAGAAAAATTGCAGCGGCCATAAAAATTGCAGCAGCAGAGGCCAGAAAAATTAGGCATGTACACCTGGCTGGAAAATTTGGTATTGTCGCAGCCGCTGCTGCAGCAGCGGCCTGAAAAATTTCTGTTTGTTTTGCCAGGCAGAAAGTGCCCTAAAACATTGCGGCGTGAACCCTAGTTGGTGGCGGATAAGTCACGCAAGTCATCCGGCATTCAGAGTTCAAATACAGCAGCGTGTGGACCATTTTTAGCCCAAGGCAGCTCATCTGATCAGGCCTTGTTCAGTCAAATGTATCGCCCAGTGTCAGTCCCTTCGGGATCCATCCCTCATTCATCTTAAAGGGGTACTCCGGTGAAAACCTTTTTTTCTTTTAAATCGACTGGTGGCAGAAAGTTAAACATATTTGTAAATTACTTCTATTCTTTTGGGAATGCTCTCTGATGACATCAGGAGCACAGTTCTCTCTGCTGACGTTATAATAATAATAATAATAATAATAATAACACTTTATTTATTTTTGCCCTTAGTGGGATTTGAACCCCAGCACTGCAAGGCAGCAATGCTAACCACTGAGCCACCATGCTGCCCTTAGCATAAATTTGTAAATTACTTGTAATTTCTATTAAAAAATCTGAATCCTTCCTGTACTTATTAGCTGCTGAATACTACAGAGGAAATTCTTTTCTTTTTGGAATGCTCTCTGATGACATCACGAGCACAGTTCTCTGCTGACGTTATTATAATAATAATGCTTTATTTAGTGCTGTCCTTAGTGGGATTTGAACCCAAGTCCCCAGCACTGCAAGGTAGCAGTGCTAACCACTGAGCCACCATGCTGCCCTTAGCATACATCTGCTATGCATCTGCTATGCATCTGCTATGCATCTGCTATGCATCTGCTATGCATCTGCTATGCATGGTTGCTAAAATGGACTGAGATGTGAGCAGAGAGCACTGTGTTCATGATGTCATCAGTGTTCCAAAAAGAAAGGAATTTCCTCTGTAGCATTCAGCAGCTAATAAGTACTGGAAGGATTAAGATTTTTTAAAAGAAGTAATTCACAAATATGTTTAACTTTCTGCCACCACTTGATTTAAAAGAAAAAAGGTTTTCACCGGAGTACCCCTTTAAGATTTTTTTATTGAAATAATTTACAAATATGTTTAACTTTCTGCCACCAGTTGATTTAAAAGAAAACAGGTTTTCACCGGAGTACCCCTTTAAGAAAGGTGAGGTAATCCAGACTTTTTTGACCAAGACAACTCCTCTTCTCAGTGACAATACCTCCTGCTGCACTGAAGGTCCTTTCTGACAGGACACTTGAAGCGGGACAGGCCAGAAGTTCGAGCGCAAATTGGGATAGCTCAGGCCACAGGTCAAGCTGGCACACCCAGTAGTCAAGGGGTTCATCGCTTCTCAGAGTGTCGATATCTGCGGTTAAGGCCAGGTAGTCTGCTACCTGTCGGTCAAGTTGTTCTCTGAGGGTGTACCCCGAAGGGCTGTGGCGATGCGTATGTCCTCCCAAAAAAAAAAGCTCTGCATGTCCTCCATCAACAGCATGGCTGTACAGCTTCCTGTCCTTGCCGGCATGTTCGTGGGAGGAGGAGGATTACTTTCACCTCTTCCCCTGTTAGATCCCTGTTGTGCTGTGACATGACCCTTATAAGCTGTGTACAGCATACTTCTTAATTTATTTTGGACCTGCTGAATCCTTTCCGCCTTGCTGTAATGCGGTAACATGTCAGGCACTTTATGTTTATATCGGGGGTCTAGTAGCGTGGACACCCAGTACAGGTCGTTCTCCTTCATCCTTTTTATACACAGGTCCTTCAACAGGCACGTCAGCATGAAAGACCCCATTTGCACAAGGACGGATGCCGAGCTACTCATGTCCCGTTCCTCGTCCTCAGTGATGTCAGGGAAGGTATAATCTTCTTCCCCCCAGCCACGTACAAACCACGGGAACCAGATAGGTGACAAGGAGCACCCTGGGATGCCTGCTGTGGTTGGTCTTCCTCCTCCTCTTCAAAGCCACATTCCCCCTCTGACTCCTCTTCCTCACAATCCTCTTCCAGCGTTGCCGCAGGTCCAGCAAGCGATGCTGATAAGGCTGTTTCTGGTGGTGATGGTGTCCACAACTCTTCCTCTTCACACTCATCTACTGCCTGATCCAGCACTCTTCGCAGGGCACGCTCCAGGAAGAAAACAAACGGTAAGATGTCGCTAATGGTGCCTTCGGTGCGACTGACCAGGTTTGTCACCTCCTCAAAAGGACGCATGAGCCTACAGGCATTGCGCATGAGCCTCCAGTAACGTGGCAAAAAATTTCCCAGCTCAGCAGATGATGTCCTAGCTCCCCGGTCATAAAAATATTCGTTGACGGCTTTTTCTTGTTGGAGCAGGCGGTCGAACATTAGGAGTGTTGAATTCCAACGTGTCGGGCTGTCGCAAATCAAGCGCCTCACTGGCATGTTGTTTCGCCGCTGGATATCTGACAAGTGCACCATGGCCGTGTAGGAACGCCTGAAATGGCCACACACCTTCCTGGACTGCTTCAGGACATCCTGTAAGCCTGGGTACTTAAGCACAAAGCGTTGTACAATCAGATTACACACATGTGCCATGCACGGCACATGTGTCAACTTGCCCCACCTCAATGCCGCCAACAAATTTGTTCCGTTGTCACAAACCACCTTGCCGATCTCCAGTTGGTGCAGAGTCAGCCACTGGTCCACCTGTGGTTTCGGGGACGACAGGAGCGCTGGTGTGGTGTGACTCTCCGCTTTGAGGCAAGTCAACCCCAAGATGGCGTGACACTGCCGTATCCGGGATGTGGAATAGCACTTGGGGAGCTGGGGGGGTGCCGGTGATGTGGAGCAAGACGCAGCAGTGGAAGAGGACTCGGCCGAGGATGTTATGGAAGAGGAGGGAGTAGGAGGAGTAGAGGAGGTGGCAGCAGGCCTGCCTGCAAGTCGTGGCGGTGTCACCAACTCCTCTGCAGAGCCACGCATTCCATGCTTGGCAGCCGTCACCAGGTTTACCCAATGAGCAGTGTAGGTGATATACCTGCCCTGACCATGCTTTGCAGACCAGGTATCAGTGGTCAAATGGACCCTTGCCCCTACACTGTGCCAGACATGCCATAATTTCCTTTTGCACAATGGAGTAAAGGTTGGGGATTGCCTTTTGTGCAAAAATTTTTCGTCCGGGTACCTTCCACTGCGGTGTCCCAATGGCTACAAATTTTTTAAAGGCCTCAGACTCCACCAGCTTGTATGGTAAAAGCTGGCGGGCTAGCAGTTCCGACAAGTCAGCTGTCAGACGCCGGGCTAGGGGGTGACTTTGAGACATTGTCTTCTTGCGCTCAAACATCTCCTTGACAGACACCTGACTGTGGGCAGATGAGCAGGAACTGCTCAAGGCGAGAGACGGAGAGGCGGATGGTTGAGAGGGGGCAAGGAGGGCAGCAGTGGTTGACCTGGTTGAAGATGCTGGGCCAGGAAGAGGATGGCGGCTTTGACTTTGTGTGCTGCTTGTACTGACGTGTTGATCCCATAGGTGTTTGTGATGTGACATCATGTGCCTTCGCAAAGCAGTTGTGCCTAGGTGGGTGTTGGACTTCCCACGACATGCCGATGCATGCTGTCTGACTGTGCCACTAGCTCCTTGAGACGACCTCCCCCTGCTTCCAACTCGTCTCCTCCTCCTCTCTGTCTCCCCATCTGAACTTTCCCCCTCTTCTTCTCTTCTAGCGGGCACCCACATGGCATCCACGGACACATCGTCATCATCAACACCTTCACCGCTATCTGACACCTCAAGAAAGGAAGCAGCAGCGGGTACAACATCATCAACATACCGTACGTCCATGTGTGTAATGCTGCCTGACTGAGACATATCCCTGTTAACTACATCCTCTGCCAATAATGGTTGTGCATCACTCATGTCTTCAAACTGATGTGTAAATAACTCCTCTGACGGATCAAGTAAATCTGCTGTGGTGCTAGTGTTGGTGGTGGCGGCAGGCAGGCAAGTGGTAGCATGAGAGGTGCCGGAAGCTAAGCTAGAGGAGGAGAAGGACGGTGCGTCAATGTTCCGAGCGGAAGCTTTAGTAGTAGATTGGGTGTCTTGTGATAGCCAGTCAACTAAGTCCTCAGAACTTTGGGGGTTCAGTGTACGTGGCCTCTGAACACTGGCCATTCTAGGGCCAAAGGGAATCCCAGCACCCCGATGGCCCCTGCGGGGTGGCCTTCCTCTGCCTGTCATTTTTTTGGTAAAATTTGCACAAGTGTCGCACCTAATGTGATTTGCACTAGGGTGACACAATTTGCCCTGCAGGCAAGAAAAATGGCAACTGTGACTTGAACTAACAGTGACGACTGATTTTATTTAACAGCCAAAAAAGGTATTTTTTTTTTAATTTGCACAACTATCACACCTAATGTGATTTGCACTAGGGTGACACAATTTGCCCTGCAGGCAGGAAAAATGGCAACTGGGACGTGAACTAACAGTGATGGCTGATTTTATTTAACAGCCAAAAAAGGTATTTTTTTTTATTTGCACAACTGTCACACCTAATGTGATTTGCACTAGGGTGACACAATTTGCCCTGCAGGCAAGAAAAATGGCAACTGTGACGTGAACTAACAGTGACGACTGATTTTATTTAACAGCCAAAAAAGGTATTTTTTTTTTATTTGCACAAGTGTCGCACCTAATGTGATTTGCACTAGGGTGACACAATTTGCCCTGCAGGCAGGAAAAATGGCAACTGTGACGTGAACTAACAGTGACGACTGATTTTATTTTACAGCCAAAAAAGGTATTTTTTTTTTATTTGCACAACTGTCACACCTAATGTGATTTGCACTAGGGTGACACAATTTGCCCTGCAGGCAGGAAAAATGGGAACTGTGATGTGAACTAACAGTGACGGCTGATTTTATTTAACAGCCAAAAAAGGTATTTTTTTTTTATTTGCACAACTGTCACACCTAATGGGATTTGCACTAGTGTGACAATGAGCAATAAAACTTGCCAGCGGAGTTCCCCTTTTATGCAGTTGTTCCCAACCAGGGTGCCTCAAGCTGTTGCAAAACACACGGACTGATATATTTCAGCCCTTTGAATACTGTAGTAGTTAGTTGCTTTAAAGAAAAAAAGCTTGCCAGCGGAGTTCCCCTTTTAAGCAGTGATCCCCAACCAGGGTGCCTACAGCTGTTGCAAAACACACGGACTGATATCTTTCAGCCCTTTGAATACTGTAGTAGTTAGTTGCTTGAAGGAACTTAAGTTTGATTCTGGAGTACCCCTTTTAACCAGCGGTTCCCTCCCAACCAGGACTGATATCTTTCAGCCCTAAAAAGGGCTTTTTTGGGTGCTGTCCTTAAAGCAGATGTTACACTAGTGCTTTAGGAGTATACTGGACCCTGAATACACCACCTAGCAGCAACCTAGCTTTCGCTTTCCCTATATAGCAGCAGCAGCTTCTCTAACCCTCCACTTCCTAAGCCTGCAGCATGCCGAATGAGGGTAAAATGGCAAGAGGTAGGAGGGTCTGGAAGGGAGGGACTGCTGCTGATTGGCTGTAATGTGTCTGCTGACTCTGACTCACAGGATCAAAGATTACTGCAATGTTAAAGTATAGGGGGCGGATCGAACTTCACATATGTTCGCCCGACGATGCGAACGCGAACATGCGAAATTCGTCGGGAACTGTTCGCCGGCGAACAATTCGCAACATCTCTAGCTGCAATTACTTCCTTTGTAAATAGATTGAATTTTTATTCTCTCTAACTTGGTCTCAATCCGTGGCCGTTGGCTGTCCAGGCATGCTGGGAGTTGAAGTTTTGCAACATCTGGAGGGCCACAGTTTGAGACCACTGCTCTAACTGTACTTTGTTGAATTTTGGTGTGGATTCACAGGAACTAGTGATATCACCTTAACAGAGTTAGTAGTGTGACACTGAGCAGTGATGAATTCAGTACAGAGGAGAACTGGATGTTGTATTGTTGTGATCACATATACAGACATTTTAGGGGAGAATATTACCATAATGCGGCATGCCAAATTCCTTCCCCTAGGTGAGCAAAGGAACCAGGGGATATTTGAGCCCCCCTCACCAACTTCCTCCAAGGCTCCTTCTGTTAAGTGTGCAGCAAAAAATGGAGGGCATTTGCTCCAGTTTTCTTTTGCACAAACTTTGTCTATGGCTATACAGCATTTTTGGCTGCTTGATATGGGGAAATATTGTGGCGCACTGCTACATTACAGATGGTGAATGTAGTTGTGTTATCGATTTTGAACTCCTTTTAAGATTATAACTTGTTTGCCTCCAAGTGTTTAACCTTGCAGCTGAATTTCTTTAACCCCTTAAGGACCAGGCCATTTTACATCTTAGGACCAGAGAGTTTTTTGAACATCTGACCACTGTCACTTTAAACATTAATAACTCTGGAATGCTTTTAGGTATCATTCTGATTCCGAGATTGTTTTTTCGTGACATATTCTACTTTAACATAGTGGTAAAATTTTGTGCCAACTTGCATCCTTTCATGGTGAAAAATCCCAAAATTTGATGAAAAAAAAGAAAATTTAGCATTTTTCTAACTTTGAAGCTTTCTGCTTGTAAAGAAAATGGATATTCCAAATAATTTTTTTTGGATCACATATACAATATGTCTACTTTATGTTTGCTGATGAGTTTTTACTTTTGGAAGACACCAGAGAGCTTCAAAGTTCAGCAGCAATTTTCCAATTTTTCACAAAATTTTCAAACTCACAATTTTTCAGGGACCAGTTCAGGTTTGAAGTGGATTTGAAGGGTCTTCATATTAGAAATACCCCATAAAAGACCCAATTATAAAAACTGCACCCCCGAAAGTATTCAAAATGACATTCAGTAAGTGTTTTAACCCTTTAGGTGTTTCCCAGGAATAGCAGCAAAGTGAAGGAGAAAATTCACAATCTTCATTTTTTACACTTGCATGTTCTTGTAGACCCAATTTTTTTTATTTTTACAAGGGGTAAAAGGAGAAAATGTATACTTATATTTGTAGCCCAATTTTTCTCGAGTAAGCCCATACCTTATATGTCTATGTAAAGTGTTCGGTGGGCGCAGTAGAGGGCTCAGAAGCGAAGGAGCGACAAGGGGATTTTGGAGAGTATGTTTTTCTGAAATGGTTTTTGGGGGGCGTGTTGCATTTAGGAAGCCCCTATGGTGCAAGAACAGCAAAAAAAAAATAAATAATAATAATTAAAAAACACATGCCATACCATTTTGGAAACTAGACCCCTTGAGGAACGTAACAAGGAATTAAATGAGCCTTAATACCCCACAGGTGTTTCACGACTTTTGCATATGTAAAAAAAAAAATTTTCACTAAAATGTGTGTTTCCCCCCAAATTTCACATTTTTTGCAAGGGTTAATAGCAGAAAAGACCCCCCCAAAATTTGTAACCCCATCTCTTCTGAGTATGGAGGTACCCCATAAGTTCACCTGAAGCGCACTGCGGGCGATCTACAATGCTCAGAAGAGTAGGAATCACATTTTGGCTTTTTGGAAGCAAATTTTGCTCTGGGGGCATGTCGCATTTAGGAAGCCCCTATGGTGCCAGGATAGCAAAAAAAAAAAAAAAACACATGGCATCACATTTTGGAAACTAGACCCCTTGGGGAACGTAACAAGGGGTAAAGTGAACCTTAATACCCCACAAAGGTTTCACCACTGTGGCATATGTAAAAAAAAATATTTTTTTCCACTAAAATGTGTGTTTCCCCCAAATTTCACATTTTTGCAAGGGTTAATTGCAGAAAAGACCCCCCAAAATTTGTAACCCCATCTCTTCTGAGTGTGGAGGTACCCCATAAGTGGACGTCAAGTGCACTGCAGGGGCGCCACAATGCTCAGAAGAGAAGGAGTCACATTTGCAAACTTTGCTGAAATGGGGGGGACATGTCGCATTTAGGAAGCCCCTATGGTGCCAGGACAGCAAAATAACCCCAACATGGCATACCATTTTGGAAACTAGACCCCTTGAGGAACGTAACAAGGGGTACAGTGAGCATTTACCCCCCACTGGTGTCTGTCAGATATTTGGAACAGTGGGCTGTACAAAATTTTTAATTTGCACAGCCCACTGTTCCAAAGATCTGTCAGACACCTGTGGGGTGTAAATTCTCACTGCACCCCTCATTACATTCCGTGAGGGGTTTAGTTTCCGAAATGGGGTCACATGTGTTTTTTTTTTTTTTTTGTGTTTGTCAAAACCGCTGTAACAATCAGCCACCCCTGTGCAAATAACCTCAAATGCACATGGTGCACTCTCCCTTCTGGGCCTTGTTGTGCGCCCCCAGAGCACTTTACGCCCACATATGGGGTATCTTCGTAGTCGGGAGAAATTGCATTACAAATTTTGTGGGGCTTTTTTTTCCCTTATACCTCTTGTCAAAATGAAAAGTATAGGGCAACACCAGCATGTTAGTGTAAAAAATTTATTTTTTTACACTAACATGCTGGTGTAGACCCCCAACTTCACCTTTTCATAAGGGGTGAAAGGAGAAAAAGTCCCCCAAAATTTATAAGGCAATTTCTCCCGAGTACGGCGATACCCCATATGTGGCCCTAAACTGTTTCCTTGAAATACAACAGGGCTCCAAAGTGAGAGCGCCATGTGCATTTGGGGCCTGAATTAGGGATTTGCATAGGGGTGGACATAGGGGTATTCTACACCAGTGATTCCCAAACAGGGTGCCTCCAGCTGTTGCAAAACTCCCAGCATGCTTGGACAGTCAACGGCTGTCCGGCAATACTGGGAGCTGAAGGCTCCATTTTGGAAACAGTGGCGTACCAGACGTTTTACATTTTTATTGGGGAGGGGAGGGGGGCTGTGTAGGGGTATGTGTATATGTAGTGTTTTTAACTTTTTATTTTTTTTCGTGTTAGTGTGGTGTAGTGTAGTGTTTTTAGGGTACAGTCACACGGGCGGGGGATTACAGCGAGTTTCCCGCTGCGAGTTTGAGCTGCCGCGCAAAATTTGCTGCATCGCAAACTTGCAGCCTGATACTCACTGTAAGCCCCCTGTCCATGTGAATGTACATTCACAGGGGGGGACCTCCAGCTGTTGCAAAACTACAACTCCCAGCATGCACAGTCTATCAGTTCATGCTGGTAGTTATAGTTTTGCAACAGCTGGAGGCACACGGGTTGGGAAACACTGAGTTAGGAAACAGACAATGTTTCCCAACCAGTGTGCCTCCAGTTGTTGCAAAACCACTACTCTCAAACATTCTCAGGCATGCTGGAAGTAGTAGTTCGGCAACATCTTTAGAGCCAGATGTTGCCGAACTACAACTCCCAGCATGCTTGGAGTTGTAGTTTTGCAACATCTGGAGGACTACAGTTTGCAGACCACTAATACAGTGGTTCTCAATCTGTGCCCTTCCAGATGTTGCAAAACTACAACTCCCAGTATGCCAAAACTGTCCAGGCATGCTGGGAGTTGTAGTTCTGCAATATCTGAAGGGCCAGATGTTACAGAACTACAACTCCCAGCATGCCTGGACAGTAAGGGCATGCTGAGGATGTGTAGTTTTGCAACATCTGGAAGGGCACAGTGGTCTCCAAACTGTGGACCTCCAGATGTTGCAAAACTGCAACTCCCACCATGCCCAGACGCCAAGGGCTGTCTGGGCATGCTGGGAGTTGTAGTATTCAGGGTCCCATTTCAGCAATGCAGGTCACTTTACGGCGACGTGCATTGCTGTAAAGGGCCCGACCGCGGCTGAAGAGGAACTCGCCTGTCGCCGCCGCCGCCGCCTTCATCGCCGGGATCCGGGTCTTCAGGGACGAGGTAAGTACCGGGGCAGGGGATAGGAGGAGGTGGCAGGCTTGCCACATGGCTCATATACTCCAGCATGGTCCTGGCTGTCTGTGACAACCGGGATCATGCAAAATTACCGGGCGGTCAGGTCCCAGAGACCCGATCAGCCCGGTATCGCCGCAAATCGCTCGCGCGATTTCGCCGGCCATTTGCGGCGATCGCCGACATGGGGGGCCGACATGGGAGGCCGACATGGCCCCCCTCGGGGTTTGCCCTGGATCCCTGCTGAAGGATTTCAGCAGGGATCCGCTTCCGATCTCTGCCGGGCACGCGGCAGAGACCGGAGAAACACCAGGACGTTCTGGAACGTCCTTGGTCCTTAAAGCCCAGGCTGTGGGGACGTTCCAGAACGTCCTTGGTCCTTAACTGGTGAAAATTAGGCTTCCTATCCGTTGGAGCTTTCCTCTACAGCCTTGGTACTATCATCTGCGGGTAGACAGCTTTATGGTTAAAGCCCTGGGTGGTCAACATTGCCTTTAAAATATAACCTTTCTAGGTTACCGTACGAGCCGGGTGGACTTTTCAGCTCTGAATCAGACAGGATCAAGGAAGTTCTGGCAGACAAGAAAAGAAAAACCCTCAGTCCTTTTGTGGCAGAAGCAGAAAGTGAGTAGAGGTTGACCACCTTGGTGATACGCTTAGTCCAGATCGCAGAGTAATTCCGGTGCCCAGAGACATGATGCTTGACACTTGACTGTTTTGTCAAAAAATCCCTTTAGGAGGTGGTCTTCAATTTTTTTTCTACACTCTTGGATCCTCAGCACAATTGCCTCAGGATGCTTTGTCTTTTCTCCAGCATCTTGACTAAATAATCAACTGGCAGAAAGTTACCCTGCCACCACAAAGAGTTTCTTGGGGTTTGTTGAAGACACCATCCAGTTGTCCCTATCCCTGAAAAGGAGAGAGAGTGATAAAGGCTGCACATTTTCTATCAGTACCTCGACAGAGCTCTTATAAGAATGCTGGGCATAATCTCTGCAACCACAAAGGCAGTTCCCTGGACCTGGTCGTACCTTTTCATCTTTCATTCAGAAGTCTTGAACATTTCGAATCGCAACCCTGTTCGGCTTCGACAAGAAGTGTTTCTGTCTACAAAGACTTGTCACTGCTTCAGATGGTGGAGGGAGCTGAAATTTGTGATTCAACCTTGTTGGACCTTGGTGCCTCCCTGGTGGCCTGGGGAGCCCATCTAGAAGAAATTCCAATACAAGTTACTTGGAGTTTATGGAGAAACATCTATCTTCCAGTCTGAAAGAACCTAGTGTCTCAGGATCTGAAGAGATTCAGACTGACAAGTGGGAGGTTGACCAATCTCTAATAGAGTCTGGAGGGCTATCAAAGGCAATTTTGAGGACTTTTTATTATTTCAGAGGATATTCCACAAAGAATGCTTTTGGCAGTGTGAGCCCCACCTTTATGGCCTAGAGTAGAACACAGAGACTTAAGACCTACTTCTCACTTTAAATCTTGCAGGATGGTCTGAAAGAAGGTCTCAGTACATTCACCTTGAGAATCAGACTATGGATATGCCATAGGCAAACCATTATCTCAAGTCCCCCTGATCAGGAGGTTCCTTAAAGGATCTGCTAGAGAGAGACCTAATATCCTTAGATCTATCTCTCAATGAGCTTTATCTCTAGATGTCCTAACCCCTCCTCTGAGGAGATGTAGATGTCCTAACCCCTCCTCTTAGAAGATGTGGATGCCCTAACCCCTCCTCTGAGGAGATGTAGTTGTCCTAACCCCTCCTCTGAGGAGATGTAGATGTCCAACCCCTCCTCTGAGAAAATGTAGATGCGCTAACCCCTCCTCTGAGAGATGAAGAAGTCCTAACCCCTCCATAGAGGAGATGTAGATGTCCTAACCCCTCCATAGAGGAGATGTAGATGTCCTAACCCCTCCTTTGAGGAGATGTAGATGTCCTAATCCCTCATCCGAGAAGCTGTAGATGTCCTAACACTCCTCTGAGAAGATGTAGATGCCCTAACCCCTCCTCTGAGGAGATGTAAATGTCCTAGACCCTCCTCTGAGGAGACGTAGATGTCCTAAGCCTTCCTCTGTGGAGATGTGGATGTCCTAGACCCTCCTCTGAGGAGATAAAGACGCCTAACCCTTTCTCTGAGATGTAGATGTTCTAGACCCTCCTCTGAGGAGATGTAGATGTCCTAACCCTCCTCTTAGAAGATGTGGATGCCCTAACCCCTCCTCTGAGCAGTTGTAGATGTCCTAACCCCTCCTTTGAGGAGATGTAGATGTCCAACCCCTCCTCTGAGGAGATGTAGGTGTCCTAACCCTCCTCTGAGAAAATGTAGATGTCCAACCCCTCCTCTGAGGAGATGAAGATGTCCTAACCCCTCCATAGAGGAGATGTAGATGTCCTAACCCCTCCTTTGAGGAGATGTAGATGTCCTAACCCCTCCTTTGAGGATATATAGATGTCCTAATCCCTCATCTGAGAAGCTGTAGATGTCCTAACCCTTTCCTCTGAGGAGATGTAGATGTCCTAACCCCTCCTCTAAGGAGATGTAGATGTCCTAGACCCTCCTCTCAGGAGATGTAGATGTCCTAACCCCTCCTCTGAGGAGATGTAGATGTCCTAGACCCTCCTCTGAGGAGATGTAGATGTCCTAGACCCTCCTCTGAGGAGATGTAGATGTCCTAACCCCTCCTCTGAGGAGATGTAGATGTCCTAGACCCTCCTCTGAGGAGATGTAGATGTCCTAGCCCTTCCTCTGAGGAGATGTAGATGTCCTAGACCCTCCTCTGAGGAGATGTAGATGTCCTAACCCCTCCTCTGAGGAGATGTAGATGTCCTAACCCTTCCTCTGAGGAGAATCAAACACTATATTATCTCAATATTTCCTAATGTTTTAGGATTTATGTTAAGAGATCTTAAGAGAGTTTAGAAAGTGAGAGAATCACCTAATTCTTTTAAATCCCAATCTACCCACTCTGTTGCTGTAGTCCAGCCACTGGGAGCTCATACTCAACTTGCATCTCTGCTCTAGCACTTGGGATATGCTGCAGGAGCAAAACATACTTGTTATAGTACCGGATCCTCAATAGCAGTAATGACCACACTACATCTATCAATGTTTGTATTGATAGATGTAGTGTGGTCATTACTGCTATTGAGGATCCGGTACTATAACAAGTATGTTTTGCTCCTGCAGCATATCCCAAGTGCTAGAGCAGAGATGCAATATGTTTGTAGGTTTTTATGTTTGTAGGTTTTTATGTTTGTAGGTTTTTTTTTTTTCACTAGTCATTTGAACTCACTCAGGTGCTACCTAACAAGCTTGAGGCTCGTGGAGTGTCAATACTAGGCCCCCATGAAATTTATGGCAATTTTTGTAGTTACCGGTAGACAAGTGTGTGTGTGTAAACAGGCTCTGCAGTGACCTTAGGCTAGGGCTACTCCTACATTCCTCTTATAATGCAAAAATTGCTATATAATTGATGTCTTCACAGAAATGCACTAAGAAACCTGAAAATCTTGAAGTCATTTCAGCAACGCAAGTCGCTAACAATTCTTATATTTTTTATTGCTACAGTCCCTTGCAAAATAATTTACCCCTCCCCCCCATTTCCTTGGTGTTTTTGCTGTTGTATTGCATCAAAACCTAGATTTTATCTTAGTTTTTAAGTACAATTGTCCAAATTGTTACAGTGGCATGTAAAAAAAGTAAATTGTGTAAAAAAAAAAGGAAAATTTGCAATTGCATATGTATTCACCCCATTTATCCCTAAATAATGTCTGGTCCAACCAATTTGAGGAGTCATTCAATTATTAACCCTTTAAGGACCCTTGACGTACTCGTATGTCATGACACCCTGGTACTTAAGGACCCATGACGTACGCGTACGTTATGGAGAATTCCGTCCCCCACCGCACACGGGGCGGGGATCGGACCGGGATGCCTGCTGAAATCATTCAGCAGGCATCCCGTGTAAAGGCCCAGAGGGGTCATCAGACCCCCCCATGTCGGCGATCGCAGCAAATCGCAAGTGAATTCACACTTGCGATTTGCGCGATTCCGGGTCATTACGGGTCTATGGTGCCCCGATGACCCGGAATAGAAGGGGGATCACAGGTGTCCATGACACCCACGATCCCCCTGAAGGGATAGGAGTGAGGTGGCAGGGGTGCCACCCCTCCTATCCCTGCTATTGGTGGTCTAGACGCGACCACCAATAGCAGATCGGGGGCGGGGGGTTAACTTTCGTTTTCCCCGTCCTGCCCACCCACAATAGGCGGGGCAGGACGGGGAAACCCGACAGGGACCGGCACCGAAGATCCACTTACCGATCCGGAAGCTGCGGGCGACGGAGATCGGCATGCGGCGACGTCGTGCAGTTGGATCCTACGGAAGCCGGTGAGTTGCCTAGATAGTGGTCTCTAACTGTAGCCCTCCAAATGTTGCAAAACTACCACTCCCAGCATGCCCAGACAGCTGTTTGGGCATGCTGGAATATGTAGTTTTGCAACAGCTGGAGGGCTACAGTTTGAGACCACTATCAAGTGGTCTCTAAACTGTATCCCTCCAGATCTTGCAAAACTACAACTCCTGGCATGCCCAAACAGCTGTTTGCTGTCCGGGCATGCTGGGATTTGTAGTTTTGCAACATCTGGAGGATCACAGTTTGGAGATCACTTTGCAGTGGTCTCTAAAACTGTAGCCCTTCAGATGTTGCAAAACTGCAAATCCCAGCATGCCCAAACAGCTGTCTTGGCATGCTGGGAGTTGTAGCTGCGTACCTCCAGCTGTTGCATAACTACATCTCCCAGCATGCCCTTTGGTGATCAGTACATGCTGGGAGTTGTGGAGGTTGCTGGAGGTTTGCCCCCCATGTGAATGTACAGGGTACATTCACACGGGCAGGTTTACAGTAAGTTTCTTGCTTCAAGTTTGGGCTGCGGCAAATTTTTTGCCGCAGCGCTAACTCCTAGCGGGAAACTCACTGTAACACACCAGTGTGAATGTACCCCAAAAACACTACACTACACTAACACATAATAAAGAGTAAAACACTACATATACACCCCCTTACACTGTCCCCCCAATAAAAATTAAAAACGTATTGTACTGCAGTGTTTCCAAAACGGAGCCTCCAGCTGTTGCAAAACAACAACTCCCAGCATTTCTGGACAGCCACTGACTGTCCAGGCATGCTGGGAGTTTAGCAACAGCTGGAGGCACCCTGTTTGGGAATCACTGGCGTAGAATACCCCTATGTCCACCCCTATGCAATCCCTAATTTAGTCCTCAAATGCGCATGGCGCTCTCTCACTTCAGAGCCCTGTCGTATTTCAAGGAAACAGGTTAGGGTCACATATGAGGTATCTCCGTACTCGGGAGAAATTGCACTACAAATTTTGGGGGGCTTTTTCTCCTTTTACCCCTTATGAAAAGGAAAGTTGGGGGCTACACCAGCTTGTTAGTGTAAAAAACTAAAACATTTTACACTAACATGCTGGTGTTGCCCCATACTTTTTATTTTCACAAGCGTTAAAAGGAAAAAAAGACCCCCAAAATTTGTAACGCAATTTCTCTTGAGTACAAAAATACCCCAGATGTGGTCGTAAAATGCTCTGCGGGCGCACAACAAGGCTCAGGAGTGAGAGCGCACCATGTACATATGAGGCCTAAATTGGTGATTTGCACAGGGGTGGCCGATTTTACAGTGGTTCTGACATAAATGCAAAACAATAAATACCCACATGTGACCCCACTTTGGAAACTACACCCCTCACGGAATGTAATGAGGGGTACAGTGAGCATTTACGCCCCACAGGTGTCTGACAGATTTTTGCAACAGTGGTACGTGAAAATGAAAAATGAAATTTTTCATTTGCACAGCCCACTGTTCCAAAGATCTGTCAAATGCCAGTGGGGTGTAAATACTCACTGCACCCCTTATTAAATTCTTTGAGGGGTGTAGTTTCCAAAATAGGGTCACATGTGGGGGGGGGGGGGTCCACTGTTCTGGCACCACGGGGGGCTTTGTAAACGCACATGGCCCCTGACTTCCATTCCAAACTATTTTTTTCCCAAAAGCTCAATGGCGCTCCTTCTCTTCTGAGCATTGTAGTGCGCCAGCAGAGCACTTGACGTCCACACATGGGGTATTTCCATACTCAGAAGAGATGGGGTTTCAAATTTTGGGGGGCATTTTGTCCTATTACCCCTTGTAAAAAAAATTTGAGGGAAAACTACCATTTTTGTGGAAAAAAAAAATGTCACATCCAACTTCAACGAAAAGTCGTTAAACACCTGTGGGGTGTTAAGGCTCACTGGACCCCTTGTTACGTGCCTTGAGGGGTGAAGTTTCCAAAATAGTATGCCATGTGTTTTTTTTTCTGTTCTGGCACCATAGGGGCTTCCTAAATGTGACATGCCCCCCAAAAACCATTTCAGAAAAACTCACTCTCCAAAATCCCACTGTCGTTCCTTCCCTTCTGTGCCCTCTACTGCGCCCGCCGAACACTTGACATACACAGAGAGAAATTGGGTTACACATTTTAGGAAGATTTCTCTCCTTTTACCCCTTGTAAAAATTCAATAACTGGGTCTACAAGAACATGCCAGTGTAAAAAATGAAGATTTTGAATTTTCTGCTATTCCTGTGAAACACCTAAAGGGTTAAGAAACCATTTGAATGTCATTTTGAATACTTTGAGGGGTGCAGTTTTTATAATGGGGTCATTTGTGGGGTATTTTTAATAAGAAGGCCCTTCAAATCCACTTCAAAACTGAACTGGTCCCTGAAAAATTTCTATTTTGAAAATTTTGTGAAAAATCAGAAAATTGCTGCTATACTTTGAAGCCCTCTGATGTCTTCCAAAAGTAAAAACATGTCAACTTTATGATGGAAACATAAAGTAGACATATTGTATATGTGAATCAATATATAATTTATTTGGAATATTCATTTTCCTTATAAGCAGAGAGCTTCAAAGTAAAAAAAAAAAGCAAAATTTTCAAGTTTTTCATCAAATTTTGGAATTTTTCACCAAGAAATTATGCAAGTATCGACAAAATGTTACCACTAACATAAAGTAAAATATGTCACGAAAAAACTATCTCGGAATCAGAATGAAAGGTAAAAGCATTCCAGAGTTATTAATGTTTAAAGTGACAGTGGTCAGATGTGCAAAAAATTGCCGGGTCCTACAGTGAAAATTGGCTGGGTCCTTAAGGGGTTAAAGGGGTACTCCACTGCCCCAGCGTTCAGAACATTTTGTTCCAAGCGCTGTGTGCGGGCTGCGGGGGTCGTGACGTCACAGCCACGCCCTTGTGATGTCACATCACGCCCCCTTAATGCAAGTCTATGCGAGGGGGTGTGGCCCCCTCCCATAGACTCTCATTGAGGGGGCGTGACGTGATGTCCGCACCCAGCGTTCGGAACAAAATGTTCTGAACGCTGGGGCAGTGGAGTACTCCTTTAACTGCTTTTTTCTGTGCACAATCAAAATGTGACATGATGTCAGTATATATATACCTGTTCGGAGGGGCCTCTGAGTCTGCGACACCACTAAACAAGGAAAAGAGGAACCTCCAAAAAGGCCAGAGACAAAGTTGTGGAGTAGCAGATATCTGGGTTGGATTATAAGCCATATACTATACAGAGTAGGGTTCTATGGAAGAGTGGCCAGAAAAAAAGTCACTGCTTAAAGAAAAAAAAAGGTGCATATTTGGAGTTCACTAAATAGCATGGGACAGACACCGCAAACACATTAAAGGGGTACTCCGGCGCTAGGACATCTTATCCCCTTTCCAAAGGATAGGGGATAAGATGCCTGACCGCGGGGGTCCTGACGCTGGGGATCCCCGTGATCTTGCACGCAGCACCCCATTAGAATCAGTCCCCGGAGCACATTCGCTCCCTGTCTGATTACTGGCGATCACGGGGGCCAGAGCATTGTGACATCATGGCCCCGCCCCCGTGTGACGTCACGCTCCGCCCCTTGAATGCAAGCCTGTGTGAGGGGGCGTGACAGCTGTCAAAATTGAAGAAAAGATGGATGGCAGTAAATAGGGGGCAATTCTTGAGGAAAACCTTTTAAGTTGGTCAATGCTTTGAAACTTGGGCAGAGGTTCAGCCTACCCTACCAACAGCTACAGCTACAATTATTAGGTTCAAAAAGAAATTTAAAGGGGTACTCTAGACATCTTATCCCCTATCCAAAGGATAGGGGATAAGATGTCTGATCGTGGGGGTCCCGCCGCTGGGACCCCTATGATCTCTGTGCAGCACCTGGCATTCGTTTAGAACACTGGGTTCCGGCTGGCGGGGTCGTGATGTTACGGCAAGGCCCCTCGTGACATCAAGCCACGCCCCCTCAATTCAAGTGACGTCTGATGGACGATCTGGCAATGTACCTAAAGTGCAAGGCAAGTATCGCGTTCTCTAATCCAGCACTGTGACATTAAAGTGAGCTCTTGTGCATGGCCAATGTGAAGTAAGCAGCAATGAATACTGTGTATTTACTGCTGCTCAGCACTGCACAGGATCGGGGAGTTTAGCCATAGATAGGAGTCCCTGCTTCCGTACATACATTTGGTGTTGGGCCCTGTGTATTAAAGGACTCCCTGCTCCTGAATAGTACTGAACTGCATTGCACATAGTACTGAACTGAATGCATACCCTGTATGTTTCATGGCTCACTTACTAGGGCCGGATTAGGGGCAAAATACTTGTCTTTCCCTGGTTGTTGGCACCCTACACTACACCACTGTTATTTTTAAAGGTAAACTGACAACAGCATCACCCATACTAACCTGGATATACAGGGTAATAGTGCAGAGAATGCTGATTAAAATGTACTTTACCTGGAAAAAAATCTGTTCCGCCGTTCTGGAGCAATCTGTATTTTTCCTTATATACAAATCTTATTTTCTGTGTAAGGCCATGTTCCCGTGACGGAATTTCCAAGCGGAATCTGGTGCAAAAATTCTGCTTGGAAATTCCATGGCAGCAGAATCCCATTGCTTTCCACCATAAAAATGTGGATTTCGGTGTTAGCCAAAACAATCTGTGATGTCCCAGTACGGGATATAGTCCCGTACAGTACTTAGGCCCTGTCAGGTTGAGTCCCTCTGTGTCCTAGGGGCCCTCCTGCAGTGTCTCCCCCATAGTCATATATATATATATATATATATATATATATATAATGTATAGTGTTATGTGTGTTATGCCTTAAGGACCTTTAAGGATCTTTGAGGTGTCACATGATAATGTGGTCACATGATGTGTTTGTTACCCAGAGAGCACCAGCTAACCAGGTGACAGGCAGCTTGACCTATGGGCTTCTGGCTCAGCCCCCCCTTTATAAGCGGGGCAGCCATTACAATCTTTCCCTTATCACTCCTGCTGAGGAACAGTAATGACCAGAAGTCTCAGAGTTAGTGTCCAGCATATCTGGAGGCCTCAAGCCACCTACAGCCACATTCCAGTAAGTCAAGTCTGTGTCTGCTGTCACTACCTACAACCTAGTCAAGTCTAAAGTCAGTCTATTATAGTCTGCGTGGCTGAACTATATCAGAGTCAATAGAAGTCCCAGCAAGCTGCGAGGTTCTCCTGTGTTACTGGCCACCTCTCTGGGATCCTGGCCTAGCTGTAAAGACTATTTCCATCTGTCTACCTCAGTAAAGCTACCGTTAACCCTTATCTGGTCTTGGACTATTATTGCCCTGCTAAACATTGGGATAACGGTACTACCGTTCGGGTGGTTACCTGGAAAACCACACCCTGGCGTCACGAACATTTAGGAGTTAAGAACACCTTGCCCCTGGGCTACAACATCTGCCCCTTACACCTCACCATCGCACCCTGAGACACCCCGTGGCTTCACCACAAATCCGCTTGGAAATGCATTACCGTATATAGAGACTGTACATTTCCGAGCGGTCCTAGCACCAGCATGGTCCAGCTGGCGCCATGGACAGTCCGCAAAAATTCCCCCATGAAGACCTAGCCTAATGGAGGCCTCCATTGCAGAGTTTCGCTGACATATTAAAGTTCTGTTTTAAAATTGTACCTGTCATAAAAATTTTTTTTTTACGTGTCACAGTTCTCTCCCTGCTCTCTGTCTATAGAACCGAGATGGCCCCTTAGACTAGTATTATGTGACTGTCCTATAGAGCGAGATGGTCCCAAAGATTTGAATTATGTGACCATCCTATAGACTGAAATGGTCCCATAAACTTGCATTATGTGACCGTCCTATAGACTGAAATGGTCCCATAAACTTGCATTATGTGACCGTCCTATAGACTGAAATGGTCCCATAGACTTTTATTATGCGACCGTCCTATAGAGCAAGATGGTCCCATAGACTTGCATTATGTGACCCTCCTATAGAGCGAGATGGTCCCATAGGTTTGCATTATGTGATTATCATAAAGACCGATATGGTCCCATAGACTTGCATTATGTGACCGTCCTATAGACCGAGATGGTCCCATAGACCTGTATTATGTGACCGTCCTATAGACCAAGATGGTCCCATAGACTTGCATTATGTAACTGTTTTATAGACCGAGATGGTCCCATAGACTTGCATTATGTGACTATCATATAGACCGAGATGGTCCCATAGACTTGCAGTATGTGATCGTCCTATATAAACTTTGATATGTCTCTATGGCATATTAAAAGTTTTTTTTTGTGACATTGCCCATTCAAGTCTTTTTGTTTGTGTTGCACTAAAAAAATATTTTGCACCTAAAATTGTCAGGCAAGTTGTGTAAATCACATGGTATGAACCCTGAAATCATTTTTTTTTATTCCAGGTTGTAATGTAACAAAACTTTTTTCCTCTATAGAGTAATTTGAAAAATACCTAGAAAATTCTTAAAAATTGCTAATTAAAGCGTAACTGTCAGATCCCATGAAAAAAAAAAGAATCAATATTTTACTCAGTACCTAATCTTGACCATGTACATCAAATTTTTATGCCTCTATCAACTATATTTATTATAAAAATCCCTCTTAACATTAGCTCACAGTGTTAGATATCCTCTCAGGGGAAGGGGGCGTGTCCCTCCTGGTGGTGGTGGGAGCTGATTGGTGTGTCTGCTTATGCAGTCTTGTCCATGACTCTTCTCTTGTCCATGACTCATGGACAAGCCTGATGCTACTGCTGGACTGTTAGGCTAGGTTCACACTACGGAATTTCCACCTGCAATTCCGCTTTGAAATTGCAAGCAGAAATTCAGCTTACTAAAATATACTGTATAGGGAATGGATTTCTGTGAAGCGGAATTTGTGAACGGAAAATCTGCTTGAAAATTTCCGCCTGAAGAATGGCTTTGCTGGCTTTCAGGCGGAAATACTCGTGGAACACATTGCAGTCTATTGGAGACTGCAGTTTCTGCGCGGTCCTAGTTTCTGGCTGCACTCGGAATCTCCAGGTGGAAATTTTCTGCCCGGAGATTCCGTACTGTGAACCTAGTCTTAGTGTCCCAGTAGGTATGAGGACCCCTAGTGGTGGGATTGTCAGAAAGCTATTTTTTTTATTACTTTTTTTTTTTTCTTCTTTTTTTTAAACAACCATATTACAAAAGATCTTTAATTTTCATCAGTAACAGCATATAAAACGTTTTTGGATCTGACAGGGCCAATTTATGGTTTGGGTTAGCATATATATAAAGTATTCCTATGATAAAAGTCTAGGTGCAGTCTTAACCTTATCTGGTCATGTTACTGAGAGATTAAAGCAGTATTTTCCAACCAGTGTGCCTTCAGCTGTTGCAAAACTACAACTCCCAGCATGCCTGGACAGCCTTTGGCTGCCCGGGTATGCTGGAGGTTGTAGTTTTGCAACAGCTGGAGGCACACTGGTCTAAGGATTTTTTTTTAGATAGCAGTCTTGCAGTGTAACTAAGCTAACTAATTAAATTCTTCATGTCTGAACACTGTAATATAATGGTATACTGAATATACTGAACTCTGTAATATAATGGTATACTGAACTCTGTAATATAATGGTATACTGAATATACTGAACTCTGTAATATAATGGTATACTGAACTCTGTAATATAATGGTATACTGAATATACTGAACGCTGTAATATAATGGTATACTGAACTCTGTAATATAATGGTATACTGAATATACTGAACGCTGTAATATAATGGTATACTGAACTCTGTAATATAATGGTATACTGAACTCTGTAATATAATCGTATACTGAATATACTGAACTCTGTAATATAATGGTATACTGAATATACTGAACTCTGTAATATAATGGTATACTGAACTCTGTAATATAATCGTATACTGAATATACTGGAATCCGTGGCAGCACAACAATGGGTTAATGGAATCTCATTAACCTTGAACAGAAAATCAGACAAGCTAACTAACATAATGAACCTATTAGCCCCCTCCCCTAAGGCTATTAGTAGCCCACAGGAACACCAGGCACACGTATTTTATGCAGCAGTGAGCACATTTATTTGGGTGGGTATATCCGTGCTGCGACGGATTCTAGGAAATGAAAATTTCAGGAAAGGTAAGTTTTCCACTTCCTGATCATCCGTGGCAGCACAACAATGGGACCCTCCCAGCAGTGCTAAAATAATAGTAATATAAAGGGTGGGAAAATTAACTACTAACTGCTCCTTGGATGACACACAAACCAAAGGCCGATCCCTGAGAGGCAGCTATATCCAGCCTGTAGTGCTTAGTGAAGGTCGATGGAGATGCCCATGTAGCCGCCTTACAGATCTGGTCCATGGGGATGTGGTATCTCTCTGCCCAGGAAGCCGCAGTTGATCGGGTGGAATGAGCCTTGAGGGTCAAAGGAGACTGGCGTCCTTCTATAGCATAACACATCTTGATAGTGTCCCTCAGCCATCTGGCAAGGGTAGCTTTGCTCGCCTTTTTCCCCTTGTTAGGGCCTTGAAACTGAAGAAAAAGACTTTCCGTCTGTCTGAAATCTTCAGATTTTTTAAGATAAATCATAATTGCCCTTTTAACATCCAGTAAATGTATATTATCTTCTCTAGAGGTGAGAACAGGGAGAACAATCTCTTGGTTAATGTTCGTCTCCGAAGAAACTTTAGGCAGGAACCCTGGCATAGTCCGTAGAACTACTGTGTCTGAAAGCAGCCTTAGGTAGGGCTCTCTGCTGGAGAGCGCCTGCAACTCACTAACTCTTCTTGCCGATGTGATGGCGATTAAGAAGATGGTCTTGAAAGAAATGAGCTTAATTGGTGCTCCTCCCATTAGTTCAAAAGGCTCTTCTCGTAGGCATTTAAGAACTAGTGGTAAGTCCCAGGAAGGAATTGGGTCATGGAAGACAGGGCGTAACTTGCTGATGGCCCTGAAAAACCTAGACACCAGAGGCACATTGGAGAATGCTCCATTTAATTGGGAATTTATAGCAGTAAGTTGAACTTTAAGGGTATTTGGCTTCAGGCCCTTGTCAAATCCCTCTTGAAGGAACTGGAGAAGAGATGAGACTTCAGAAGTAGGGACCTCTTGTCTTGCGCACCAGCCAGAGTATAAGGACCAAATTCTAGAATATGTTCTTCTGGTAGCCGGCTTTCTGGATTCCATCAGGATGTTGATGACCTTATCTGGAAGACCTTGCCGGGCTAAGGTGGACCTCTCATTCTCCAAGCTGTGAGGCGGAGCCTCTGAAGACTCTGATGGAACATCCCTGACTGGCGGAGAAGGTCTTTGCACATCGGGAGCTCCCAATATTCCCCCTTCGACAGCACGGATGCGGCTTGAAACCAGGCCTTGCGAGGCCAAAAGGGAAGAATCACTATGGGGTCTGCTCCTTCGCTCTGGATTTTTCTGAGGACCTTGGGAATTAGAGGGATTGGCAGGATGACATAAATGAGACCTTTGCTCCAGCTGACAGAGAGACCATCCAGGAAGGTTGGATTGTGGGACCTCCTTAGAGAGCAGAACCTGAGGGTCTTCTTGTTCTGGCGGGTTGCCATTGCATCCAGCTGTGGCTGACCCCATCTGGAAGTCAATAGATGGAAAATCCTGGGATTCAATTCCCACTCCCCTGGGAGCATGATGTTCCTGCTCAACCAGTCCGCCTTCACATTCGATGACCCCTTGATGTGGACCGCAGAGATGGAGAGAAGAGTTGACTCTGCCCACGCCATTATTTGGGGACACTCCTTCTGAAGCAATCTGCACTTGGTTCCTCCCTGCTTGTTTATGTAGTAAGCAGCTGCGAGATTGTCCGTCTGAACAAGGACCGCTTTGTGGGCCAGAAGGGACCTGAAATGAAAAAGCGCCAACTTGATGGCCCTCAGCTCCCTCATATTGGAGGACAGAACTGCATCTCTGGGAGACCAGACCTGTTGGACCCAGGCATCCAGCACGTAAGCTCCCCATCCTGAAGCTGAGGCATCTGTCGTTAGAACGATTGGCCTGATATAAAGAAGAGACTTGCCGAGAAGGAACCTCTCTGGAGTCAACCACCAAGCTAGGTCTTCCTTGAGGTATGTAGGGTTGACGATCATATAATCTAGGGAGTCTTGACTCTTGTTCCAAGTCTTCAAGATGTAGGTCTGAAGGGCCCTGATGTGCGACTTCCCCCACTGTACCACTTCTAGTGTAGATGTAAGTAGACCGAGCACTTTCATAGTGTATCTGATGGAACAGCTGTTCAGGGAAAGAAAGAAATTCAGATTCTGAATAATGTTGAGTCTCCTTTCATCGGAGATCCAGAGTTTCATCTCTTCGGAGTCTATTATAAACCCCAGATAAGTGATACGAGTGGTTGGGGTGAGCTGAGATTTCTTCCAGTTTATCAGGAATCCATGAGACTGAAGAAGTTGCAGAGTCGTCTGAAGATGGTCCATAAGCAGCTGCTTCGTTGGAGCAGTCGTCCAAGTATGGGGTTACATGGATACCCCTCAGCCTGAGACTTGCTGCCAGAACAGAGACGACTTTGGTAAAAACTCTCTGGGCTGAAGTGATCCCGAATGGGAGGCAGGGGAACTGAAGATGGCGTATCCTCTGATGATCCCAAACTGCTATATGGAGAAACTTGCGATGAGACTTCAGGATAGGCACATGCAGGTAAGCATCCTGCAAGTCTATGGAGGCTAGGTGATCTCCTTGCTGTAAGTTGAGCACCGCAGATTGGATGGACTCCATCCTGAAGGTCTTCTTGACAAAGAATTTGTTGAGGAAAGACAAGTCTATTATCAGCCTCCAGTCGCCACCTGCTTTTGGGACTGAAAAAACTGGAGAGTAGTGCCCTTTTCCCCATTCGGCCCGGGGAACTTCTTTTAGGGCTTTCTTGGCGATAAACTGATCTACTAAACGAGGGATGACTGGATTGCAGGTTCTGCTTAAAATATATCTGTCTGGTGGCTATTCTCTTAACTCCAGAGAATAGCCTCTTCTTACAGTGGAAATCACCCAGGCATCTGAGCATGTCTTTGACCAAAGATCTGCAAAAAGAAGAAGCCTGGCGCCCACTGGAAGGTTAGCGTCATTGGTCTTCGGCCTTATTGGAGAAGGACTTCTTTTTTCCTGAAGGCCCTTGCTCCTGCTTTCCTCTGTTTTGTCTTCCCCGGTCCGACCTCCGAAAGGAATACTGCCTCTTAGGCGACCTTCTATAACTTCTTTTATAAGGCTTGAAGACCGGACCTTTCTTTTTGTGAGGGAAGGATTCCTCTTTTTCTTCACTGAAGGACTTCAAGATGCACTTAAGTTGCGGGCCAAAAAGCAAAGACGGGTGGAAGGGCAAAGAAACAAAATTAAACTTAGCGAGGATGTCCCCATCCCATTGCTTAATCCACAACGCCCTTCTTGTGGCATTAGATAGAGCCATAGACCTGGAGGCGAACTTCAACGCATCCACAGGCGCGTCACATAGGAAATCCGTTGCGGTTTTCATCACCGACATATTCTTCAAGATTTCCTTTCTAGAAACTCCTTCCTGAATATCTTGAAAGAGATGAGACATCCAAATTCTTAAAGCCCTCGCCACAGGGATAGAGGATTCCGCTACTTTAGCTGCAGCCGAGGCCGCCAGGTAATTCTTCTTGCAGATAGCATCCGCCTTTCTCTCCAGAGGATCTGGAAGTCTAGATGTTTCATCTGACGAAAGATGGACTTTTTAGCCAACCTGGCAGCCGCTAGATCTACCTTGGGAGGATTTTCCCAAGAGGAGCAGGAGGCATGATCCAGTCTGTAGACTGATTTGAATTTTGCGCCAGGGTCTGTGCGTTTCTCTGGATTCTTTCTCTGGATCAATTTAGGAACTTTCTCTTTTTGTAAAAGGTACAAGTCCTCCATATCCACCTCTTCTTCAGACTCCGACAATGAAATAACATCAGAGGAGTTTTCTGAAAATGGGGAGTCATGACCCCAGGTAGGTTTGATCTTCTTGTTCCTTGTCACAGAAGATACAACTTCTTTAAAGGCTGTGGAGAGTTCCCCTTTAAACCACCCCAGGAACGATCCCGTATCCAGTGGTGCTGGCCGACTTGGGGTTAAACATCCGTCACAAATGTCCTGATCTCAAGATTCTGGCAGGGGTTGAGAGCATTTCAGGCACATATTATGCCGAGATTTCCTCTTTCTTTTCCCTTGAACACCCGACATCCTAAAATAGAGAGGAAGGGGTTAATAGGGAGTACAGCAAAACAACCTCAAAGCAGGAGGGGAGCTGCACAAACCTGAGCCTAACCGTATAACAGGCCTCAGGGATCAGGCATACGCGCAATTTGGAGGCCGCTTGTCTCTACGTCCTCTTCTCTGTCCCAAGAAGAGGAAAAAAAATACGTGTGCCTGGTGTTTCTGTGGGCTACTAATAGCCTTAGGGGAGGGGGCTATTAGGTTCATTATGTTAGTTAGTTTGTCTCTACGCTATTGCTTGTCTGATCTTCTGTTCCAGGTTAATGAGATTCCATTAACCCATTGTTGTGCTGCCACGGATGATCAGGAAAATGGTATACTGAATATACTGAACGCTGTAATATAATGGTATACTGAATATACTGAACTCTGTAATATAATGGTATACTGAATATACTGAACTCTGTAATATAATGGTATACTGAATATACTGAACTCTGTAATATAATGGTATACTGAATATACTGAACGCTGTAATATAATGGTATACTGAATATACTGAACTCTGTAATATAATGGTATACTGAATATACTGAACTCTGTAATATAATGGTATACTGAATATGCTGAACACTGTAATATAATGGTATACTGAATATGCTGAACACTGTAATATGATGACATGCAGTACGGTCCTAGGCTCCCCCTAATGGCAGCTGCAGTAAGTACAAGGCTCTTTTGGAGTCACAATTATGTTGCAAACGACCAGTCTGTTGCACCACGGCCTTACTGTGACACTACATGTGTCGCTAACCTTTCAGTAATGCAAAGAGTGCAACCAACCCTTTCCAATAATTTGGTATCAGTCTTAAAGGGGTACTCCGGTGGAAAACTTTTTTTTTAAATCAACTGGTGCCAGAAAGTTAAACAGATTTGTAAGTTACTTATATTAAAAAAAATCTTAATCCTTCCAGTACTTATTAGCTGCTGAATACTACAGAGGAAATTATTTTCTTTTTGGAACACAGTGCTCTCTGCTGACATCATGACCACAGTGCTCTCTGCTGACATCTCTATCCATTTTAGGAACTGTCCAAAGCAGCATATGTTTTCTATGGGGATTTCAGCCTACTCTGGACAGTTCTTAAAATGGACAGAGAGCACTGTGGTCATGATGTCAGCAGTGAGCTCTGTTTTCCAAAAAGAAAATTATTTCCTCTGTAGTATTCAGCAGCTAATAAGTACTGGAAGGATTAAGATTTTTTTAATAGAAGTAATTTACAAATCTGTTTAACTTTCTGGCACCAGTTGATTAAAAAAAAAAAAAAAAGTTTTCCACTGGAGTACCCCTTTAAGCCTAGGTTGCCACTCAGGTTTTTCTGGTGTTTTTTATTTTTTTTTCAACTGCCACTGCAGCTTTCGAGCCAAAGTCGGGAGTGGATTTAGTAGGAAGAAGAAGTATAAGTCCTTCCTTTATAGTTTTTGGCTTTGGCTCAAAAACTGTAGTGGATGTTTTCTTTAAAAAAAATAAAAAATAAAAAAATTCCAGAAAACAACCTATGTGAAAACCTAGCCTTATAAGTCAGTTCAGAAAGTTTGTTAAAGGGGGAATTTCAGAATTTTTTTTTATTTGACTATGGTACAGGGGCTGTAAAGTTAGTGCAGTTCATAATATAGTGTCTGTACCTGTGTGTGATGGTTTTATCACAATTCTTCTGTGATTTTCACCCCAATATTTATTTTTACCAGCATACAAAATGACTGTTGTCTCGGATTTTTCCCAGGTTGCAATGCGGCCGAGACCTGACATCACTAGTCAGCTGATGACAGGGAGCCTGTCTGCTTCAATGGGTGGAGGGATCAATCTGCAAGGAATTCAACAGCTGGAGGCACCCTGATTGAAAACCACAGGTCTGCTGCTCATTTATATTTCAATGGGTGGGGTGGCTGATGTGTGGGAGGGAGGAAAATGGAATCATGGGATTTGTAGGCAAACAAGAAAACTGAAAACAGTGAGACAAAGATCACTGAGAGCTGGCTGTACATTGAGCTACTCCATGCTTCTCCTCAACACTGAGACCCCAACCTATAAAAACTTTGTGTCTCTGTGACACATAATATTTTTTTTTAGAAATGACAGGTACCCTTTAAATGATGAAATGTGGTGCAACAGAGAATATGTTAAAGGTGAACTGCAGTGAATTTTATCTCCTGTTATGCTCATGCCGCCGGCATAAAAATAATACTTTAACTTACCTTCTGCCAATATAAAACTTTAACTTACCTTCTGCCCCTCCCCCGATGCAGTCACTATAGCCATCCCATCCTCCGGCTTTTGATGCCCGTCACACTGGGCTCAGCTAATTGCTGGTTTCAGCGATGTCGTGTCTTGGCCAGGGATAGTCTGAGAAGCAGTGACATGTAATGGGCCCGGGGGTTAAGCTGGCCAAGCCCCCTCAATGCAAGTCTATGGGAGGGGGCGTGGCGGTTGCCACGCCCCCTCCCATAGACTTGCATTGAGGGGGCATGGTGTGACGTTACGAGGGGCGTGGCCGTGTCGTCACGACCCCTGCAGCCCGCACCCAGCATTCGGAACAAAAATATTCTGGATGCTCAGGCAGTGGAGTACCCCTTTAACTCCACTGAAATGAATGGGGGTGAAGGCCAAGTGGACATCAGAGTTCAGGGAGTTACATCATAGACTCCGTTCAGGGCCAAAAACGGAGATGAACGCATCATACTAACTTTGACTTTGAAAGGGGTCTGTCAGGTTTCCTCCTTGTGTCTGTTGTTTTGCAGGGGTTAAACAGAGAAGAAACAGACCCTTAGCAGCAATACTATTCGCCTCATGTGGACAGGTGTGCTGCTGTTTTTGGAAGAAAGCAGCAATGTTTTCCTAATCCTAAACAACCCCTTTCATTAGGGCAGTGTATTATACCTACCTGTGTAATGCAGTTGCAGGTTAAAGGGGTACTCCGGTGGAAAAAAAATGTTTTCATACCAACTGGCTCCAGAAAGTTTAACAGATTTGTAAATTACTTCTATTAAAAAAACGTAATCCTATCAGTACTTATAAGCTGCTGTATGCTCCAGAGGAAGTTAAGTTGTACTTTTCAGTCTGACCACAGTGCTCTCTGCTGACACCTCCGTCTGTGCCAGGAACTGTCCAGAGTAGGAACAAATCCCCACAACAAACCTCTCCTGCTCTGGACAGTTCCTGACATGGACAGAGGTGTCAGCAGAGAGCACTGTGGTCAGACTGAAAAAAATCATACAACTTCCTGTGGAGCATACAGCAGCTGAAAAGTACTGGAAGATTTATTAATAGAAGTAATATACAAATCTGTTTAACTTATCTGTTTTCCACCGGAGTACCCCTTTAAGGAGTAGTCTAGTGCAGACTACTCTTGCTCCGTCCTGCCCGGGCAGCAAACAAATGAAAATAAACTATAATTCACCTTCTTGGGTTCCCCCGGAGCGCCGCTACAGCTGATCGGTCCTCTGGTCCATCTTCTTCCTACTTCCGTGTGCACGGATCGTCACACGGCGCTCAGCCTATCTCCAGCTGCAGCGATGTCCCACCTCGGCCGGTAATGAGCGCTGTAGGAAGAAGACAGACCAGAGGACCGATCAGCTGTAGCGGCGCTTTGTGTGAATGCAGGATGGTGAGTGATAGTTTATTTTCTTTTTTTTTCTTGCAACCTGGGCAGAACGGAGCAGTAGTAGTCTGCACTAGACTACTCCTTTAAGAGCTAACCAGATCCCTGCTCTGTACTGAATAGGGGCAAACCCCCCCAAAACAGTTTTCTTCAAATGAGTCCTAACATTTTGGTTCATTATCCCTAGTGATGTTTTAAGACTTTCAAGAAGCAGTTTTTGGTACACACTCACTGCTACTATTCCTACAGTGACCTCTGTCTCATTCCAGCACTGCTGCATTAATACATTTCATTACTGTAGTTGTGACTAGCGCTTAACCAGATAAGTATTTGGCTTTATATGTCAGAAGAAGTTGTCTGTCCTTGGTCAGCTGACTTTGGCTGGGTTCACACCTCGTTTTGTACGTATGTATGTGTGTGTATGTGTGTATGTATGTATGTATATATGTGTGTGTGTATGCATGTGTGTATGTATGTATGTGTGTGTGTATGCATGTGTGTATGTATGTATGTGTGTGTGTATGTATGTGTGTATGTATGTATGTGTGTGTGTATGTATGTGTGTATGTATGTATGTGTGTGTATGTATGTATGTGTGTATGTGTGTATGTATATATGTATGTATGCATGTGTGTATGTTCCAGCATCACGTCCAAACGGCTAAAGATATTAACATGAAACTTGGCCACATGTTACTTATATGTCAACAACAAACATAGGATAGGTGATTTAACCCTTACTCACCCCCATTTGACAGGGGCGGGGTTTATGTTTAAAGTCCCATACAAGTCTATGGGAAATATATGTTACTGCATAATTTCCAAACTTGGTCACATGTTACTTATATGTCCACTTAAAATATAGGATAGTTAATTTAACCCTTAACTAACCCCATTTGTGAGGGTCGGGGTTTTAAATCAATGAGAAATGTATAACTTCCGCATGGCTGGAGATATTTCAATAACTGGTACACATATTACGGGTCGGTATAGGAGGACAGGATAGGATAACGGGATAGGAGGACCGGGATAGGAGGACCGGGATAGGAGGTCGGGATAGGAGGACGGGATAGGAGGACGGGATAGGAGGACAGGATAGGATAGGAGGACGGGATAGGAGGTCGTGATAGGAGGAGGAGATAGGAGGTCGAGATAGGAGGACGGGATAGGAGCACGGGATAGGAGGACGGGATAGGAGATCGGGATAGGAGGACGGGATAGGACGGGAAAGGAGGACGGGATAGGAGGTCGTGATAGGAGGAGGAGATAGGAGGTCGAGATAGGAGGACGGGATAGGAGCACGGGATAGGAGGACGGGATAGGAGATCGGGATAGGAGGACGGGATAGGACGGGAAAGGAGGTTGAGATATGAGGACGGGAAAGGAGGACGGGATAGGAGGACGGGAAAGGAGGTCAGGATAGAAGGTCAAGATAGGAGGACAACAAACATAGTATAGGTGATTTAACCCTTACTCACCCCCATTTGCCAGGGGCGCGGTTTATGTTTAAAGTCCCATACAAGTCTATGGGAAATATATGTTACTGCATAACTTCCAAACGGCTGGAGATATTTCTTGGTCACTTGGTCACATGTTACTTATATATCCACTTAAAATATAGGATAGTTAATTTAACCCTTAACTAACCCCATTTGTGAGGGTCGGGGCTTTTGTTTAAAGTCCCATGCAAATCAATGGGAAATGTATGTTCCCACATAACTTCTGTATGGCTGGACATATTTCAATACCTGGTACACATATTATGGGTCGGGATATGAGGACGGGATAGGAGGTGGAGATAGGATGACGGGATAGGATGACGGGATAGGATGACGGGATAGGAGGACCAGGATAGGAGGACCGGGAAAGGAGGACCGGGATAGGAGGACCGGGATAGGAGGACGCGATAGGAGGACGCGATAGGAGGACGCGATAGGAGGACGGGATAGGAGGTCGGGATAGGAGGTCGGGATAGGAGGTCGGGATAGGAGGTCGGGATAGGAGGTCGGGATAGGAGGTCGGGATAGGAGGACGGGATAGGAGGACGGGATAGGAGGACGGGATAGGAGGACGGGATAGGAGGTAGGGATAGGAGGACGGGATAGGAGATCGGGATAGGAGGACGGGATAGATGGACTGGATAGGAGGTCAGCATAGGAGGTCGAGATATGAGAACGGGAAAGGAGGACGGGATAGGAGGTCGGGATATGACAACAATATATGGGGATGGGATATGAAGTCAAAAGCTTCCTCCTTTGTTTATTTTCCTCTCCAAAAAGGATTAGGAAGGAAAAACCGGGCAACGCCGGGTACTCAGCTAGTGTTGAGATAAAAGGGAGGAGTAGGATATGTAAGTTTAATATATTATCCCATCTGAGCATGTGTCAAATGGCTGAAAAATCTTATAAAAGATAATCATGAAATTAAATAAAATAAAAGATAGGGAAATAAATTAAAATAGAAAAAGAAAAACACGAAGGAAAACACAAAAAAAGATGAAGAATGTGGCCCCGTGCGGTCCTACACCTTCTTCCTTAACTGGTAGTATAGGGGATAAAGGGGAGGGTCTGGGACGCGACCACGGGAATGGAAGTCCGTGATGTCATGACTCCGCCCCTGTGTGACGTCATGCCCTGTCCCCTCAATGCAAGTCTATAGGAGGGGGCGTCACGCCCCCTCCCATAGACTTGCATTGAGGGGACGGGGCGTGACGTCACACGGGGGCAGAGTCATGGCGTCACGGACTTCCGTTCCCGTGGTCGCGACCCAGACCCTCCAGCGCTTCCCGACAAGAAACAGGTGGGTGCCGCATGATATATTGCGGGGGTCCCCAGCGGCGGAACCCCCGCAATCAGACATCTTATCCCCTATCCTTTGGATAGGGGATAAGATGTCTAGGGGTACTCTGCCCCTAGGTATGTTATCACTTATCCAAAGGATAGGGGATAACATTTCTGATCACGGGGGATCCGGCTGTTGGGACCCCCATAATCCCCGGGCCAGCGCTGCGGCTTTCATGAATACGGAAGCCCCATCACGCCATGTCCTCTCCATTCATGTCTATAGGAGGGGGAGGGGGGGGGGGGTGATGGCTAGTAGAATGCCTCCTCTCATAGACATGAATGGAGGGGGCGAGACGCCTGTGGTCACAGAGTGAAGTTCGCTCTGTGCACCGGATGACTGGGGTGCCGCGGCGGAGATCATGGGGGTCCTCGGCCTTCCTTTGCGATGGTGGCCCCAAGACATGACCCATTACTACTTCACCATTTTCAACAAAAATATAAGGCTATTTTCATACTGCAGAATGTCCAGATGTAACATTTCCAGGCGAACATTCTACAGGCAGCAGGCGCCAGCAGAACATCTCAGCGCTAGGACTGCGCCTTCTCCATTGAGGGCAATGCATTTCCAAGCAGATTCCACAGAAAGAACTAACACGTCAATTCTTTCTGTAGAGACGTGAATGAGAATTTTTGCACCAGATGTCTCCTCCCTTTAGAAACAATAGGACTCTACTGCAACGGAATTTCCAAGCTGAATTTTTTTCACTGATTTTCGTTTTGGAAATTCCTGTGTGAACGAAGCCTAAAAGTGCGGACATTAAAGATTAAAGAAGGTGCTTTGTGCATGGTTTACCTCTTGTTAATGAATGTCTATATATATTTATATATTCTAGATATACAGCGAGCAAGGCTTCTCAACCATGGCTGAAGTCCATAGTCCACCGTGTGCATGCTTGACTGCCCCATGTCAGTCTTTGGGGCACCGCGAGCCATGGATCCAGCCTGAACCCAGACACAAATGTAAAATAGGGGGATGTAAGTGAATGGAAACACTCTCCTAGTGCAGTGGTCTCTAAACTGCGAACCTCCAGCTGTTGCAAAACTACAACTCCCAGCATTAAAGGGGTTATCCACCATAAGGTGATTTTAGTACGTACCTGGCAGACAGTAATGGACATGCTTAGGAAGGATCTGCGCTTGTCTTGGGGATAAATGTCTATGTTGTGAGATTACCATAACACAGGGGCTAGCTTTTTGTGAACTGGTATTTCCTGTTTGAGTTTTCTTTTTTTGACTACAAATCCCACAATTCCATTTTCCTCCCTCCCACACATCAGCCACCCCACCCATTAAAACATAAATTAACTACATCCATTCAAAAGACCTGTGGTTTTCAATCAGGGTGCCTACAGTTGTTGCATTAGTTGCAGATTCATCTCTCTCCCACCAAGCGATCGCTCCACCCATTGAAGCAGACAGGCTCCCTGTCATCAGCTGACTAGTGATGTCAGGTCTCGGCCGCATTGCAAGCTGGGAAAAATCTGAGACAACAGTCATTTTGTATGCTGTTAAAAAAATAAATATTGGAGTGAAAATCACATTAGAATTGTGAGAAAACCGTCACACACAGGTACAGACACTATATTATGAACTACACTAACTTTACAGCCCCTGTAGGATAGTCAAATAAAAAAAAAATTACTGAAATACCCCGGTAGATGGTACGTGTCAGAGTAACATCCACATGATACCAGGACCAAGGTCTCCTAACAAAACATTGTCTAGATCAGGGGTCTCCAACCTGCGGACCTCCAGATGTTGCAAAACTACAACTCCCAGCATGCCCGGACAGCCGTTGGCTGTCCGGGCATGCTGGGAGTTGTAGTTTTGCAACATCTGGAGGTCTGCTGGTTGAAGATCACTGGTGTATAAAATCAATCTATCTATCTAATTTTTTCACTACTTAGATGCAAGATCATAGAATGTTGCAGAGAACTGAGAAGCTTGTCGCTACAAAAATACTGTTAGTCTGATAAAAAAAAGGTATTCTGCAGATTCTGCAATGTTCTATGATCTTGCATCTGCATCATTGGGCTAATACGGCAACTAACTATTGTATAGTAATTAGAAAAGTGATAGAACCCCAACATCCACTAGATGGCACTATACACCCATGATTGTGCTGTAGAGGACTATTGTAGCCCTAATGCATATGTAGGGGTTTGTGGACAATAATACATCCTTATACACTGCTCAAAAAAACATAAAGAGAACACTTAAACAACACAATGTAACTCCAAGTCAATCACACTTCTGTGAAATCACACTGTCCACTCAGGAAGCAACACTGATTGACAATCAATTTCACATGCTGTTGTGCAAATGGAACAGACAACAGGTGGAAATTATAGGCAATTGGCAAGACACCCCCAATAAAGGAGTGGTTCTGCAGGTGGTGACCACAGAACCCTTCTCAGTTCCTATGCTTCCTGGCTGATGTTTTGGTCACTTTTGAATGCTGGCGGTGCTTTCACTCTGGTGGTAGCATGAGACAGAGTCTACAACCCACACAAGTGGCTCAGGTAGTGCAGCTCATCCAGGATGGCACATCAATGCGAGCTGTGGCAAGAAGGTTTGCTGTGTCTGTCAGCGTAGTGTCCAGAGCATGGAGGCGCTACCAGGAGAAAGGCCAGTACATCAGGAGACGTGGAGGAGGCCGTAGGTGGGCAACAACCCAGCAGCAGGACCGCTACCTCTCCCTATGTGCAAGGAGGAGCAGGAGGAGCACTGCCAGAGCCAGGCAAAATGACCTCCAGCAGGCCACAAATGTGCATGTGTCCACTCAAACAGTCAGAAACAGACTCTATGAGGGTGGTGTGAGGGCCCGACGTCCACAGGTGGGTGTTGTGCTTGCAGCCCAACACCATGCAGGACGTTTGGCATTTGCCAGAGAACACCAAATTTGCCACTGGCGCCCTGTGCTCTTCACAGATGAAAGCAGGTTCACACTGAGCACGTGACAGACGTGACAGAGTCTGGAGACGCTGTGGAGAACGTTCTGTTGCCTGCAACATCCTCCAGCATGACTGGTTTGGCAGTGGGTCAGTAATGGTGTGGGGTGGCATTTCTTTGGGGGGCCGCACAGCCCTTCATGTGCTTGCCAGAGGTAGCCTGACTGCCATTAGGTACCAAGATGAGATCCTCAGACCCCTTGTGAGACCATATGTTGGTGCGGTTCGCCCTGGGTTCCTCCTAATACAAGACAATGCTAGACCTCATGTGACTGGAGTGTGTCAGCAGTTCCTGCAAGAGGAAGGCATTGATGCTATGGACTGGCCCGCCTGTTCCCCAGACCTGAATCCGATTGATCACATCTGGGACATCATGTCTCGCTCCATCCACCAACGCCACGTTGCACCACAGACTGCCCAGGAGTTGGTGGATGCTTTAGTCCAGGTCTGGGAGGACATCCCTCAGGAGACCATCATCAGGAGCGTTCCCAGGCATTGTAGGGAGGTCATACAGGCACGTGGAGGCCACACACACTACTGAGCCTCATTGTGACTTGTTTTAAGGACATTACATAAAGTTGTATCAGCCTGTAGTGCGGTTTTCCACTTTGATTTTGAGTGTGACTCCATATCCAGACCTCCATGGGTTGATAAATTTGATTTCCATTGATAATTTTTGTGTGATTTTGTTGTCAGCACATTCAACTATGTAAAGATGAAATTATTTCATACGATTAGTTCATTCATTCAGATCTAGGATGTGTTATCTTAGAGTTCCCTTTATTTTTTGGAGCAATGTATTATAGGGTTTCATATGCGGATTGGTCCTTCTGCACAAACCTTCTTTTGACTGCAAAAAAAAAGCTTTAGCAAAATCGTTGACTCCTGTTGTGCTTATTTTAACTGTTTACTGTCATTTTTCCAAACAACTTTCCTCAATTTGATAGCATTTGTTATTGCTAATATTTCCATAAATCACTCCATATACCAAAAAGGTCTCATTACCTCAGGAAAAACATCTCTAAAGCCTTGGCCACTAGGTGTCTCCCTTCTCTACAGTCTGTTGTTCACTGCCTGTTGTTAGTTTCATAATGTCTCTAGTGACAGACAATGCACATCAGTGGATTAGTGTTGAGCGGCATAGGCCATATTCGAATTCGCAAATATTCGCGAATATATGGACGAATATTCGTCATATATTCGCTAAATTCGCATATTCATAATATTCGCGTTATATGCGAAAATTAGTATATACAAAAATTAGCATATGCGAAAATTAGCATATGCTAATTTTCGCATGTGGGAAAATTCGCACGCCAGTCTCACACAGTAGTATTAGAGCCTTCTTTATACCGCACAAGCTGGAAGCAGAGAGGGATGATCACTGTGATGTGTACTGTGATAAAAAAAACAAAAAAACTAATATTCGTAATTACGAATATATAGTGCTATATTCGCGAATTCGCGAATATGCGATATTCGTGAATAAAATTCGCATTGCGAATATTCGCGAGCAACACTACAGTGGATACGTATATAGGAAAAAAATGGGACAGAAAAAAGCGCAGCTATGTTCGTTTAATCCTTACAGATGTGGAGTAAGTGGTGTGCTGTAGTGAAGTACGCTCACCTTGTTGTGTTGTACTCTTGTACTATGTGCATATAGCCAACCCAATTCGTGGCTCACTGAGGCTGGGATGCTGCCGACATCGGTCCCGTCTTTTGGGCGGTATTGGAGATCAGATGAGCAGACGCTGTTCCCACAGCGGAAAGGATGTCCTCGCAGCGCTCCTCCAGTGGAAATAAATAATATTAACCGAAAGCACGGACTTGAAAATAAAAAATGGTTATTGAGATATAAAATATATATTTTAGATCTCGATAAACCTTTTTTATTTTCAAGTCCGTACAATGCACATCAGATCACAGTAAGCTGGGATGGGACTTAGCCAATGCTATGTGCAAGAGGAAAGGACAGACGCTGGGCGGTTTATCTGCACGCTGTGTTCATTCTCTAGAGCAGTGATGTCCAAGCTGTGGCCCTCCAGATATTGCAAAACTACAAATCCCAGCATGCACAGACAGCAAAATGGCTGACGAGGCATGCTGGGAGTTGTAGTTTTGCAACATCTAGAGGTTCACAGTTTGGACATCACTGCTCTATGCTCTAAAGAATCTATACTGTCCATGCAAGGAAAATCAAGGTTTTCTTCTTATCTCACAATCAGAAGTAATTTCACTGCTTAGAGTAACCCCTTTCTTGCTGTTCTGTTGCTATGTGTACACTGTATTGTTTCCTGTATCTAATCTCCCTCTCCCCACTTTCTTCAGTCTGTAGTCTTGTCTTCACTAATTTTCTGCATACATAACACCTTGTCATGCTGTTGCATCAGTAACCCCTTCTCCCTCCACATCAGCCCATCACAGCGCTAGCCTATTCAGTGCATTATGTCATTGCATAGCAGAGAGCATGAGAAATGGCATTGCACCATGGAGAGGACTCTCAGAGGTTTAATAGCAGCAGTGAGAGCACAAAAATCACCTTGTGACCACTCTGAAGGGTTAATCCAACAAGACCATACAGTTTATTAAAAATCATTTTAAATGATAGGAACATTTTAATGTTAAACTGGGTTATTTAGAAAACTTGTCATGGATTTTAACCACAGATAAGACCCTGGTGTTACCATATTTTGGGTGCTGAGACTCCAATGGAAATGACCTGAGAAGTTTAACTTAGTCCACACCTTTCTCTTACTTACCTATTCATCACATTTCTTTATAGAATATCTGTCATATCCCACAAAAAGTTATATGTGATTCAGTAATTAACGGGTCCCATTAACGGGGTTTAAACCGTTCTCATGAGCGGAGAGTGGATTAAACCTGGTGAGTACTGGTTGCTACGGGCAGGCCTGGCACCACTGATCGGGCCGATACCCGGCATTAACCCTTTAGAATGCAGTGTTAACGGTGTCGGTAGCTCAGTGGAGCTGATCAGAACATCCGCGGTGACATCCTTGGGTCCCGATCAGCTGAGTGAACGGCAGGCTAGAGCAGCAGAGCGCCAATAACAGTGATCTATGCTATGCTATGGCAGAAGAGTGCATGGTATAACCCCCTATGGGGACTAAAAAAAAGTGTCAAAAAAGTGTCAAAAAAGAAAAGTGAATAAAAGTGAAAATTGTTATTTACCGTAATTTTGCTTTCTTGCAGACAGAAGCAATATTCCCGGCCTCTTTTATTCCTGGTAGGACCGCCCACCTAAAAGAAACTGAAACATTTATAGCCAATGACAGGTGGACATACCTGATCAATACTCAGTACACCTGCACCCAATTGTGTTAATAACTAGACTCTTTTCTGATTTGCACAAATTAATTTTATTGTGTGGGTTTTATGTACTGCCTTCTGTCTCCAAGAAAGCAAAATTATAGTAAGTAACAATTTTCACTTTCTTCTATGACATCTGGCAGCACAGAAGGGATGCTCGCTAGCAGCTAACAAAGCGAGGGTTAAATCTTGAAGATCAGCAGACAAAACCCCGGTACTGAAGGCCGGACCTCTTGCCTGGATGTTGAGCTGATAGTGGTTGATGAACGTAGAGGGAGTCGTCCAGGATTCTGCATTACAGATGTCACTTAAGGGCACTTGCGCTCTTTCGGCCCAGGAGGTCACTATAGCACATGTCGAGTGGGCTCTTAACCCCATAACGACCACGGACGTAAATGTACATCCTGGTTTGGCAGTTCTTTGCGCACCAGGACGTACATTTAGCGGTGCTCGCGTCAGACACGGCAGGTTCCGGCTGCTAGCAGCAGTCGGGGACCCGCCGGTAATGGCCAACATCCGCGATCGCGCTGATGTCCGCCATTAACCCCTCACATGCCGTGATCAGTACAGATCGCGGCATCTGCAGCAATGCGCATGTTAAAATAGATGATCGGATCGACCGCAGCGCTGCCGCGGGGATCCAATCATCTGTAATGGTGTACTGAGGTCCCCTCACCTGCCTCCATCCGTCCTCCGGCGTCTACTGCTCTGGTCTGAGATCGAGCAGACCATGAGCAGAAGATAGCCGATAATACTGATCAGTGCTATGCTCTATGCATAGCACTGAACAGTATTAGCAATCAAATGATTAAATTTTTCAAAAAAAAATTTGAAAAAGGTAATAATAAAAAAGTTAAAAGTTAAAAATCCCCTCCCCCAATAAAAATAAAAATTTTCAGTTTTTCCCGTTTTACCCCCAAAAAGCGTAACATTTTTTTTCTATATACATATTTGGTATTGCTGCGTGCATAAATGTCCAAACTATCAAAATATAATGTTAATGATCCCGTATGGTGAACGGCATAAATGTAAAAAATAAAAAAAAAGTCAAAAAATGCTGCTTTTTTTGTCACATTTTATTCCAAAAAAATGTATAAAAAATGATCTAAAAGTTTTATATATGCAAATGTGTCATTGATAAAAAGTACCGATGACGGTGCAAAAATGAGCCTTCATACCGCCCTATATACGGAAAAATGAAAAAGTTATAGGTAGTCAAAATAGGGTGATTTTAGATTACTGATTTTGTACAAAATGTCTTTAGATTTTTTTTAAGCGGTGCAAAAATATAAAAGTATCTAGCCATGGGTATCATTTTAATTGTATTGATGCACAGAATACATGTCATTTTTACCGTAAAGTGTACAGTGTGAAAACGAAACACTCCAAAATGTGCACAATTGTGGTTTTCATTTAAATTTCATCCCTAAAAAAGTAATTTTTTGGGTTCGCTGTACATTTTATGGTAAAATGAGAGGTTTCATTACAAAGTACAATTGGTCACGCAAAAAACAAGCCCTTATATGGGTCTGTAGATGGAAATATAAAGGAGTTATGGATTTTAGAAGGCGAGGAGGAAAAAACGAAAATGCAAAAACTAAATTGGCCTGGTCCTTAAAGGGGTACTCCGGTGAAAAACTTTTTTCTTTTAAATCAACTGGTGGCAGAAAGGTAAACATATTTGTAAATTACTTCTATTCAAAAAATCTTAATCCTTCCTGTACTTATTAGCTGCTGAATACTACAGAGGAAATTATTTTCTTTTTGGAATGCTCTCTGATGACATCCCGAGCAAAGTTCTCTCTGCTGACGTTATTATAATAATAACACTTTATATATTGTTGTCCTTAGTGGGATTTGAACCCAAGTCCCCAGCACTGCAAGGCAGCAGTGCTAACCACTGAGCCACCATGCTGCCCTTAGCATACATCTGCTCTGCACGGTTGCTAAAATGGACATAGATGTCAGCAGAGAGAACTGTGCTTGTGATGTCATCAGTGTTCCAAAAAGAAAGGAATTTCCTCTGTAGCATTCAGCAGCTAATAAGTACTGGAAGGATTAAGATTTTTTAATAGAAGTAATTTACAAATATGTTTAACTTTCTGCCACCAGTTGATTTAAAAGAAAAAAGGTTTTCACCGGAGTACCCCTTTAAGGTTAAAATGGGCTTGGTCCTTAAAGGGTTAAAGGAAAAGGAGGTTCTATGCCTTCCAATCTGTATGCTTCTATGATGGCCGTCTTGATCTACCTTGCCAGCGTATCCTTGGCTGTCTTCTTCCCCTTCCTGGGTCCCGCGAACTGCATGAAGAGATTTTCATCTACCCGGAAAATATCCACTCTTGCTAGATAATTTAACAAAACTCTTTTTACATCTAATGATTGAAGATTGGTTCCTTCATTTTCAGCGGGGCAAAAATTTGGCAAAAAAAACTTCTATATTGACATTCACATCAGATGCCACTTTGGGAACAAAGGAAGGAACAGTTCTCAGTAGGACTCCGTCCTGCATAAACTTAGTATATGGGGATCTAGACGACAGAGCCTGCAACTCTCCTAAACGTTTAGCAGAAGTGACCGCTACGAGGAACAAGGCTTTATATGAGACCCACTTGATATCGGCTTTTGCCATTGGTTCAAATGGAGGCTGTGTGAGGTTCTTCAGGACCAATACTAGATCCCAGGAGGCAACTGGAGGTTTGATAGTTGGTCTAAGGTTCTTTAGAGCCTTGAAGAATCTGGCGATTAATGGCTGACCAGCAAATCTTCCATCTGTAAAGGCATTAATAGCTGTGACATGCACTCTAAGCGTTAGGCTTCAACCCTTTCAAGTGGCCATCCTGCAAAAATTGGAGCACCACCGGCAGAGAGATCTCTGGATCACCTTTCTCCCTTTTCCGTGACATAAATTTTCTCCACAACTTGGAATAGAGTAGATTTGTGGATGGTTTATGGGCGGCCAATAAAGTCTCTATGACTTCTTCCGACAACCCCTTGCTTCTGAATTTAGCCCTCTTAAAATCCATACTGTCAAATGTAGGCGATGGAGATGCTGATGGTACAGACCTCTCTGGAGAAGCAGATCTTCGTGTTGCGGTATCTTCCAAAAATTCTTGTTGAACAGTCGGAACAGGAGCGGAAACCAGTCTCTGTGTGGCCAAAATGGGGCTATTAACAAGAGAGATGGCTTGTCTAGAATTATTTTGTTCAGGACCCGACTTATTAGAGGAATTGGCAGAAACAGGTAAAGATAAAGACCTCTCCAACTCATAGTGCCAGATGGTCCGGTTGATCCTTGCTGTATAGAAGCAAAACAAAACAAAAAACAAAACTTTTGAAGCTTTCTGTTTTGCCTGGTATCTATCATGTCCCACTGAGGACAACCCCACTTGCTTATGATCTGAGCGAAGTATTTTGGATTTAGTTCCCACTTGTTGGCGTTTAAAACTTGCCTGCTCAGGAAGTCTGCTTGATAATTCAACTCTCCTTTTATATCAACTGCAGAGAGAGAAAAAAGGTGACATTCGGCCCTACTCATCAACCTGCTGCATTGGCTCTGAAGCGCTGGAGACCTTGTACCGCCTTGCTTTTGAAGATAGTACACTAAGACTGAGTTGTCTGACTGCACTAGCACCGGGCTGTTCTTGACAAAGGGTGTAAAATGCATGATCACCAACCTTATGGCTCTCAACTCCTTCAGATTGGAAGAAAACAGCAGTTCTTTTGGAGGCCAAAGCTTCTGGATCGAGCGACCGTTGCACTGTGCCCCCAGCCCCACTTTGAAGCATCTGTTGTAATGACACACGGCTTTAAATGTCTGAAGCTGTTGCCTTGAGACACCAGCAAAGTGTTAAGCGTGTGCATTCTGAGAGGCACAAGGGAGCTGCAAGATTGTCTAGACAGTGATCCCACTTTGCCAAGATTTCTGATTGAAGATCTCTGATATAAGCTTTTGCCCATGGCACGGCCTCAATGGCAGCTGTCATAAGACCCAGCACCTTCATGGCTGCTCTGATGGTCACAACTGGCGTCTGAATCAAATCTGTTACCCGCTGGATAATGATGGACTGTTTCTCCAGGGGAAGATAAACTTTCTCGGATGAAGAATCTAGAATCAACCCTAGAAACTTCTTCTGTCTTGAAGGAATCCGATCTGACTTTGCTGCATTGAGGATGAAGCCACACTCCTTCAGAAGACTTAAGGTGATCTGCAGCTGCTGTTTCAGAAGTTCTTGAGAGGCTGCGATCAGCAGCCAATCGTCTAAATAGGGTATAATTTGAATTCCCTGAAGCCTTAGGGCTGCCACAATCCCCACTGCTACCTTTATAAACACCATCGGAGATGATGAGAGGCCGAAGGGTAGGGCACGAAACTGGAAGTGTTCTATCTTTCCTTGATGTAGGACTGCAACCCTTAGATATCTTTATTTATAGGAATGTGCAGGTACGCATCCATCAGGTCCAGGGAGATCATCCAGTCGTCCTTCTGGATGATGTTCGTGGCAGACTTTACGTTGTCCATGCAGAATTTTTCTCTTTTTAAAAAGCGATTTAGGTATTTTAAATCTATTATGTCTCCACTTCCCGCCTGGCTTTGGAACAGAAAAAAACTGTAAATACACACCCTGACCGAGCTGCTCCAAGGCATCCTTTTTCACGAAGTCCTGAAGAAGAGACTGCATCACCATGTCGGCTTTGTTCACAAGAAAATTTTCTGCTGGAAGACTGAGGAAATTCAAACTGTATCCCTGCGAGAAGATCTCTAGGATCTAGCTGTCTGTAGTGATCCTTTGCCAAGCTTTTTGATTCCTGAGCAACCTTCCTCCTACTGTGTCCTGCTACCTGGCGTCAGAACTCTGACTTAGGCTGCTTGGACTCTGGCTGCCTTCTTCTGCTACCTCCCTGATAGCGACGATGGGGTCTTTTATCTTGAAAAGGTCTTCTCCTGTAATAAGGTTTCCTGACCTTGAAGGGACGAAAAGGTTTCCTCTTCTCTGTCTGAGGAAACACCAACTCTTTTGTCTCCTTGCCTGGAGCCATGATCTCTTCAAGTTGAGAGCAAATTAGGATGCCTGGCTCATAGTGGAGGGCACAAAAGTTGATCTTAGATGCTGTCTTTCCAGACCAGGGCTTAAGAAAAATTATTCTTCATGCTGAATTTATTACCGCTAAATTCTTGGCACAAATACTCGTGACATCCAGCGGCAAATTACAGGAGAACTCTGCAGCAGTCTTCAGCATAGCAACCTCTTCAAGAAGCTAACTCCTAGGTACACCATCTTCTATATCTCTACTGAGTTGGCTCAACCAAACTCTCAAGGCCAGAGCCACCGTAACTGCAGACAGAGCTGCTTTGGCCAACGCAGATGTATTGGAATGTTATCCCCTGTGCTCTGGCTGTACATTCCGGCCATGAGCGCATCTCCCCGTCCTCGTCAGCCGCCGGCGGGGCTGAGACTCGCGTCACGGGATGCGCCCGCATGCAAGTCCCAGACCGTCACTCACCTCTGTCTCCTTCCTCTGTTCCTCAGCTCCCGCACGCGTGCCGGGGCTTTGAAATTTAAAGAACCAGTGTGCCCGTAATTACTTGACACCTGTACCTCGCTTTTAAGTTCTAGCTCCTCCCTCTTGCCCTTGCCGGATCTTTGTTTGCCTTTGTGCCTGAGAGAAAGCAGTATTCTGTGTTCCTTGCTGTCTACCAGACCTTGCATCCCGTGACCTGACCATGTTCCTAGCCGCGTGTCTATTGACCTTCTGCTATTCTACTGATTTTGTTCCTGTGCCGCCTGCACAGACCTTCTGCTTGCCTGACTATGTCCTGCCTTGTCCCTTCTGTGCCACACTTCACCTCAGCCATCTGTGTGGTCGAGTCATGCCCCGGGGTAGTGACCTGGGTGCTGCCTGCCAAAGCAAGTCCATCCCGCTCTGGTGAAAACCATCGGCACCTTAGATTCCGCTCCCTGCCTGCTCACGGCCCGCGTCATCTGCCACACAGATCCAGCGGATCCACTACATCTCCTGTTCCAGACCACCGTGGTATTGCGGATCTACTACCTCCCGAGTTCCAGTCGTCTGCGTTGAGTCTTACATGGAATAGGTACGCTTAAGGGTAATCTTCTTGTATAAAGGATCTTTAAGAATGGAAGAATCATCTGCCGGAAGAAGAGTCTTTTTAGACAATTTCGCCACAGGAGGATCTACTTTGGCTGGATTCTCCCAAATCTCAGACTTCGCAGAATCTAACTTGTACACAGCACGGAATCTAGACCCCAGCTCCAGTCTGTGGTTCGGCTTCCTCCACTCCTTTTCCATAATTATTTTAAGGACAGGGTGACCTGCAAACACATTCAAGACTTTTTTGGAAAATAATATAGACTATCCTTGTCTTGAGAAGTGGTTTTCTCTTTAGAAGTCTTCATAATATGCTTAACTGAGACAATTAGCTTGTCCACATATTCTTTTTTAAACAAAAAATTATCTTCTGACACTGTTTCCTCAGGCTCAGATTCTGTAGCTTGAGAGGCATTACTAGCTCAAGAAGAAGAAGGGGACTCCGAAGGCTCAAACTTCTTCTTAATTCTACGCTTTTTAGCAGACTGCCCAGAGGTAGAACCGAAACTTTCTTTGAACCACAAGAATTTTTTTTAGCCTCTTCCAAGAATTCAGATGCCTCTTGAGGTTTAGCACATTTCTTACATACAGTAGAATCAGCATTGGGAGGTAATTGTTGCAAGCAACTTACACACAAGGCTCTACGTTCACTGGATCTAGACTCCAGATAATCCCAGCAGAGAATACACAGGTCACCCCTCTGATCATCAGGTAGCAGCTGCTCACAAGATCGGCACACTCTGGGGGAGATTTATCAAAACCTGTCCAGAGGAAAAGTTGCCCAGTTGCCCATAGCAACCAATCACATCGCTTCTTTCATTTTTAACAAGGCCTCTGAAAAATGAAAGAAGCGATCTGATTGGTTGCTATGGGCAACTGGGCAACTTTTCCTCTGGACAGGTTTTGATAAATCTCCCCCTCTGTGCTTAGCTTTAGATTTCCTTTTCCTAGCTGTTGAAGGGCTCGACATCTGAAAAATAACAATACCAGACAGGGGACTAGCTAAGTGACAGCCTTTCCCTGAAATATACATCTGAGATAGACAGGCTAATAGGATTTAGGAGCATCCGCACCCCACCTAAGTGCCAGAGAAATAATGATATAGGAGCCCAGCAGTGCACACAAAAGACCAAATTCCGGCGCACACATACCTTTACAGGCAAGAAGTCCGGCTGCCTCCAATCCAAGGAGATTGCCTTACCTAATATAAACACCGGCTGCATCTGCGCATCGCGCCGACATCACTTCTGGAATCTGGCGCAACGTCATATCCGATGCCAGTACTCTCCTACGGCCACTTCCGCCCTAATCCAAAATGGCCACCGTCCGGAAGTCCCATAGACTTCTATGGAGAGGAAGGCCCCTGCAACAAAGAATACTTACCAGCCGTCAGGGAGAACATGAACGAAGTGCACTGCCGCATACCTAGTAGGGGAACCATCACCACCACACTGGAGTGCTCCTTGCCATTGTGCTGCCAGGAAGCGGGAACCGTCACCCCAGGAACTCCCTATCTCCAGGCTGAGACACTTAAGGGGGCACAACACCACTGCCTTAAAGCCAGACAAGGTATATATAAATTATATGTGTGTGGGGCACAGCACAGGGGGCATTATATGTGTGGGGCACAGCACAGGGGGCATTATGTGTGTGGGGCACAGCACAGGGGGCATTATATCATATCATATAATGCCCCCTGTGCTGTGCCCCACACATATAATACCCCCTGTGCTGTGCCCCACACATATTATGCCCCCTGTGCTGTGCCCCCCACACATAATTTATATGTGTGGGCACAGCACAGGGGGCATTATATGTGAGGGGCACAGCACAGGGGGTCCCCCCTGTCATGTGCTCTTAACATATAGTGCCCCCAGTGCTTTGCCCTGCAGCACCTCGCATTAAAAATTCCCCTTTCTCTCCCCCCCCTAAGTTTTTAAATCCCCCTCCCCCTCCGATACAGTGCCCTTAACAGTGGCACATATTCCAAATCCCAAATCCCCTGGGCCCTGAGCATACTCTTCTTACTTACTGTATGCTGGCCGCGGGAACGGGATTTCCGGGCGCCGGCGCGATGATGTGACGTCATCGCGCCGGCCTGCAGAGGATCGCGTCCCCGCAGCTCACATGCTGTGTACTCACAGCGTGTGACTGCCTAGGTTAGTGAATGGTGGAGCGGAAGCTTACAGTTTCGGCTCCACCATTCTAAGGGGCGGGGGACAGCAATCTCGTTGCCCCCCCCCTGGATCCGCCACTGGTGCCAACAAGGATGGCAGGGCACCAGGTAGGCCCGGGTCTCCCATATAGGCCCTCAGCAAAGCTGGAACACTGGTGTAGTAATCAACTATTTTTTTATTTTTATCCATAGGATCTAAAGAAAAAAGAAGAGAATGTGTCATTAAAATAGAAGTTTAGCTAAACTGCATGGTCGTTGGCTTACACATAAAAAAATACCAAAGTCCAAAATTGTGCATTTTTGGTCACTTTATATACCATAAAAAAATAATAAAAAGCTATCAAAAAGTCCCATCAAAACAAAAATGGTACCAATAAAAACTAAATACTACGGCGCAAAAAATGAGCCCTCATATAGCCATGTATGCGGAAAAATAAACAAAAGTTATACGGGTCAGAAGATAATTTTAAACATAATAATTTTGGTGCATGTAGGTATAATTTTTTTTAAAGTAGTAAAATAAAATAAAACCTACTGTATATAAATTGGGTATCATTCTAACCGATAGGACCTACAGAATAAAGATAAGATAAAGATAATAAAGATACCAAAAATTGCACTGTGTAGAAACGGAAGCCCCCAAAATTTTCAAAATGGCGATTTTTTTTTTTTTCAATTTCACCCCACAAGTATATTTTGTTTGGTTTTGCAGTAGATTTGTTATTAAATTATTGATGTCATTACAAACTACATTTGGCAGTACAAAAACAAGCCCTTATATGAATCTGCAGGTGCAAAGCATTATGATTTGGAGGAAAAAACTAAAGGGTAAAAACAAAAATTGGCCTGGTCCTTAAATGGGCACTGTCATGAATTTTTTTTTTTGATATGTATACTTAAGTACTACAACATATCTCTAATATACTTTTATTAAAAAAAAAATGCTTTTAAAAGCAATTTGAAATTCGGCCACTAGGGGGCGCCCTCCTAGTGGCCGAATGCAGTGCGGAGTGACGTCACTGCAAAATTCCGACTGATTCCGGCAGAACAGCAGTCGAAATTTTGCGCAGGTGCAGTAACAGCCAGGGCTGCGCATCAGCTTCCCGCACTCGCCGACCACCTTGCTGCAAGGTGCGGGGGTGCTGCTCCTGCAAGGTACGGGGGGCGCGGGGGGTGCTGCTGCAAGGTACGGGGGTGGGGGAGGCTGCTGCAAAGTGCGGGGGGCCCGGGGGGGATGGGGGGTGCTGCTGCAAGGTACGGGGGGGGGGGGGGGGGGGGTCGCTGCTGCTGCAAGGTACGGGGGGCACAGAGGGGTGTTTGGGTGTTAAACACCGAGCGGCAGGAAGAGGCTCCCCCGCACCCGTCCCTCCCGCATCGGCTCCTGGCCCACTCCTTCCCCCATGAAGCTCCTGTCCTGGGTGCCTCCAGTTGTTTTACCACTACAACTCCCAGCATGCCCTGACAGCCAATAGATGTCAGGGCATGCTGTGAGTTGGAGTGGTGAAACAGTTGGAGGCACCCTGTTAGGAGAACTAAGGGCGGAAGTGTCGGCCCCAGCAGGCATCAGTGACGTGGTGCCTGCTGGGGAAGTCTGCCTGGTAGTGAGCACACTGCCAGGCAGACTAAATGCCATTTTAAAAATAGTTTAAAAAAAATAAAATAAATAAAGGCAGAGAGGTTGTTAGGGATAGAAGGGCAATAGGCAGGGACAGAAGAAAGAAACCATGATGGTAGGAGCTACCCTTTAAGGTTAATATGGGCTTGGTCCTTAAGGGGTTAATTGTTATATGTCTTGTAATTATATTTCTCTCACAAATACCTTCTTTCTCTTGCTTGTCATTCTGTGCTTTTAAGGGGGTATGTCCCTCACTCTTCATTACTCATCTTCCTCCCTCAGTCTGCTGTTCTGTGCTGGGTTTCTCCATCCAGTCACTGCAGGCTGCTATGTAACCCCCCCCCCCCTCCTCCTCTCTGTCTTCATGCTGAGGTTTGATAGACAGGACAGGAGTGAGCACAGAGGACCCACCCTCACTTTCTGGACTTTGTCCCAGCCTGTGCTTCAGCTTGGACAAATATGATGCTGCAGCCAGACAGGATCATGTTCTGGATGGGATGGGGACCCCTAGTGGTCTTTTTTATTTATTCATTTTTTTTATAAGCTATGATTTCTATTAAAAGGAAATAAATTATCTTTAGTATTGTGCACACACACACACACACACACACACACACACGCACACACAAACACATACACACACACACACACACATATATATATATATATATATATATATATATATATATACAATTTTAGTTAATATTACAGTTTGACAAGCTAGCAATGTATTTCAATTACAAAGGCTGACATAGGATCTCATCTCTGATCTAGTTTTTTCAATTTGAGCATTGTGAAGTAGAAGTGATAATGTGACATTTTCAGATATGTCGGCCTGAGATTGCTGCAGCGATAGAAGAAATCACAGACAGGGCAGTAATAACATTCACGGCTCTGACCTTTCCAGCTACTTTGGTTTCATTAACTAGGTATATAAATGAGTTGGCTTGGCAAATAAGGGAGTTAGAGTTAGAACCGGATACAGATAATGTCACCTGTATATGGTCAGGGGCAGATGTACTATCTATGTCAGTGGTCTTCAAACTGTGGCCCTCCAGATGTGGCAAAACTACAATTCCCAGCATGCACGGACAGCCGTTGGCTGTCCGGGCATGCTGGGCGTTGTAGTTTTGCCACATCTGGAGGGCCACAGTTTGAAGACCGCTAATCTATGTGTATCCTGTGCAGGCGAACAGGGGCCCGGTAAATGAGGCTATGCTCCAACATAGTGTTTTTTTTTTGTATTTTTGAGCCTTAAAAAAAAAAAAACTAACAACAAGAAAACGGCCTAATAAACTCTAAACTCTACAGCATTTTGTGCTGTCTGGCTGGCCACAGTGGTCTTCTCGTCTGGCGCATGTTGTTTGCTAGTTTGGATTGGTTAAAACTGTATTGATTCCATAGAACCAACAAGTTTCCACTGCTACAGTGAGGTCTTATTCATAGCCCGTGAATAAGACTGCACTGTGGCGGTAGAAATCCGTTGGTTCTATGCTTATGTGGATGTACCCTCAATTTTGTTGTATCTGTCCTCTTAAAACAAACACTTTTTTTACCAGCTACACCTCTCTGGATTGGACTCTGGTCTATACCATCTTTCCATGCTGAAGGTGAAGACGTGTATATATGGAGTTAGGGCTGGATTTTTTTAATTCATTAATTGTCCTAGACCCAGATTACCCCTTCTGTGATTTGGACTAGGAAGTACCTTCCTGGACCCTAAAGGGGTATTCTGGCCAAAGACATCTTATAGGATGGGATAGGATGACTGATCGGGGAAGGGGGGGGGCGCCAATGGGACCCCCTGCGAATTCCATGCAGCACCCCCATTCTATGCCGGGCTGCTGCTCCAGTCTCGGAAACCTCTGTGTTTCCGGGACTGGAGACTGACATCAAGCCACGCCCCCACCATTCATGTCTATTGGAGGGGGCGTGACAGCGTCATGCCCCCTCTCATAGACATGAATGAAGGGGGGCGTGGTGTGACACCACAAGGGGGCATGGCCAGTCCCGGAATCACAAAGGTTTCCGAGACTGGAGCAGCAGCCCCACGATCAGACATCTTATCCCCTATCCTTTTGAAATGGCCGGAATACCCCTTTAATCTTTGGACCTGTTTCTGACCTTCCTTGATGTACTAGTTTTGACTTGATTGAACCTAGCTTCTCTTTTCTATATCCCTCTCTCGTGCACTGAGCTAAGAAGAGACTGTCGTACAGTTTTGGGCCACTATCTAGGGCAGATCATCCCTATAGGCAGGGACAGGGATGCTGGATGAAAATAGGGTTGCATGTCCCTGCTCTGACATCTGGTTTATTGACCCAATGGAGTGAAGTCTACTATTTACTCTCTGGCCCTCATTTACTAAGCTAAAACCAACTAATTTTTGTCAGGTTATTCCAAGTGATTTTGGCGCATAGTGTCTGTGCCAGTGTACGACAGTGTGTGACTGGAAAATCCAGAGTAACATATCACTTTTTTTCTTTTTTTTGCACTATGACAGGTACGCTTTAAGGTCTTCTATTCATCACAGCACTGCAACCATGTGAGGGCAGAAGTGATCCCCCAGCAGACTTCAGTGATGTCATGCCTTCTGGGAAACACCCACTTTCTCCTGCTGGGAGATTGCACTATGTGAGCATGAAGAAAGGTATGATACACAGTAGTTAGGGAACATAGCCTGAGCAAGTTTAGAATAGTTTTTTTGGTGACAGGTACTTTTTAAAGCAGTACTTCAGGATCTGAAAACTTATGCCCTATCCTAAGGATAGGGGATAAGTTTCAGATCGTCGGGGAGCCGACTGCTGGGACCACCATCACCCGTACAAAGGGCCAAGCGGTGGCCAACACGCCCCCTCAATTCAGCTCTATGGCAGAGCCGGAGGTTGCCTAATGCAGCGTTCCTGCTCTCTCATAAAGTTGTATTGAGGGGCCGTGTTGGCCGACGCTTCGTGCGGTGGTTGACATGCCCCCTTTCTGCAGACTGCTGGGGCCCTCTACGGGAGATCGCAGGGGGGTGCCAGCAGTTGGACCACCCCTTATGTGACAGGGGATAGGGGATAAGTTTTAAGAACCTTGAGTTCTCCTTTAACACTTCTGCTCCCTGGTGCTCACTTCCATCCTCTCCACAAGTGAAGATGGGTGACAGTTGCAGACATTGTGTGCGGACCAAACAATACACACACGCGATCATGCATCTATTAGTCATGATCATGACCGCCACCCACCCCCTCTAATCTCAGAAGGTATATTTCCGAGATGTGGTGTAGTGTGGATAGTTACATAGTTACATAGTTAGTATGGTTGAAAAAAGACATACGTCCATCAAGTCCAACCAGGGGATTGAAGGGAAGGATGTAAGGGGATAAGGGAAAGGGATGTAGTTTTATAATTCTGCATAAGCATTAATGTTATTTTGTTCCAGGAATGTATCTAACCCTGCTTTAAAGCTGTTAATTGTTCCTGCTGTGACCAGTTCCTGAGGTAGACCGTTCCATAAATTCACAGTCCTCACGGTAAAGAAGGCGTGCCGCCCCTTTAGACTAAACCTTTTCTTCTCCAGACGGAGGGAGTGCCCCCCCCCCCGTCCTTTGGGGGGGGGGGGGTTTAACCTGGAACAGTTTTTCTCCATATTTTTTGTATGGGCCATTTATATACTTATATACGTTTATCATATCCCCCCTTAAACGTCTCTTCTCAAGACTAAACAATTGTAACTCCTTTAATCGCTCCTCATAGCTAAGATGTTCCATGCCCCATATTAGTTTAGTCGCGCGTCTCTGCACCCTTTCCAACTCCGCAGTGTCCCTTTTATGAACAGGCGACCAAAACTGAACAGCATATTCCAGGTGAGGCCGTACCAATGATTTATAAAGGGGGAGTATTATGTCCCTGTCCCTTGAGTCCATGCCTCTTTTTATACATGACAATATCCTGCCGGCTTTGGAAGCAGCAGCCTGACATTGCATGCTATTTTGTAGTCTGTGATCTACAAGTACACCCAGATCCTTCTCTACCAGTGACTCTGCCAGTTTAATCCCCCCTAAGACATACGACGCATGCAGGTTATTAGTACCCAGATGCATAACTTTACATTTATCCACATTGAACCTCATTTGCCAAGTGGATGCCCAGACACTTAGTCTATCCAAGTCATCTTGTAACTTATGCACATCCTCTATAGACTGTACCGTGCTACAAAGCTTGGTGTCATCTGCAAAGATAGAAACAGAGCTGTTCATACCATCCTCTATATCATTGATAAATAAATTAAACAGCAGCGGGCCCAGTACTGAACCTTGGGGTACACCACTAATAACCGGGGACCAATCAGAGTACGAATCATTGACCACCACTCTCTGGGTACGATCCATGAGCCAGTGTTCAATCCAGTTACAAACTAAAGTTTCCAAACCCAAAGACCTTAACTTACCTGTCAGACGTCTATGAGGGACAGTATCAAACGCTTTGGCAAAATCCAGAAACACTATATCCACAGCCATTCCTCTGTCAAGGCTTCTACTTACCTCTTCATAAAAGCAAATTAGATTGGTTTGACAACTTCTATCCTTAGTAAACCCATGCTGGCTATCACTTATAATACTATTATCCCCTATGTATTCCTGTATGTAATCCCTTATAAGTCCTTCAAACAATTTACCCACAATGCACGTTAGACTTACCGGTCTATAATTGCCTGGCGAAGACCTAGAGCCCTTCTTGAAGATTGGTACCACATTAGCCTTGCGCCAGTCCCTTGGCACAATACCAAACACCAGAGAATCTCTAAATATCATGAACAAGGGTACAGATATTACTGAACTTACCTCTCTAAGAACTCTTGGGTGTAGTCCATCCGGCCCTGGAGATTTGCTTACATTTACTTTACTTAACTTACCTTGTACCATCTCTACATTAAGCCAGTTCAATACATGACTCAATTATTAGGGGGACAGACAGGGCAATCTGTCACAAAGACCGGGATCTCCGAACAGTGTGTTGTCTGCCTGGCGCACAAGTTCGGCACATCGCGGATCGGGTTGACAGGTTGTTGGGCGGGGCTGGAGAGGACCCAGCAGTCATGGTACATATTGGCACCAATGACAAAGTAAGAGGTAAGTGGAGTGTCCTTAAAAATGATTTCAGGGACTTAGGCCGCAAGCTTAAGGCAAGGACCTCCAAGGTAGTCTTTTCTGAAATACTACCAGTACCACGAGCCGCACCAGAGAGGCAGCGGGAGATCAGGGAGGTAAACAAGTGGCTCAGAAGCTGGTGTAGGAAGGAAGGGTTTGGGTTCATGGAGAACTGGGCTGACTTCGCTGTCGGTTACCGGCTCTACCGTAGGGACGGGCTGCACCTCAATGGGGAGGGTGCAGCTTTGCTTGGGGAGAAGATGGCTAGAAGGGTGGAGGAGTGTTTAAACTAGGGACTTGGGGGGAGGGAACCTACAGCAAAGAGGGGGAAGATAGTGTAGATAGAGAGGTGGGAATTATAAATGCACCTGGGGGTGGAGCGGAGGGAGGGGTTAGAATAGTTAATAGGAATAAGCTTCATAGGAAAATAAAACTTACACCCTTGAATCCCATTAACCCCAATAACATAAAGGATGGAAATGTAAAGTGTATGTTCACAAATGCCAGAAGCCTAGCAAATAAAATGGGGGAGCTTGAGGCCTTGATACTGGAGGAACATATTGATATAGTTGGGGTCACTGAGACATGGCTGGACTCCTCGCATGACTGGGCTGTCAATCTGCAGGGGTTTACATTGTTTCGCAAGGATAGAATGAACAGAAAAGGTGGTGGAGTCTGTCTGTATGTAAGAAGTGGTATGAAAGTCAGTGTGAACGATGCCATAGTGTGTGATGATTCTGAGGATGTGGAATCACTGTGGGTAGAATTACAAAAGGAGGGAAATACTGAAAAAATAGTATTTGGTGTAATCTACAGACCCCCTAATATCACTGAAGAGATAGAAGTTCGGCTTCATAAACAAATAGAGAGGGCCGCCCGGGCAAGCACAGTGGTAATAATGGGAGATTTTAACTATCCAGATATAGATTGGGGTCCGGGGTTGGCTAAAACTACAAAGGGGCGACAATTCCTAAATTTATTGCAGGATAATTTTATGGGCCAGTTTGTGGAGGACCCAACAAGAAGTGATGCCTTGTTGGATCTGATCATTTCCAACAACGCAGAGCTGGTTGGTAATGTAACTGTGCAGGAAAACCTTGGTAATAGCGACAACAATATAGTTACTTTTGACTTAAAATGTAGAAAACAAAGACAGGCGGGGAAAGCAAAAACATATAACTTTAAAAAGGCAAATTTCCCTGGGCTGAGGGCTGCACTACAGGACATAGACTGGGGGGAGGTGTTCTCAAATACTGATACAGAAGGTAAATGGGACATCTTTAAATCAACTCTAAATAACTATGCAGCTAAATATATACCAAAGGGGAACAAATATAAACGATTAAAACTAAATCCTACATGGCTGACAAATGATGTTAAAAGAGCAATAAACAACAAAAAAATAGCCTTCAAAAAATACAAATCTGATGGGTCAGCTATAACATTTAAACAGTACAAAGAGCTTAATAAAATCTGTAAAAATTTAATAAAAACAGCAAAAATTCTAAATGAGAGACAGGTGGCCAAAGAAAGCAAAACTAATCCTAAATATTTTTTTAGATATATAAATGCAAAAAAACCAAGGACAGAGCATGTAGGACCCCTTAATAATGATAATGGGGAGGTTGTCACAGGCGATCAAGAGAAGGCGGAGCTACTGAATGGGTTCTTTAGTTCTGTATACACTATGGAAGAAGGAGCTGACATTGGCCAGGTCAGTGCTGGTAACACATCATGTAATGTACTGAACTGGCTTAATGTAGAGATGGTACAAGGTAAGTTAAGTGATATAAATGTAAGCAAATCCCCAGGACCGGATGGACTACACCCAAGAGTTCTTAGAGAGGTAAGTTCAGTAATATCTGTACCCTTGTTCATGATATTTAGAGATTCTCTGGTGTCTGGTATTGTGCCAAGGGACTGGCGCAAGGCGAATGTGGTGCCAATCTTCAAAAAGGGCTCTAGGTCTTCCCCAGGAAACTATAGACCGGTAAGTTTAACGTGCATTGTGGGTAAATTGTTTGAAGGACTTATAAGGGATTACATACAGGAATACATAGGGGATAATTGTATTATAAGTGATAGCCAGCATGGGTTTACTAAGGATAGAAGTTGTCAAACCAATCTAATTTGCTTTTATGAAGAGGTGAGTAGAAGCCTTGACAGAGGAATGGCTGTGGATATAGTGTTTCTGGATTTTGCTAAAGCGTTTGATACTGTCCCTCACAGACGTCTGACAGGTAAGTTAAGGTCTTTGGGTTTGGAAATTTTTGTTTGTAACTGGATTGAACACTGGCTCATGGATCGTACCCAGAGAGTGGTGGTCAATGATTCGTACTCTGATTGGTCCCCGGTTATTAGTGGTGTACCCCAAGGTTCAGTACTGGGACCGCTGTTGTTTAATTTATTTATCAATTATATAGAGGATGGTATTAACAGCTCTGTTTCTATCTTTGCAGATGACACCAAGCTTTGTAGCACAGTACAGTCTATAGAGGATGTGTATAGGTTACAAGATGACTTGGATAGACTAAGTGTCTGGGCATCCACTTGGCAAATGAGGTTCAATGTGGATAAATGTAAAGTTATGCATCTGGGTACTAATAACCTGCATGCATCGTATGTCTTAGGGGGGATTAAACTGGCAGAGTCACTGGTAGAGAAGGATCTGGGTGTACTTGTAGATCACAGACTATAGAATAGCATGCAATGTCAGGCTGCTGCTTCCAAAGCCGGCAGGATATTGTCATGTATCAAAAGAGGCATGGACTCAAGGGACAGGGACATAATACTCACCCTTTATAAATCATTGGTACGGCCTCACCTGGAATATGCTGTTCAGTTTTGGGCACCTGTCCATAAAAGGGACACTGCGGAGTTGGAAAGGGTGCAGAGACGCGCGACTAAACTAATATGGGGCATGGAACATCTTAGCTATCAGGAGCGATTAAAGGAGTTACAATTGTTTAGTCTTGAGAAGAGACGTTTAAGGGGGGATATGATAAACGTATATAAGTATATTAATGGCCCATACAAAAAATATGGAGAAAAACTGTTCCAGGTTAAACCCCCCCAAAGGACGAGGGGGCACTCCCTCCGTCTGGAGAAGAAAAAGTTTAGTCTCAAGGGGCGACACGCCTTCTTTACCGTGAGGACTGTGAATTTATGGAACGGTCTACCTCAGGAACTGGTCACAGCAGGAACAATTAACAGCTTTAAAACAGGATTAGATACATTCCTGGAACAAAATAAGATTAATGCTTATGAAGAAATATAAAATCTCATCCCTTCCCCAATATCGCGCCACACCCCTACCCCTTAATTCCCTGGTTGAACTTGATGGACATATGTCTTTTTTCGACCGTACTAACTATGTAACTATGTAACTATGTAACATTATATGATGTGTTACCAGCACTGACCTGGCCAATGTCAGCTCCTTCTTCCATAGTATATACAGAACTAAAGAACCCATTCAGTAGCTCCGCCTTCTCTTGATCGCCCGTGACAACCTCCCCATTATCATTATTAAGGGGTCCTACATGCTCTGACCTTGGTTTTTTTGCATTTATATATCTAAAAAAATATTTAGGATTAGTTTTGCTTTCTTCGGCCACCTGTCTCTCATTTTGAATTTTTGCTGTTTTTATTACATTTTTACAGATTTTATTAAGCTCCTTGTACTGTTTAAATGTTATAGCTGACCCATCAGATTTGTATTTTTTGAAGGCTATTTTTTTGTTGTTTATTGCTCTTTTAACCTCATTTGTCAGCCATGTAGGATTTAGTTTTAATCGTTTATATTTGTTCCCCTTTGGTATATATTTAGCTGTATAGTTATTTAGAGTTGATTTAAAGATGTTCCATTTACCTTCTGTATCAGTATTTGAGAACATTTGAGACCCAGGGAAGTTTGCCTTTTTAAAGTTATATGTTTTTGCTTTCCCCGTCTGTCTTTGTTTTCTACATTTTAAGTCAAAAGTAACTATATTGTGGTCGCTATTCCCAAGGTTTTCCCTCACAGTTACATTACCAACCAGCTCTGCGTTGTTGGAAATGATCAGATCCAACAAGGCATCACTTCTTGTTGGGTCCTCCACAAACTGGCCCATAAAATTATCCTGCAATAAATTTAGGAATTTTCTCCCCTTTGTAGTTTTAGCCAACCCCGGACCCCAATCTATATCTGGATAGTTAAAATCTCCCATTATTACCAGGGGTGAAGTGTTTCATAAGTTCTGTTCCACAGACTACCCCTTTACTGTCATGGCTATAGAATGGAACAGAAATTGATATGGAATTAAATTATTTTAAGATATATTAGTCGTTACCTTCAGATGTTGCACTGATATGGTGTTTACAGCTGCTTCCAGGTTCTGATTGTTAAGTACTGGATGTAAGGTCTGTGTGATCAGGAGTCTACATTTTACTGTGTGAGCTCTGCTTTCTCTCCACACAACCCATGTGATTCTCCCTTACAAACTGCCTTGTATCTGCTTTCCTCCCTATCTACAGCTTGTGTGAGCTGTCATCCATGTATGCTATTTAAAGGGGGTACTTCGCTGCTCAGCGTTTGGAACAAACTGTTCCGAACGCTGGAACCGCATGCTCATGATGTTATAGCCCTGCCCCCTCGTGGCATCACACCCCGCCCCCTCAATGCAAGTCTATGGAAGGGGTCATGACAGCCGTCATCATTAGGGGGCGGGGCTATGACATCACGAGCTCCCGGCTCCAGCGTTCGGAACAGTTTGCTCCAAATGCTGAGCAGCGGAGTACCCCTTTAACTCACTACACTCCGTAGGCTGTGTACAAACCCCATCCCTGCTGCTATCTCTAACACAGAGAGCAGAGAGCAGGATTTTTCTTATCTTTCTCTGGGCAACAGCAAAATGGTAGGATATTTTTATTGCAGGCTATTTAGAAAGTTGCTTCATTTTGCATTCAGTCACCTGAACCAACACCTGAACCAACACCCAAAATTGTTTATTATCTACATCAAGAACACTTCCAAAAAGCATATTTACAGATGATCAATTCAGATTATTATTTTTTTAAGAGTTTTGAATGACCCCCCCCCCCCAACATGTTTTACTGAAGAAACTGCTTCCTCAGAAGACTGGAATTAAGCAAGAAAGTCCATTCTTGTCTCAATCCCCTGATGAAGCTGTTTTACAGTGAAACATGTTGGGGGAAAAATATACTTGGATGCAATAATTAGATTTTTAATGCTCAGAATTGCAATAGTGGGGTTAGGAAACTGAATACCAACGCAAAGGAAGTTGGTGGGTTGCAACATTAAGACAAATGTGAATAACTGCTACTCAGTTAAATTTTTAACTTAATTTTTCTGTTGTTTGATCTTCACATATTTCTTAAACAGTAAACAATGAAGTATATGTTTCTATTGAACACTTGTTACAAAGGGCTGGGTTACTATGATGGCCTGCACTGAGGCTTACGCTTGGTAAAGTCTCTGATAAGATCACAACTTTGCACCTTTTTTCTGTATGAAGCAATAGTTTTTTAACACACTAATCCTTTGCTGGATTATGTCACATTTCCGTGCTGGCTCTGAAGTCACATCTAAATGGGTTTGTCTTCTACTGGACCTTTAGGGCACCATAAAAGGGGTACTCCGGTGGAAAACTTTTTTTTTTTTATCAACTGGTGCCAGAAAGTTAAACAGATTTGTAAATGACTTTTATTAGAAAATCTTAATCCTTCCAGTACTTATTAGCTGCTTAATACTACATAGGAAATTCTTTTCTTTTTGGAACACAGTGCTCTCTTCTGACGTCATGACCACCGTGCTCTCTGCTGACATCTCTGTCCATTTTAGGAACTGTCCAGAGCAGCATATATTTTTACTATGGGGATTTTCTCCTACTCTGGACAGTTCTTAAAATGGACAGAGATGTCAGCAGAGAGCGCTGTGCTCGTGATGTCAGCAGAGAGCTCCGTGTTCCAAAAAGAAAATAATTTCTTCTGTAGTATTCCGCAGCTGATAAGTACTGGAAGGATTAAGATTTTTAATAGAAGTAAATTACAAATCTGTTTAACTTTCTGGCACCAGTTGATTAAAAAATAAATAAAATAAAAAGTTTTCCACTGGAGTACCCCTTTAATGTGCCCAACAGAGGACCCTTTGCTACTATGGTCAGTCAACCCATAGCCTTGCATACTCATCCTCCATATGATGGCATTCTACTGATAACCAGAATATAGTTAATAATGATACATTCTGAAGTAATTTTTCCTTTCCTTTAATTTTTTTAAACATGTTAAGCTTTGGAACAATCCACATACGACAGACGTTTCTATCTCGAAAAAGAAAAAAAAAAAAAAAAAAAAAAAAAGAAAACAATAAAATAAAAATTGCATTCAATAATTAAATAGTGAACAATATAGCTGGTCATGCGGCTTCTGCTTCACACAGCATTCATTTTTTTCCCTCACTAAATGTATATTGGTCACATAAAGGAATGTCCATTCATGATTATTCATAAAAATCACAGATATAGAAAACATGGTCGCCTTATAAATGGTTTCATATGCAACATCTCTCTATGACTTGTAAGAATATATATATATATATATATATATATATATATATATATATAATCTCAATCAGCCATAACCTTAAAACCATCTGACTTTTACATGCAGGGTCAACATCTAGACCAGTCGTCTTCAACCTGCGGACCTCTAGATGTTGCAAAACTACAACTCCCAGCATGCCCGGACAGCCAACGGCTGTCCGGGCATGCTGGGAGTTGTAGTTTTGCAACATCTGGAGGTCCGCAGGTTGGAGACCCCTGATCTAGACAATGTTTTGTTAGGAGACCTTGGTCCTGGTATCATGTGGATGTTACTCTGACACGTACCATCTACCTTAAAGGGGTATTCCAGGATTTTTTTTTAATTTGACTATGCTACAGGGGCTGTAAAGTTAGTGTAGTTCATAATATAGTGTCTGTACCGGTGTGTGACGGTTTTCTCACAATTCTTCTGTGATTTTCACTCCAATATTTTTTTTTTTTTTAACAGCATACAAAATGACTGTTGTCTCAGATTTTTCCCAGCTTGCAATGCGGCCGAGACCTGACATCACTAGTCAGCTGATGACAATGAGTCGTCATCACTAGCCTGTCTGCTTCAATGAGTGGAGGGATTTCTTGGTGGGAGAGAGATCAATCTGCAACTAATGCAACAGCTGTAGGCATCCTGATTGAAAACCACAGGTCTTTTGAATGGATGCAGCTCATTTATGTTTCAATGGGTGGGGTGGCTGATGTGTGGGAGGGAGCAAAATGGAATTATGGGATTTGTAGTAAAAAAAAAGAAAAGTCAAGCAGTTCACAAAAAACTAGCCACAATGTTATGGTAATCTCACAACATAGCCATTTAGCCCCAAGACAAGCGCAGATCCTTCCTAAGCATGTCCATTACTGTCTGCCAGGTACGTACTAAAATCACCTTATGGTGGAGAACCCCTTTAATATTATACAGACAAAGACCCCCTCCCATATTCATAGCAGCAGGATACCCTAATGACCGTGCCCTTTTTCAGCCACACAGCAAAAATTGTTCAGGAATGGTCTGAGAAGCATGACATAGATTGTTGACTTTGCCTCCGAAGACTCCAGATCTCTTTCTGATCGTCCATCTATGGGATGTGCTGGACATATAAGTCAGATCCATGGAGGTCACACCTCTGCTATTATCTTGGTGCACAAACCTCAGGACACCTTCAGAGGTCTTCTATAGTCCGGGCCCCTAGGGGCCAGGGCACAAGAAGAAACTGCACAAAATTAGGTAGGTGGTTTAAACATTATGGCTAATTGTTGTATGTATGTGTATATATATATTTCTTGCCAGGCCTGCAAGGATTTTTGCCACCCTAGGCGACAGCTAGTTTTGCCGCCCCATTGGCCCTGCCCATTGGCTCCTCCCTTTAACATGCCCCACCTTACTACTGGGGTGACACTCTACAACAAACCTCCTCCTCATGCCATTACCTTACTACTGGGGTGACACTCTACAACAAACCTCCTCCTCATGCCATTACCTTACTACTGGGGGGATACTCTACAACAAACCTCCTCCTCATGCCATTACCTTACTACTGGGGGGATACTCTACAACAAACCTCCTCCTCATGCCATTACCTTACTACTGGGGGAATACTCTACAACAAACCTCCTCCTCATGCCATTACCTTACTACTGGGGTGATACTCCTCCTCATGTAATCACCGGGGGGACGTGGGGCAGGTGTATGGAGGCCTGGGGACGGACCTGACCTTAGTGATCGCTGCGCTCCTCCAGAAGGCTGAAAAATTCAGATTATTATGGTACCGGGAAGGAAGTGGTAAACATGGCAGGGTTTTGCTGGATAAGCGGGTGCTTTGGATGCTGGCTAACGTTATTGCAGTGGGCAGGGTGGCACCCCCATTAAGAGGGCGCTCTAGGCGGCTTCCTATTTTGCCTATAGGAAGAGCCGGCCCTGTATACTGCACACTGTAATGCATTGCATTCAATAATCATTGTACGCAGTGAGCTCCTAAACTCCCTCTAGTGGCGTCTGCAGGGGGCCAGCATTTTATCATATAACTGTAAGACAATGCAGACTTGGAGCTTTGACCACTACCAAGATATATTAAGAAAATCACCCCCAGAATGTTGGGACCTAAAGATGTCATGATAATAGGTAGAGATTCAGTTTACATGTGTTACTTCTGTTAAAAAAAAAAACTTGACATGTCATGAAGAGGTGTCAAAAGTTTTGTTTGTTCAGGGTCCCAGTGGTGAGACCCTCACTGATCTATAGGTTTAGCCAGGAGAAGATCATAGCTGAATCGGTGGTCAATTTGTCTCATGACAGGACTTGGGCTTCTTAGACTTATAACTGGTTTCCATTATAGTCTCCGGCAATGAGTCTGGAGAAGAAGCGGAGAGTGAAACGTGCTTCCGTGTGCTTCTCCCGGCTATATTTAGAGATCGGTGGAGGTCCTTGCACGGAGACTCCGACCAATTAAAACTTTGTGACATGTCATAGAAAGATGTCATAACATTTTGTTTGGTCAGGGTCTCATTGCATAGACCCTCACTGATCTTTAGGTGTAGCCAGGAGAAGAGTGTAGCCGGATCGGCGGTCAATCTGTCTCATGGCAGGAGTTAGGCTACGTAGATTTATAATGGGGCTTCAATGCCAGAGAGGGCAACGTGCTGCTGTGTGCTTCTCCTGGCTATATTTAGAGAGGGTCTCTGCATTGGGACCCCGACCAATCTTATGACATGTAAAGAGCCTTTTTTTTTTTACTGTAAGATTCTTAACTAGTGTCATATCTAAAAATCTAGAAATATGCTGTAAACTACTACCTATCAGGTACTGTTATTAACAGAATGAAAAACAATTTACTCAGGGGTATACATAAAAGAAAGCCGTGTTTCCCAATCAGGGTGCCTCCAGCTGTTGCAAAACTACAACTTCCAGCATGCCCGGACAGCCAACGGCTGTCCGGGCACGCTGGAAGTTGTAGTTTTGCAACAGCTGGAGGCACCCCGGTTGGAAAACACAACGTTATAGAATTGGACCAACTAAGTTTGGGCCCCCTGTCTGTAAGGGCCCCATAACAGCCACATGGTCTGTCTCAGTGGTACGTACACCCTCTATTTTATTACCCCGTATTTCATTAGTGTGTCTGTACATACATAAATATATATATGCAGAATTACATTTTAATCAGTACATCATTTCAAGCCATTTGCGTTAAAGAATAACATAAAGAAAACAAAAACAAAAGAAAACAAGATATTTATACACATATATTTATATATATATATATTTATATACTCTTGTGCTTTCAACATTGTCCATTATGTCCTTGCCGGCATTTGTTTGCCAAGTGAAACAGCTACCTATTATCTTAGTACGATCAAGTTCGGTAATAGTGTCGTCATAAAAATCTGGATAAGTCCACAGATTGACGACGATTCCGGGGGGGGTGAGTGTGCCTCCGAAATGAATCGGGAGCAAGGCTGATTTTTTTCTCATTTTTTTTCTTTCTTATGTATTTGCCTAATACATGGGAAACATCTGGGGGGGGGGGGGGGGGGGGATGACTGAGAAGGCATTCACTTGCAAGCAAAGCTTGACTTGACAAAGCCAGTGTATGGTCATGACTGTCCGCATGGGTGGGAATCATTAGAACTGGCTCGTGCTGCTCGGGTCGCATTGTAACAACCGCACAATGGAAGGATCACTCTTGGCACCTTTGATAAATTCTTCCAGGGACAGTTTACCTGAAACAGAGAAATAGAGATATACATGAATGGGGTAAATAGAGAAATCTGTTGTTTGTGTTTATTATCTCTGGATTGGGAGGTATGTTGTTAGTCCTGTACTGTGACATCACTGTGTATTATCCCTGTACTGTGACATCACTGTGTGTATTATCCCTGTACTGTGATATCGCTGTGTGTATTATCCCTGTACTGTGACATCACTGTGTGTATTATATCTGTACTGTGACATCACTGTGTGTATTATCCCTGTACTGTGACATCACTGTGTGTATTATCCCTGTACTGTGACATCACTGTGTGTATTATCCCTGTACTGTGACATCACTGTGTATATTATCCCTGTACTGTGACATCACTGTGTATTATCCCTGTACTGTGACATCACTGTGCGTATTATCCCTGTACTGTGACATCACTGTTTATTATCCCTGTACTGTGACATCACTGTTTATTATCCCTGTACTGTGACATCACTGTGTGTATTATCCCTGTACTGTGACATCACTGTGTGTATTATCCCTGTACTGTGACATCACTGTGTATATTATCCCTGTACTGGGACATCACTGTGTTTATTATCCCTGTACTGTGACATCACTGTTTATTATCCCTGTACTGTGACATCACTGTTTATTATCCCTGTACTGTGACATCACTGTGTGTATTATCCCTGTACTGTGACATCACTGTGTGTATTATCCCTGTACTGTAACATCCCTGTTTATTATCCCTGTACTGTGACATCACTGTGTGTATTATCCCTGTACTGTGACATCGCTGTGTGCATTATCCCTGTACTGTTACATCATTGTGTGTATTATCCCTGTACTGTGACATCACTGTGTGTATTATCCCTGTACTGTGACATCACTGTGTGTATTATCCATGTACTGTGACATCACTGTGTTTATTATCCCTGTACTGTGACATCACTGTTTATTATCCCTGTACTGTGACATCACTGTTTATTATCCCTGTACTGTGACATCACTGTGTATATTATTCCTGTACTGTGACATCGCTGTGTGCATTATCCCTGTACTGTGACATCACTGTGTGTATTATCCCTGTACTGTGACATCACTGTGTATATTATCCCTGTACTGTAACATCACTGTGTATATTATCCCTGTACTGTGACATCACTGTGTATATTATCCCTGTACTGTGACATCACTGTGTATTATTCCTGTACTTTGACATCACTGTGTATATTATCCCTGTACTGTGACATCACTGTGTGTATTATCTCTGTACTGTGACATCACTGTGTGCATTATCCCTGTACTGTAACATCACTGTAAATTACCCTTGTACTGTGACATCACTGTGCATTATCCCTGTACTGTGACATCACTGTGTATTATCCCTGTACTGTGACATCACTGTGTATTATCCCTGTACTGTGACATCACTGTGTGTATTATCCCTGTACTGTGACATCACTGTGTGTATTATCCATGTACTGTGACATCGCTGTGTGTATTATCCCTGTACTGTTACATCACTGTGTATTATCCCTGTACTGTGACATCACTGTGTTTATTATCCCTGTACTGTGACATCACTGTTTATTATCCCTGTACTGTGAAATCACTGTGTTTATTATCCCTGTACTGTGACATCACTGTTTATTATCCCTGTACTGTGACATCACTGTGTGCATTATCCCGGTACTGTGACATCACTGTGAACTACCCTTGTACTGTAACATCCCTGTGTATTATCCCTGTACTGTAACATCACTGTGTGTATTATCTCTGTACTGTGACATCACTGTGTGCATTATCCCTGTACTGTGACATCACTGTGAATTACCCTTGTACTGTGACATCACTATGCATTATCCCTGTACTGTGACATCATTGTGTGTATGATCCCTGTACTGTAACCTCACTGTGTATTACCTCTGTACTGTGACATCACTGTGTGCATTATCCCTGTACTGTGATTCACTGTGAATTATCCTTGTACTGTGACATCACTATGCATTATCCCTGTACTGTGACATCACTGTGTATTATCCCTGTACTGTCACATCACTGTGTTTATTATCCATGTACTGTGACATCACTGTATATATTATCCCTGTACTGTGACATCACTGTGTATATTATCTCTGTAATGTGACATCACTGTGTGTATTATCTATGTTCTTTGACATCACTGTGTGCATTATGCCTGTACTGTGACATCACTGTGAATTACCCTTGTACTGTGACATCACTGTGTATATTATCCCTGTACTGTCACATCATTGTGAATTACCCTTGTACTGTGACATCACTGTTTATTATCCCTGTACTGTGACATCAATGTGCATTATCCCTGTACTGCGACATCCCTATCTTATCTCCTCCTGTACTGTGACATCATTGTATTTATGATCCCTGTAGTATGGCAATACTGTCTTATTTACTCTTGTACTATGACATCACTTTGTTTTTTAACCCTGTACTATGACATCACTGTGGTACCGACAATATCCAATCCTCATAGCATCATCAATAGTAAAAAAATGGAAAGTGGCACTCACCAGAACTATAATCATAAAATCTTCAATGCTTTATTGTGGTCATCTAAAACAATAATGCTCCAACAGTGGTGAAGTGAAGAGAGCAAACAAGTGGGACTGCTGTAGGAGCTTTATCTGGTGTGTGCTACTTCCCATTTTTCTACTATTGATGAGAATATCTTAAAGGGGTACTCTGCAGCAAACTGTTCCGAATGCTGGGTCCGGCGCCGGGAGCTCCTGACGTAATAGCCCCTCCCCCTCAATGTAAGCCTATGGGAGGGGGCGTGACATCTGTCATGCCCCCTCCCATAGACTTGAATCGAGGGGGTGGGGATATGACGTCACGAGCTCCCGGCGCCGGCTCCAGCGTTTGGGACAGTTTATTCCAAACGCTGAGCAGCGGAGTACCCCTTTAAATACTCCTGTGCTGTATAGAGGGAAAAAAAGAGAGACCAAAGGGTGAATTATCTTAGGATAAGGGTGCATTCACATCTTGGATTTGTGTATCCGGCAGGAGAATTTCAAAACCACCTCCTGCAGTATAGCGACCGGATGTGGTGAGGGAGCCCACAGCTCATAAATACACTGGACTCCGCTACTCAGCGCTTGGAACAAACTGTTCTGAATGCTGGAGCTGGCGCCAGGAGCTCGTGACGTCATAGCCCCGCCCCCTCAATGCAAGTCTATGGGAGGGGGCGTGACAGCGTCACGCCCCCTCCCATCGACTTGCATTAAGGGGGCGGGGAGTGATGTCATGAGGGAGCAGAGCTATGACGTCACAAGCCTCCCGGCGCCAGCGTTCGGAACAGTTTGTTCCAAACACAGAGCAGCGTAATACCCCTTTAACCTCACTCATAGCGGCTACAACCAAAACTTCAAGTTTAGCCAGAATATATTTTCTAAGAAAAAACTACAAAAAAAAAAAAAAAAAAAACGACAACACATGGCTGCAATGAAAACCGCCTGACACCACTTCATGCTGCCCACCGGATCCAGGTTCCCTTTAAGGAATTAAAGTCATAAAGCAGAGCGCTGTCATATCCCTCTATTTGTCAGATACGGTATATTATGTTGAGAGCTGAAAGCATCAAGCCCTCTCCTAAATGGCATATCATTATCTGACTGTAATAGTCCATTTCTATGGTAACATGCTCATGGGGATCCAAAAGAGGATAAATGGCAAAAAAAACATAATTACCGAAAAACTGCTCCCCTAGAGAGGTTTATAATTAAAATGCTATTTTCACTAGTAAGTAACCACAACAAAGCTCATTTTCTGGAATAGGAATAACAAGTCTCTTTGATGGAGGTTTCTTTTAAAAAACATAAAAATAGGCCTGGGAGATGGACTGGGACTTTTGTCGTAGACCTAAAAATACTGAAGGATAAAGAATAGAGTGTTCTTGACTATAACACTGTCCAGGCCCCGTGTCTCAGGATGTACAATATGACAATTACAGTGTACAAGTTATTATTCAGGCTTCTAGCTACAGTATATAGTTTTTTATTGAAATGTAAGTAGATGGAGAAAATAAATACTTCCTCACCGATGTCCTTACTGAACTACTCTTTTTTTTTTTTTGGATGGGAGGAGGAGTTGGCGTCACTTTCTGGGACCAACTTTATGACTGGGTGACCATAAAATAAACCCTACCAGTGCTAAAATGGCTGACAGGAAGTAGCTGGGTGACCACTTCCTGTTCCTGAAGATCGGATACATTTGGAACAGAAACAGCTGATTTTTCTAAAAAAAAATGCTGCACACAAGTCTTCAGAAGCATTGTCAAATTTTAATTTGTAGCTAGAAATATGGATTTAACAGGACAGAAAACGTGTTTGCTTACAGCTTGTTACTGTAAGGGTCACGGCAGGTGGTGGATCCCCTTGGACTGTGTGGATGGTGACGTGAGCCGTGCCAGGGACCTGAGTCTAAGGTGCCGTTGGTTTTCACTAGTGATGAGCGGTAGTGCCCATATTCGAATTCGCGATATTCGTCTTATATTCGCGAATTTCGCATACTCGTTATATTCGCATATTCGAGAAATAAAACAGTGGGGGGGGGGGGGCAACTTTACTATTGGTTGCTAGGGATGTTGTTGATAACCTCTGACAAGCGTATTTGCATCATTCTAATTGGCCCACAAGTGAAAAGAAGGAATATGCGCATATGCAGAAAAAAGGGAATATTCCTAATTTCTAATATATAGCGAATATATTCGCGAATTTGCAATATTCGCGATAAAAATTCGAAATGCGAATATTCGTGCCCAACACTTGTTTTCACCAGAGCCCGCCTAAAGGGGATGGCACCCAGGTCACTACCCCTGGCACGATCCCATCCACACAGGTTGCTGGGATGAAGCGTGGTACAAAAGGATACAGACAAGATGTGGTCAGGATAACTGATGGACAGGACAGGTGGCACAGTAGCAGGGTAAGGACACGGAACAAGGGTCAGGTACACGGATAACAGGAACAATGAAACACAGAAGCTTTCTCTCAGGTACTAGGGCAACAAAGATCCGCCAGGGAGTGATGGGAGGTGCAGATATTTATAAGAGAAGGTGCATGTGAATTCACTAATTAAGGGTGTACTGGCCCTTTAAATGTAAGAGCTCCGGCGCGCGTGTGCCCTAGGAGCCAGGACTGAGAACAGGGAAGACCAGGGAGGTGAGTGCCGGGCTGGGACTCGCATGCAGGCATGTCTTGTAATGAGAATCCCAGCCCTGCCAGCAGCGGGGACATGACAGGAGAGCGATCATGGCCGAACGCAGACATTACAGTTAGATTTGGAGAAAAGTAATCAAAATTCTTGCAAGACAATATGGCCGTCTGCTTTGGGGGGGGGGGGGTTACTTGCCCTGTCGCTGTCAGCAGTGTGTAGCTTAGTATTTGAGCCTGGTCCATACCAGTTGTCACCCAGCTGGATTCAGCAGCCACTGCTAATAACCATCATGGAGATCACTTGGTGTTGGTTACTATAACTGTTTAAATGACTGTCGAAGCTGACAGTGGCACTTGGGTCACACAGAACGGATCCACATAGTATTTTAGGCTATGGATTTGCTGATGACGGACCGTACAGTGTGCCTCCAGCTGTGCCTGCTCATAGCGTCAATCCGCCACCTCAATGCACAGTGTACTCAGATGCAGGTGCTCGGCCTAGCTCAGGGAGCAGGGGGAGTGGCCTCAAAGTCTGCGAGTGCACTGTGCATGCGCGGGGCAACTTGCAGATCGCTGTGTGTCTGCTCAAGGTGGTGGATTGCTGCTATGAGCAGGCACAGCTGTAGGCACACTGTAGGGTCCATCATCGGCGAATCCACAGCTTAAAATATGCTGCCGATCTGTTCCGTGTGACCCTACTCTTAAACTTAAGCCCTATTTGCAGGATAGGGGAATAGTTTCTGATCTCTCCTTGTGCATGGAGCGACGTGTTGGCATATGCTCCATGGATTCTAGGGTAGGGTTCTCTGCTGACACCTCTGTCCATGTCAGGAACTGTCCAGAGCAGGAGAGGTTTGCTATGGGGATTTTCTCCTGCTCTGGCAGACAGACAGACAGAGGTGTCAGCAGAGAGCACTGTGGTCAGACAGAAAAGAAATTTAAAAAAGAAAAGATCTTCCTGTGGCGCATACAGCAGCTGATAAGTACTGGAAGGATTAAAGGGGTTATCCAGGGAAAAAACTTTTTTTTATATATCAATCGGCTCCAGAAAGTTAAACAGATTTGTAAATTACTTCTATTAAAAAAATCTTAATCCTTTCAGTACTTATGAGCTTCTGAAGTAAAGGTTGTTCTTTTCTGTCTAAGTGCTCTCTGATGACACCTGTCTTGGGAACCGCCCAGTTTAGAAGCAAATCCCCATAGCAAACCTATTCTAAACTAGGCGTTTCCCGAGACACGTGTCATCAGAGAGAACTTAGACAGAAAAGAACAACCTTAACTTCAGAAGCTCATAAGTACTGAAAGGATTAAAATTTTTAAATAAAAGTAATTTACAAATCTGTTTAACTTTCTGGCACCAGTTGATTTAAAAAAATAGTTTTTCACCGGAGTACCCCTTTAAGGGGTTAAATACATGGACAGGATTGGCACCAGTAAAAATGTAAGCCTGGAGGATATTTAATTCATCTCGTGGCAGGTACACTTTAATGGTTAAAATAAAGCTCTAAGAATTAAGGGTGAAAAAATAAAATATTAGCTCTGTGTAAATGATCAAGATAAAAGGTGGCAAAGTTCTCTTCAATGGTCTATTCAAACGTACGCCGGATTTTCTGCTGCAGATTTCAATGTAAACTGAATGACTAAATACAGCTTGAAATCCTGCGCATCAAATCTGCACAGAATACTGTACATGTGAATAGACCCTAAATCAGAAATAAGATCCGGGGTTACAAGATCATGGTGTGCGCCATACATACCGTCATTATTTGTGTCCATCTGCTTGAAGATCTTATCCGTTCTCTTCTCTGGTGTGGACTCATCTTCTGGCATTTTCATCACCGATGACACCATCTTGTAGATAGCCTAAGATACGAGAGTAAGTCAAAGAATACTTAGATTAAGTTGTATGTCCATCTCTATAATTATAAATCCTAAATATACACACACACAGTGGTCCCTCAAGTTACAATATTAATTGGTTCCAGGACGACCATTGTATGTTGAAACCATTGTATGTTGAGACCATAATTCTATGTAAACCTGGTAATTGGTTCTGAAGCCACCAAAATGTCGTCCAAAAATAGGGAAAAGTGAGAAGTAAAGAAAAATAAGTAGATAACTAATACAGATAAAGCAAATCCTTCCATATAAAAGTAATAAAGATCTGCTGGGAGCCGTGATCACTGTCTATGTAGAGGACAGGAGCTTCTTCAGGGTCCTGTACAGTACACAGTGTCCTAAAAAAGTAACATGGAGCCGCCCTCTCCTGGTGTCCAAAGGAGCAGCTAACCCTGGTACAGGTAAAGTGTACAGAACATGTAATACCTCCCTGTACTGTAGGGGGCGCTACCAGACACCAGTCAGTGCATACACTTCAGTAATACAGGGGTTTTACCAGTGAATGCCCTTTCTGATTGGTCAGCTCTTCCAGCGATTGACACGTTTCACAGATCTGGACTGTCTGTAGCATTGTATGTTGAGTCTGGTTTCAAGTTACAATTGTCCAGAAAAGACCGATGTATGTTGAAACTATTGTAACCTGAGGCTGTTTATATATATATATATATATATATATATATATATATATATATATAAAACAATGGCGCAGCACTCCAAAATTGCAAAAAAGTGTAAAAATGTATTCCTTCATGTCATAATAGTGGTCTCATACGTCTCTTAGGGGGGGGTCGCCGGACGCGTTTCAGCACCCACTAGGTGCCCACTAGGTGCTTTCTTCAGCGACTATTTAAGCCGCTGAAGAAAGCACCTAGTGGGTGATGAAACGCGTCCGGCGACCCCCCCTAAGAGACGTATGAGACCACTATTATCATTTGCAGTCCAGAGCAATTACCGGCTATCATACGGACATTCTGAGCGCGCGCTCTCTGCACGAGGACGCCACCTGGATTACCTGCCTTGCAAGCGCAGCAGCCCCTGTATCTATCGCCCACCATCTGCTAACATCGCGTGAATAGGAGTCGGCAGAGACTCCAGCGGTGCGCTCTCAGACCAGAGAGCGGGGACAGACGGCTGCCTGACATCGCTGAGGACAAGCAAGGAACGGTAAAGTTACCTCCCGAGAATTGCATCAGGACCGGTGAGCTAAACCTTTCCCAAACACTATGCGCATAGTTTGAATTTACCGCTGTGGAATACAGCATCCTAGGATTGCTCTATATAACATACAGAGCGACATCTAAGTCTGGAGCCACAGACACCTGAATATTATTCAACTGCCACTTTACTGTCTTGAAAGGACATTTATAAGTGTGATAGACTGTGTTACATATTTTCAGGACTGCACTGGCACTTTGATGGACATTATCTATATACAAATACTATCCAGAGTGCCGATTTGAAATAGCTGCTACCCTTTTCAGTGGTCTTATACATCTATAGATATATATATATATATATAATTTTATTTTATGAATATACATATGAATTTTATGATTTTATATCTTTTATGAATCTTCTGATTCCGTGGATTTACAAGGGTCCTGTGATCCCAGACTATCAGTTGATAGTAATTAATAAATAAATATTTTCATATATCTTAACTAACAAGTGTGTTCCTTATCCAAAGACCTTGAGCCTCAAAAATCCTTTTTTTCTAGTACTCCCTTTTCAGACACCTTGGGTACAGGTGTTAGTTTGAGTTGCCCGGGTCATTGTAGTGAAACTTTCCGCAGGAGCCTCTCCGCTCTTCTTCTATATTGCTTAGATTTGTAAATTACTTCTATTAAAAAAATCTTAATCCTTTCAGTACTTATGAGCTTCTGAAGTTAAGGTTGTTCTTTTCTGTCTAAATCCTCTCTGATGACACCTGTCTCGGGAAACGCCCAGTTTAGAAGAGGTTTGCTATGGGGATTTGCTTCTAAACTGGGCATTTCCCGAGACACGTGTCATCAGAGAGGATTTGGACAAAAAAGAACAACCTTAACTTCAGAAGCTCATAAGTACTGAAAGGATTAAGATTTTTTAATAGAAGTAGTTTACAAATCTGTTTAAATTTCTGGAGCCAGTTGATATACAAAAAAAAGTTTTTTTCCTGGATAACCCCTTTAACTTAAAAAAAATGTGTGCCTCTTTTCCCTATACCAACAGTGTGATGCTAGGGGGCAGCACATGACAACAAATGTGGATGGAATTTCATTGAGTATTTCAATAGATGCAGATCACACGTGGACACATAGGAGGATTAGACATACTGTGGCTCATGGGCAATGCTACAGTATCAGCGTGTACGGTGTATGGACTATATTTCAAAAGGCATTGCAAAACTTTCCTAAATGTATTAGGCTAAGTTTCTACTTTTTTTTTTTTTTGGGTGGGGGTGGGGGGTGGGGGGAAACACCAAGAAAAACGCAAATTCTGCCGTATGACAGATGTTAGCTGTAAATCAATGAGAAATGTCAAAATTCTTATTCCCCTTGGCGTTTTTCACTTTGGAGTTTTTTTTTTTTTATCCTTTTGGCGTTTTTTCACTCTTTTTTGGCGTTTTTCAGCTCCTTGGCGGTTTCCCAAAATTTTTTTGGTCAAATTTGTGGCATATTTCTCCCATAGATGTCTATGGGAGTGAAAAAACACCAAGAAAAACGATATGTGGGTTCTAACTTTGGCCTTTTTGCAGGCGTTTTTTATTCTTTTTTGGACTTTAGCGATCCAAAAAAGGGATGAAGATACCTTTTTTTAATAAAATTTCGTAGGGTACCATTAAAAAAAAAGAAAAAAGATACAGTAGTGAAGGAAAGAATTGTATCTAACAAAATTTATCTTTTTTATTACAACATTTTTATTAATTTTTAAACAGGGATCAATTCATGTGGGCGGCAGGGACCTAAAAATGTAGCCGACAATAATAAAAATGTAGTGTGTGTGTGTGTGTTTTTCATCTTTATTTTTTAAATTTTTTTTAGGTAGTACTACTACTCCCAGCATGGAACACACTGTTCCATGATGGGAGTAGTAGTACCTGTACTAATAGACACATCGCCCGTTGCGTTCCTTCTGTATAATGTATAGATTCGGTGGCCGCTCTTCTATGGTCTCTTGCACTGACGTGTATATACACCTATTCATATTTCCTGTAGAGAGCTGTGATTGGCCAGATGGTTCCAGCCAATCACAACTCTGTGGGAAATAGGAACATGTGTATATATACGGCAGTGCAGGGGACCATAGAAGAGCGGCCGCATCTATACATTATACAGGAGGATCACAGCTGGTGTCAGGAGGGACATCCACTGGGATCTTTCCTTAACTGCAGGTACTACTACTCCCAACATTGAGCACACTCTGCTCCATGCTGGGAGCTGTAGTACCTGCATTAATAGACAGATCGCAATAGGTGTCAGAAGTTACACTCGCTGCAATATTAATGTCTATTAATGCAGGAACTACAGCTCCCAGCATGGAGCAGAGTGTGCTCCATGTTAGGAGTAGTAGTACCTGCAGGTAAGAACAGATCACAGCGGGTATCACTACTGACATCCGCTGCGATCGTCCTGTCTATTGCAGAGATGTGGAGCGGCTTTCTCCTGCGCTCGCATCTCTGCACTATACTCCGGCCGGCCACTCACTCATTCATATTTCCCTCAGAGAGAGGTGATTGGCTGCAACCCTCCGTCCAATCACCACTCTGGGTGGAAAATATGAATGAGTGATGTTCTATTCACATCACTGGTCGGAGTATAGTGCAGAGATGCGAGCGCTGTATAGAGCCACTCCACATCTCTACTATGTTATGGACGATCGCATCAGGACTGACACCCAGGACGATATGTCTATTAGTACAAGTACTACTACTCCCATCATGGACCAGTCTGTTCCATGCTGGGAGTAGTAGTACTACCTAAAAAATGTAAAAAATAGAGATAAAAGTGAAACACACACACTTTATTAACAATTAATTAAAATTTTGTTATAAAATATAAATTTAGTTAAATAAATTTTTTTCCATCACAACTGCATCCTTTTTTTTTTTTTTTTTTTTTTTGGCACCCAACAAATTTTGGGTACCAAAAAAAACTGCCAAGGTGCAATTTCCGCACAAATGAAAAATGCCAGAAAAAACGCCAGACGCAGGAAATTGCACTGCCGTTTTTTCAGGCGTTTTTTCTTACATGTATCAAGATAGCGACAGCCCAAGACAAAAAAAAGTGAACAAACATAGCGAATATGTGAATTTCACGGACATAGGACGAATAATCGTCAATATATTCGCGAAATATCGCAAATTCAAACATGGCCCATGCCGCTCATCACTACTCCTAATTTAGCTTCACCGATTAAAATTATTTGTGAAAAAACAATTTTTGCATAAAGGATGGAATAAATTTCCACATTGGATTGAAATCCCTCCCGCTATTTCCCCTTGGTTTGTTCATGATAGAAATGTCTAGGATTCACGGAAAAGATCTGCATTTTAATTTCCTGATACATCGCCATTCTTGTCTTTGGGCTGTGTCCAGGGGTGTAGCTATAGGAGGTAGCAGAGTTAGTAGTCACACTGGGGCCCTGGTGCCTAAGGGGGCCCCAAAGAATATCTGCCCCATAAGAGACCAGTATTATAAATGGCATATGGGGCCCTGTTTCAGATTTTGTTTTGGGCCCCAGAAGCTACAAGCTACACCTCTGGCTGTGTCTGGTATTGCAACTCATTCCCTACAACTGAATGAAGCCGAGCTGCAATGCCCTAGACTGCCCGTGGTAAAGAGTAAAGCTGTTTCTTGTCAAGGCCGTGTTCACACGACGGAATGTCCGTGTGGAATTCCGCACAGCAGAGTCCTATTCATTTCAGTGGGATTCTGCTGCACTGTGCACACAGCGGAATTTTATGAAATCCCGATTTCAGCGTTCGAAGAAATAATATGCTTGTCCACTGGGAAATGTATTGCTGTCTATGGAGATGGCTCATCTCTGAGCGGTCCTAGCCCCGGCTGTCTCTACAATGTCCGCACGAAAATTTTGTGGACATAGCGTAATAGTTCAATGCTATAAAGTAGAGTAGATTCTAGCACTGTGGTCTTCCAACTGTGGACTGCCAGCTGTTGCAAAACTACTACTCCCAGTATGCCCGGACAGCCAACGGCTGTCCGGGCATACTGGGAGTTGTAGTTTTGGCTGGCCGGGCATACTGGGAGTTGTAGTTTTGCAACAGCTGGAGCACCACATTTTGGAGACCACTGTTAAAGGACATCTGCAGTGTTACAAACACTTATCCCCTATCCTCAAAATATCTCCTGCATGGGGCCGCGGCTCTCACGTGCAGGGGGCGTTCCAGCCGCAGTATGACGTTGCGGCCGGCACGCCTCCTCCATACATCTTTATGGGAGAGGCGGGGAGGCAGCATTCGTGCCTCCCCGCATCCCCCATAGAACTGTAGGTCGACTGTAGGCCCCCACAGAACCTCTAGGTCGACACTACGTCACCATGGGCGCTAATGCCGGCGCCAGTTAGGGAGATCGAGGGGGGTCCCAGCGGTCGGACCCCCCGCGATCAAACACTTATCCCCTATCTTGTGGATAGGGGATAAGTGTAATTCCGCTGCAGTTGTCCTTTAAACCAAAGTACCACTAGGGGCAATATAAGCCCATTCTGACCCGTTCAGGGTTCATTCAGTTCTTTTTTTTTTGCACCGAATGGACACTAAACGGGCCAGGTCCCGACGGATTTTACTGACCTGAATGGGGTGCCTCGGCATCCGGTATTTTAAAAGAGATTTCACATACAGAGAAATCTTCTGCCATTATGCCCAGGCCACCAAAATATAAAACAAACGGGACTCACCTCCTGCCGCTCCCTCGGTGTCCCGTTATTGCCGATCCAGTTGTTCAGTGAGGTCTTCTTTCTGGTTGCCCGTGGTCAACGCGTTACACTGTGGCTCAGCTAAATGCCGGCCACAGCGATGTCCCGTGTGACCCGTTGACCACAACCAACCAGGAAAAAGACACCACTGGAGAACTGGAACGGCAATACTGGGACACCGAGGAAGCGGTGTTCCCATTTCCAAAGACTCTTCAACTGGTTACCTACATACAGGGCCGATTCTGCCTATAGGCAAAATAGGCAGCCGTAGAGCATCGCTCTTGATGGGGGCACTGCTCTTCCCACTGCAAGAATGTTAGTAGCCAGCCAGCATCCAAAGCACCCGCATCCCTCCCCACGTCCGAGGCAGACAGGCAGGTCCGGTCCATCCAGCATCCTGACACTGCACACGGAGGAGGAGGTTGTTACAGTGTGTCACCCCAGTAGTAAGGAGATTACATACGGAGGAGGGTGTCGCTACATTGGATCACCCTATCAGTAAGGGGTGTGTGTCAAAGGGCGGAGCCAATGTGCAGAGTCAAGGGGCGGCAAAATTAGCTTTCGCCTAGGGTGACAAAAATCCTTGCACCAGTCCAGTGTACACATAGGTCTCCTGTTTATACAACGATTTTAACCTTTGGTGGAACATTCAATAGAGATGTACAGGAACTAGTAAAATCTTACCTGGACGATTTCCAACATCTCTCCGCGACTTATGTAGCCGTTTCCATCGAGGTCATACATGCTAAACGCCCACTTAAGCTTCTGTTCCAGTTTTCCCCGTGACGTCACGCTCAGTGCAATTATGAACTCCCGAAAGTCAATCGTCCCATCGCCATTAGTGTCAAACGTACGGAACACGTGCTCTGCAAATTTTGAGGCATCGCCGTACGGGAAAAAGTTTGCGTAGATCTTTTTGAACTCTTCTACTGTTAAATGTCCAGTTGGACAATCCTTCAGGAAACCTTTGTACCACTCCTGCAGTTCGTGGTCTGTGAATTCTGTATTTTCCCGTAGGTCCTGTAGAATTTCAGGTCGCAATTTACTGTTTTGTTTCCCCATTCTGAAACTTCTTTATAGACCAGAGCTGAAAAGACAAAATTGAGAGATGGTGAGATTAGAACATAGATTACTCCAGTAGAGACTATTGTCCATTAGCCAAGAACATATACAGCCATGAAGGACTACTGGTGATCCTTGAACCCAACGAACACCATTTATTTGTATGCCACTTTAAAGGGGTACTCTGGTGGAAAATAAGTGTTTTCAACTGGTGTCAGAAAGCAAAACAGATTTGTAAATTGCTTCTATATAAAAATCTTAATCCCTTCAGTACCTATTAGCTGGCTCACCCAACCAACATCCGACGAGAGGTCTCGAGAGTTGCCTTGTTCAGCAGCAGTGTAAATGCTTCAAGGGGTACTTTGGTGGAAAACAAATGTTTTCAAATCAACTGGTGCCAGAAAGTTATACAGTTATACATCCTCTGCTCCAGAGGAAGTTGTGTAGTTCTTTCCAGTCTGACCACAGTGCTCTCTGCTGACACCTCTGTCCATGTCAGGAACTGTCCAGAGCAGGAGAGGTTTGCTATGGGGATTTGCTTCTACTCTGGACAGTTCCTGATATGGACAGAGGAGGCAGCAGAGAGCATTGTGGTCAGACTGGAAAGAACTACACAACTTCCTCTGGAGCAGAGGATGTATAACTGTATAACTTTCTGGCACCAGTTGATTTGAAAACATTTGTTTTCCACCAAAGTACCCCTTTAAAGGGGTACTCTGGTGACAACCTTTTTTCTTTTAAATCAACTGGTGGTAGAAAGTTAAACATATTTGTAAATTACTTCTATTAAAAAAATCTTAATCCTTCCAGTACGTATTATCTGCTGAATGCTACAGAGGAAATTCCTTTCTTTTTGGAACACTGATGACATCACGAGCACAGTGCTCTCTGCTGACATCTCTGTCCATTTTAGCAACCATACATAGCAGATGTATGCTAAGGGCAGCATGGTGGCTCAGTGGTTAGCATTGCTGCCCTGCAGTGCTGGGGACTTGGGTTCAAATCCCACCAAGGACAACAATAAATAAAGCATTATTATTATAATAACGTCAGCAGAGAGAACTGTGCTCGTGATGTCATCAGAGAGCATTCCAAAAAGAAAAGAATTTCCTCTGTAGTATTCAGCAGCTAATAAGTACAGGAAGGATTAAGATTTTTTAATAGAAGTAATTTACAAATGTGTTTAACTTTCTGCCACCAGTTGATTTAAAAGAAAAAAGGTTTTCACCGGAGTACCCCTTTAAGCATTTACACTGCTGCTGAACAAGGCAACTCTCATTATCGAGACCTCTCGTCGGTTGTTGATGGAGTGAGCCACAAAAGTTAGAAGGGCTTGACCGAACACTAAAATAAAACGGTAGTACTTAGGTTAACACAAATACCTCGAAAGCTGAAAATAGCAGCTGTCACTGTGTAGTAGGGTCTAGGGTCCTCTATTACTTTCTGGAAGCTATTTAGTTGCTGACATCTTTTACACAGTTTGAGAGTTTCTACAGCTTTTCATTGAGTGCTACTCATTGAAGAGACCTGGTGGTGCATGGACACCTATCATCAGGCAATGCTTCAGGAAAAAAAAATAATTGTCTTATCTAGAAGGTAGGAATCTCATATGAACCTTCTTTCTTTTGAAGATTTACCTACTCTTTACCTGAGTAGTATACAGTGGTCCCTCAAGTTACAATATTAATTGGTTCCAGGACGACCATTGTATGTTGAAACCATTGTATGTTGAGACCAGAACTCTATTGAAACCTGGTAATTGGTTCTGAAGCCACCAAAATGTCATCCAAAAATAGGAAAAAGTGAGGATTAAAGATAAATAAGTAGATAACTAATAGAGATAAAGCAAATCCTTACATATAAAAGTAAGAAAGATCTGCTGGGAGCTGTAAATCACTGTATGTCAGTGTTTCATAAAGGAGGGAGCCTCTCGCTGTTGCAAAACTACAACTCCCAGCATGCCCGGACAGCCTTCGGCTGTCCGGGCATGCTGGGAGTTGTAGTTTTGCAACAGCTGGGGGCACCCTGCTTGGGAAACACTGGTCTATGTAGAGGACAGGAGCTTCTTCAGGGTCCTGTACAGTACACGCAATGTCCTAAAAAAGTAACATGGAGCCGCCTCAACCTGGTGTCCAAAGGAGCAGCTAACCCTGGTACAGGTAAAGTGTACAGAACATCTAATACCTCCCTGTACTGTAGGGGGCGCTACCAGACACCAGTCAGTGCATACACTTCAGTAATACAGGGGTTTTATCAGTAAAATGCCCATTCTGATTGGTCGGTTCTTCCAGCCATTGACACGTTCCACAGATCTGGACTGTCCGTACATTGTATGTTGAGTCGGGTTTCAACTTACAATGGTCTAGAAAGACCATTGTATGTTGAAACTATTGTATGTTGAGGCCATTGTAAGTTGAGGGATCACTGTAGTTCCATCTGCGCCCTTACTAGCTGATATAGCACAGAGTAGGCGAAGGTAAGGTGTGTCTATTGTGGTGGCGGGGTGTGTGGTGCAGGGCAGATGTTGTTACCCTAGGGGCAGATGGCATTAACCCCTTGCATTCATGACACCATGGCATGGCTCAGCCTATAACCACCTGAAGGTATACCGCTGGATCCTGGGCTAGGCACGGGGCAATAAAGACTCCGACGCCAAGTTACGGACAACGGTAGCTTTACTGAGGGTAGACAGATGGTAAAGTCTATACAGTTCAGCCAGGGACCAAGGAGGTGACCAGTGACGCAGAGACCTTAAGGGCTTGCTGGGACTTGTAGTAGGACTGGACAATTGAATGCAGACCACGCTGACTTGACAGATGACAGGGACTGACTTGACTCATAAAGCTGTGACTTTATCTTACTTGACTTGATGGTGTGAGCCAAAAATACAGGGGCCAATATAACCAAAATAAGTAAATTGGTTTGGTGCACTTAACAGAAATATAAAACCTATCCCAGTACACCAAACACAGTACTAATATATTGAATCAAACAAATCTTTATTTAGTAAACAGGATTAAAAAAGGATCAGCAGAAATCAGATAAAATATGCAAGGGCTACAACAAAGTTATATGCACTGCAATATATAATACTGTAAACTAGATAACCCAATAAATTGCCATACGTGCATGAAAGGAAAAAGGTTATACAGGTACAGGGTGCAAACTAGTGCAAACAAAAAAGGAGATACAGCAACTGTCCAAGGATTGGTGTGACTTTAGTTGGCAACCAGGGGGGAGAGGTGAAGAGGAGATGGGGATACAATCACCCAGTCATTCCTATATACCATGCTGTCCCCTGACCTCCAATAAGGAAAAGGAAAGAAAAACCATACTTAGTCACTAACAATACAAAGGACCGGCTGGTGTACTCACATGTATTGAACCCGCATGACCCCTACGCAGTTTCACTATCTCGCTTCATCCCTGATGAAGCAAGATAGTAAAACTGCGCAGGGGTCATGTGGGTTCAATACATGTGAGTACACCAGCCGGTCCTTTGTATTGTTAGTGACTAAGTATGGTTTTTCTTTCCTTTTTCTTATTGGAGGTCAGGGGACAGCATGGTATATAGGAATGACTGTATCTGTATAACCTTTTACCTTTCATGCACGTATGGCAATTTATTGGGTAATCTAGTTTACAGTATTATATAGTGCAGTGAATATAACATTGTTGTAGCCCTTGCACATTTTATCTGATTTCTGCTGATCCTTTTTAATCATGTTTTAAAATTTGTGTAACTAAATAAAGATTTGTATTGAATTGATGGTGGCTGCAGGACTGGACTTTGAGGTCTCCAACACTCTGGACACACACACTAAACAGGACTGTACTGGACCTCAGCAGGAAGAGAGAGAGAAGAGAGAGAAGCTCCACCCAGGGCTTATATGGGCGAGACTAGCAGGGAGCCCATAGGTCACTCTTGTGGTCACCTGGTCACTGGTACCTCCTGGGTAACATGACATGTCACATGGTATAACTCTTAAAGCAACATTACATTTTATAACACTTTACATGGTGAAACATATTTACAATGGGGAAACAAGTGCAGGGGGCCTTGGGGACACTGAAGGAGGCTGCCTGACAGGAGGCTGCCTGACTGTACTGGGCCACCGCACTATGACATGCCAGAGTGATCTCCGTACCCCAGGGTAAGTGCAAGGATTTTTTGCCACTCTACTTTTGCCACCCCGCCCATTGTCTCCACCCTTTGACATTCCCTACCTTACTACTGGGGTGACACTGTAGAAAATTTCCTCCTCATGTGGCGGATGTATGGAGGCGCGCACAATGCCAGGACCTGCCTTTCTGGCCTCGGAGGTGGCACTGCACTCCTTCAGCCTGCTGAAGAATGCAGATTAATATGGTACCGAGATGGGGGGGTGGTTGGGTTGCGACGGTGGTGCTGGCTGGGTCCTTCAGATGAGCGGTGGGTACTTTGGATGCTGGCTGGCTACTAAGCAGAGAAGCGTCCCCATCAAAAGGGCGCTCTGGGAGGGTGGCTATTTTGCCTATAGGCAGAACCGGCCCTGCCGTACCCAGCACGCCTGCCTTACTGGATCTTAGAGGAAATCTCCCAGTAGAGAAGGACTTCGGTCTTTTCTCTGCATCTTATTGAGAAGAACTGACCACATATCACCACATGCTGCTTATATGTGTGAACCGTCCATTGTGTAGGAATTTGTTGGTGACAAGTCTTATAGCTCCGTGCCCGTCTTTGGTGGTCATGAGTTCCTGTATGACAGGAAGTATGGTAGAAATAGTGAGATCTAACAGCAAAATGCTACACATTGCTACACCCAGAATAGTTTTTTTGATGGATCCCGAAAAGCAGAATAGATTTAAAAAGTGCCCATTGCTACATCTGGCCATCTCCATGACTGAATAGACAATACACTTTATGGCTCCATTTAAATCTATATATACAAAATACAAAACTGGACACAGTGCTAGAAGGGAACCTGGTACTAGTTTCATGCTGCCCAAACCAGGGGTATCATGAAACACTGACAGACTCCCTCATCACAATTATTTTGTATTTAGTTTGATTGATTATGAATTTTTAGAGAAATCAAAGTTATAACTTTGCCAGGGTGTGGCATCCCGGAGCGGGGAAACCTTTTGCTTCCATGAACACTGATTGGGTGGCTGTTGCCTCAAAAGTCCCCAGTTCGGGTATGTTCACACTGATTAACATTTGCGCAGAATTCTCGCTGAAAAAATCTGCTAAAAAATGACCGTTTTTTTCTGCGCGGAATGTGCGCAGAATTCCGTGCAGAATTCCGCACAGAAATCAGTGCAGAATTCAGCGCGGCATAGGAGACAATATTAAAAAAAAAATTTGTGCGAATTCCGTGGGCGGACTGAACATGTTCATTCTTCATGCGGAACGGAATTCAGTGACAGAAATTTCTCAGTGTGAACTGAGGAGCAGAAATTTAATTGGGTTTTTCACTGCTGAATGAATTGGAGAGGAATAAGCGAGCAGAATTACTCGTGGAAATTCCTCTCCAAACTTTCAGTATTGTATTGCTATGCAAGTGTAATTTTCAATATATGTACAGTATATGTCTTCTGCATGCACTGAGCCAATGCAAGTGCAAGGGGGGTTAACTGTCTGTACCCCAAATCATTATCTTTACTGTATAAAGTTGATAACAGGTCACATGTCCACCCCTCTGTGAATTAAAGGCTAAGGCCTGTCCTGTTTCCACCCCAGTGCCCATGGACAAGGGAGGGACTTAAAGGGGTACTCTGGTGAAAACCTTTTTTCTTTTAAATCAACTGGTGGCAGAAAGTTAAACATATTTGTAAATTACTTCCATTAAAAATTTTTAATCCTTCCAGTACTTATTAGCTGCTGAATGCTACAGAGGAAATTCCTTTCTTTTTGGAATACTGATGACATCACGAGCACAGTGCTCTCTGCTGACGTCTCTGTCCATTTTAGCAACCATGCATAGCAGATGTAAGCTAAGGGCAGCATGGTGGCTCAGTGGTTAGCACTGCTGCCTTGCAGTGCTGGGGCCTTGGGTTCAAATCCCTCTAAGGACAACAATAAATAAAGCATTATTATTATTATAATAACGTCAGCAGAGAGAACTGTGCTCGTGATGTCATCAGAGAGCATTCCAAAAAGAAAAGAATTTCCTCTGTAGTATTCAGCAGCTAATAAGTACAGGAAGGATTAAGATTTTTTTATAGAAGTAATTTACAAATATGTTTAACTTTCTGCCACCAGTTGATTTCAAATAAAAAAGGTTTTCACCGGAGTACCCCTTTAAAGGGGTATTCCAGTGAAAAACATTTTTTTTTTTCATATCAACTGGCTTCAGAAAGTTAAACAGATTTGTAAATGAATACACTGATAAAACAAATAAATATATCAACCACGCTGGAGGGTACTGTGGGTTATAAAACCCTGCTGCGTTACTCCAGTGCGCTTCCCTGTAAGGCGCACAAGTGATGAATAATAAAATCTAAATAAAATAGGAGTACGCGCTGGGTGAAATAGCAAGAGAGCAATAAATGAAAAAGAAATCGTGGCCTACCTTCCAACTAGTAGTGCTTCAGTAGTTGCAGTGATGTTCTGAAACATGAGTGTAAAATATTAAAAATAATCACAAGTGGCTTACTGAATCGATAAGGAAATATATTACGTATGCAAATACCTGATAAAAAATACCATAAAAAAGAACAATCGACCAGCTAGCGTCCTCGTTGCAAGTGGCTCGATGGTGGCACAGAGAGTCCACAAAGCTATCAACGCGTTTCGGAAACACAGCAGGTTTCCTTCATCAGGTATCGCTAGCTGGTCGAGACGCTACCGGCCGGAGCGTTCTCCCGCTACCCCGTTCGAAGATTACCACCTTGGAGGGAGACCATCCCGATCTTCAGGAGACATCAGGGACCCTTTTTCACCAGGGAAGCGATGTATCCACGCATATCCTAGACTTTAATAAGCTTGTTGTTTAACATAATTGCAGCACTGGAGCACCCCTAAAACGGGCCCACCACATCAAAGGAAGGATTCACCTTATTGCTGCTACATAACCACTCAACAGATTGTTCTTTTTTATGGTATTTTTTATCAGGTATTTGCATACGTAATATATTTCCTTATCGGTTCAGTAAGCCACTTGGGATTATTTTTTATATTTTACACTCATGTTTCAGAACATCACTGCAACTACTGAGGCCCTACTAGTTGGAAGGTAGGTCACGATTTCTTTTTCATTTATTGCTCTCTTGCTATTTCACCCAGCGCGTACTCCTATTTTATTTAGATTTGTAAATTACTTCCATTAAAAAAAATCTTAATCCGACCAGTACTTATCAGCTGCTGAAGTTGAGTAGTTTTTTCTGTCTAACCACAGTGCTCACTGCTGACACCTCTGTCTGTCTCAGGAACTGTCCAGAGTAGGAGCAAATCCCCATAGCAAACCTCTCCTGCTCTGGACAGTTCCTGAGGCAGACAGAGGTGTCAGCAGAGAGCACTGTGGTCAGACAGAAAAGAACAACTCAACTTCAGCAGCTGATAAGTACTGGTAACATAGTAACATAGTTCATAAGGTTGAAAAAAGACCAGATTAAGGATAGGATTAAGGATTAAGTAATTTACAAATCAGTTTAACTTTCTGGAGCCAGTTGATATGAAAAAAAAAATAGTTTTTCACTGGAGTACCCCTTTAAAAGCACATGTTACTTATAAGTCATATGGTTTTCAGGGGGGCATGGCTATGCTGCAGTGGGTGAGTGGATAAAGACTTGAACTACAGCCCTTCCAGGTGTGGGTCCATGGGGCTACAATACCATGGCAAAGGTTATGGATCTGTCCATCATTGGATACATTCAGGAGTCTATTACTTCCGTGTCCTGCATGGTCCTCACTGTCTTGCTCCATCACATTAGGGGCTTCATACATTTTCTTGTCCTTTCTATTTGCTCAGACCCTGCGGTGAGCACAAATCCTGCTGCTTTTCAATTTTCTACCGGTAAAATGCTGCCAAATAAACATCCTGCTCCGAGTGGTGCAAACCCCTGCTTAATGCAGCAATACACAGCGGCCTATCCACAGAACAGAAAACATACGAGCCGGAAATTAGACCCTCCGTGGTTATTAATTCATTAGGAGAAGCAGCTGCACATATGCAAATACACCAGGAGCCCGCGCAGCCGCTATATCCAGGTTGTTCAGCTAAATATAGATGTATACGGCTTTAGTTATCAGAGACGGATTGACTGTGCGGACCTAGTACAAGGCACAGATGTCACCAATTCGTCCTCTTTGCTTTGGTTAGAAAGAAGAAATATTCCAAAATTCTCGAGTAATGCTGAAGAATCAATTGGGTGGCACAGGTTAGCTATAGGACATAGTTCTTAAAGGGGTACTCCAGTGGAAAAAAAATTGTTTTCAAATAAAATGGTACCAGAAAGTTAAACAGACTTGTAAATAACTTCTTTTTAGGCTAAGTCTCCACTTGGTTTTTTGCACTGCGTTTTTAGGGATTAAAAAAACGCCTGAAAAATCGCCAGTGCAAGTGACATCATCATGCGTTTTTTTCTGGCGTTTTTTTCTGGCGTTTTTTTCATTTGTGTGGAAATTGCACCTTGGCGTTTTTTTTTTGGTACCCAAAATTTCTTGGGTACCAAAAAAAAAAAGGATGCAGCAGTGATGGAATTTTTTTTATTAAACACAAGGTATATATTTTATAACCCAATTTTAATTATTTTTTTAATAAAGTGGGTGTTTCACTTTTTTTTTTTCTTTTAAATACATTTTTAACATTTTTTATGTAGTACTACTACTCCCAGCATGGAACAGACTGTTCCATGCTGGGAGTGATAGTACCTGTACTATAGACATATATCGTCCATAATATAGCAGAGAAGCGAGCGGGTCTATACATCGCTCGCCTCTCTGCACTATACTCCGGCCACTGATGTCAACAGAAATTCATATTTCCCACCCAGAGCTGTGATTGGCCGGATGGTTGCAGCCAATCACAGCTCTGAGGAAAAGATGAATGAATGAGTGGCCGGCCCGGAGTATATTGCAGAGAAGGGATGTGAGCGATGTATACAGCCGCTCCATCTCTGCTATAGACAGGACGGTCACAGAGGGTGTCAGTAGTGACATCCACTGTGAGGTGTCCTTAAGCAGGCACTACTACTCCCAACATGGAGCACACTCTGCTCCATGCTGGGAGCTGTAGTACCTGTATTAATAGACAGATCGCAGCGAGTTTATCTTCTGACACCCACTGTGATCTGTCTATTAATGCAGGTACTACAGCTCCCAGCATGAGGCAGAGTGTGCTCCATGTTGGGAGTAGTAGTGCCTGCTTAAGGACACATCACAGTGGATATCACTACTGACACCCGATGTGATCGTCCTGTCTATAGCAGAGATGGAGCGGCTGTATACATCGCTCACATCCCTGCTCTGCACTATACTCTGGGCCGGCCACTCATTCATTCATCTTTTCCTCAGAGCTGTGATTGGCTGAAACCATCCGGCCAATCACAGCTCTGGGTGGGAAATAGGAATTTCTGTTGACATCAGTGGCCGGAGTATAGTGCAGAGAGGCGAGCGATGTATAGACCCGCTCGCTTCTCTGCTATATTATGGATGATCGCATCGGATGTCAGGACTGACACCCGGGGCGATATGTCTATAGTACAGGTACTATCACTCCCAGCATGGAACAGTCTGTTCCATGCTGGGAGTAGTAGTACTACATAAAAAATGTTAAAAATTTATTTGGGAGTAGTATTACCTACAGTTATGGAAAGATCACAGCGGGTATCACTTCTGACAGCCGCTGTGATCCTCCTGTATAATGTATAGATGCGGCCGTTCTCCTATGGTCCCCTGCACGGCCGTATATTTACACATGTTCCTATTTCTCACAGAGAGCTGTGATTGGCTGGAACCATCTGGCCAATCACAGCTCTGTGGTAAATAGGAATAAGTGTAAATATACGTCAGTGCAGGGGACCATAGAAGAGCGGCCGCCGCATCTATATATTATACAGAAAGATCGCAGCGGGCGATCTGTCTATTAGTACAGGTAGTACTGGTTGAACTTGATGGACATACCGTATATACTCGAGTATAAGCCGAGTTTTTCAGCACGATTTTTCGTGCAGAAAACACCCCCCTCGGCTTATACTCGAGTGAACTCCCCCACCCGCAGTGGTCTTCAACCTGCGGACCTCCAGAGGTTTCAAAACTACAACTCCCAGCAAGCCCGGGCAGCCATCGGCTGTCCGGGCTTGCTGGGAGTTGTAGTTTTGAAACCTCCGGAGGTCCGCAGGTTGAAGACCACTGCGGCCTTCGACATCATCCAGCCCCCTCTCACCCCCTTTAGTTCTGTACAGTACTCACCTCCGCTCGGCGCTGGTCCGGTGCTGCAGGACTGTCCGGAGAGGAGGTGGTCCGGTGGGATAGTGGTTCCGGGCTGCTATCTTCACCGGGGAGGCCTCTTCTAAGCGCTTCGGGCCCGGCCTCAGAATAGTCACGTTGCCTTGACAACGACGCAGAGGTGCGTTCATTGCCAACGTACTTCTGCGTCATTGTCAAGGCAACGCCTCTATTCCGGGCCGGAAGCGCGGAGAAGAGGCGCCCCCGGTGAAGATAGCAGCCCGGACCACCTCCTCACCGGACGACCTCCCCACCAGACAGCCCTGCAGGACCGGACCAGCGCCGAGCGGAGGGGAGTACTGTACAGAACTAAAGGGGGTGAGAGGGGGCTGGATGATGTTGAAGGCCGCAGTGGTCTTCAACCTGCGGACCTCCGGAGGTTTCAAAACTACAACTCCCAGCAAGCCCGGACAGCCGATGGCTGCCCGGGCTTGCTGGGAGTTGTAGTATTGAAACCTCTGGAGGTCCGCAGGTTGAAGACCACTGAGGGCGAATGATGAGAAGAGGATGATGAAGGGGGGGTGTGGGGATGATGAAGGGGGGTGGGGATGATGAAGGGGGGGTGTGGGATGATAAGGGGATGATGAAGGGGGGATGTGCGGGATGATAAGGGGATGATGAAGGGGGGATGTGTGGGATGATGACAAGGGGATGATGAAGGGGGGATGTGTGGGATGATGACAAGGGGATGATGAAGGGGGGATGTGTGGGATGATAAGGGGATGATGAAGGGGGATGTGTGGGATGATGACAAGGGGATGATGATGAGGATGTTAATGACGGGTCTGGATGATGACAGGGGGGGATGAGGTATTTCCCACCCTAGGCTTATACTCGAGTCAATAACTTTTCCTGGGATTTTGGGTTGAAATTAGGGGTCTCGGGTCTTATACTCGGGTCGGCTTATACTCGAGTATATACGGTATGTCTTTTTTCGACCGTACTAACTATGTAACTATGTAACTACTCCCATCATGGAACAGTGTGTTCCATGCTGGGAGTAGTAGTACTAACTTAAAAAAATGTAAAAAATAAAGCAAAAAAGTGAAACACACACACACAATAAATTTTTATAATTGTTGGCTACATTTTTATTTCCCCGCACACATAAATTGATCCCTGTTTAAAAAGTAATATTTTTTTTTCAATAATATACATTTAGTTAGATACAATTTTTTCCTTCACTACTGTATATTTTAGAAAAAAAAAATTTAATGGTACACTCCGAAATTTTATTAAAAACAGCTATCTACATCACTTTTTTGGATCTCTAAAGTCCAAAAAAGATTAAAAACCGCCTGCAAAAACACTAAAGTTAAAATCCACATAGCGTTTTTCTTGGCGTTTTCTCACTCCCATAGACTTCTATTGGAAAAAAAAAACAAGTGGAGACCTAGCCTTAAAAATCCAATTGGGTGGCACAGGTTAGCTATAGGACATAGTTCTTAACCCCTTAAGGATAGGCCCATTTTATTTTTGCATTTTTGTTTCTTCCTCCTCGCATTCTAAAAATCATAACTCTCTTATATTTCCATCCACAGACCCATATGAGGGCTTGTTTTTTGCATTCCCAATTGTACTTTGTAATTACATCACTTATTTTACCATAAAATGTACGGCGCAACCAAACAAATATTATTTATGTGGGAAAATTGAAATTTTGGAAGGTTTTGTTTTCACGCCGTACACTTACCGGTAAGAAAGACATGTTTTCTTTATTCTGTGGGTCAATACGATTAGAATGATACCCATGTTATATGCTTTTCTATAATTCTACCACTTAAAAAAAATCTCAAACCATTTAAACAAAATTAGTACAGTATGTTTGAAATAGCCCTATTTTGACCACCTATAACTTTCTCATTTTTCCATATTTGGGGCAATATGAGGGCTCATTTTTTGCGCCATGATCTGTAGTTTTTATCAGTATCACTTTTGCTTAGGTTTTACTTTTATAAACTTTTATAAATTTTTTGGGAATAAAATGTGACAAAAAAGCAGCAATTTTGGACTTTTTAATTTTTTTTTTTACATTTGCACCATTCACCATACGGGATAATTAACAATATATTTTAATAGTTCAGACTTTTACGCATGTGGCGATACCAGATATGTGTATACATTTTTTTTTACGCTTTTTGGGGGTAAAATGGTAAAAACGGACGTTTTACTTTTTTATTGGGGGAGGGGATTTTTCAATTTTTTTTTACACTTTTTATGTCCCCATAGGGGACTATTCATAGCAACTAGTTGATTGCTAATACTGTTCAGTGCTATGTATAGGACATAGCACTGCTCAGTATTATCGGTGATCTTCTGCTCTGGTCTGCTCGATCTCAGAGGTGAGGGGACCTCCGGCCACCATGCTGGATGATCGGATCCACGCAACAGCACTGCGGGCGATCTGATCATCCATTCAAAGCACCGCACTGCCACTGATGCCGTGATCTGTATTGATCACGGCATCTGAGGGGTTAATGGCGGACATCCGTGCAATCGCGGATGTCCGCCATTACCGGCGGGTCCCTGGCTGCTAATAGCAGCCGGGACCTGTCGGGCATGACCCGAGCACCGCTCCGGTGATCATGGCGGCACGTAAATGTACGTCATGGTGCGTTAAGTACCACGTCACCATGACGTACATTTACGTCCATTGTCGTTAAGGGGTTAAAGGGGTACTCCGCCCCTAGACATCTTATCCCCTGTCTAAAGGATAGGGGATAAGATGTCTGATCGCAGGGGTCACGCTGCTGGGGACCCCCCGCGATCTCCCTGCTGCACTTGGTGTTCATTTAGAGCGTCAGCTGCAGCGCTGGAGGCTCATGACGCCATGGCCACGTCCTGCTTGTGATGTCACGACCACACCCCTCCCATAGACTTGCATTGAGGGGGCCTGGCTGTGAAATCACAAATGGGGCATGGACATGACGTCAGGAGCCTCCACCCCGCATTGCCAGTCATCCGGCATGGAGTGAAGTTCGCTCCATGCACCCGATATGTCTGGGGTGCCGCAGCTAAGATCACGGGGGTCCCAGATCAGACATCTTATCCCCTGCTTGGAGAAAGGAAGTGAAAACTACTACTAGAATCCCCTGGCGGAAACTTCTCTAAGAACAAAAGGAGCAAGACGTTTTACCCAATCCTTCTCTCCACTAACATCACCAGTAAGGAGGTCCCCATACACATTAGACAGTCAGCAGGTCCTGATGAAATCAGCAGGATTGGGTTACTTTTTCCTAATGTATATAAGGGGACTTAAAGGGGTATTCAGGTGGGAAATTTTTTTTTTTTTTCAAATGAATTGTTGCCACAAAATTATACAGATTTTTTAATTACTTTTAAATAAAAATCTTAATCCTTTCAGTACTTCTCAGCTGCTGTATGCTCCAGAGGAAGTTGTGTAGTTCTTTCCAGTCTGACCACAGTGCTGACACCTTTCTCCCTGTCAGGAACAGTCCAGAGCAGGAGCAAATGCTCACAGCAAACCTCTCCTGCTCTGGACAGTTCCTGACATGGACAGAGGTGTCAGCAGAGAGCACTGTGGTCAGAACATACAGCAGCTGATAAGTACTGGAGGAATTAGGATTTTTAAAAAGAAGTTATTTACAAGTCTGTTTAACTTTCTGGTACCAGTTTATTTGAAAACTATTTTTTTCCCCCACTGGAGTACCCCTTTAAATGTTATTTATATAGATTTTTAATCGAAAATATTGGAGACGATCCTGTTCTCTTACATCACAAAAATAACTCCAAAGTAGGACCCATTACAGAGATTTAATTTCCTTCTCCTGTAATACACATCATACCTCTACAGTAGGTTATAGAAAGCTTCCATAAACACCGTAAGAATGGCAGCAAGTGCTTATACATTGCATCACTTTTATTTCCCGACCACACAGTTATCCTGGCAGAACGTTCCTAATGTTTTGTCTGCGCTCAGCAGCGTAATGTGGAGCACGCAGAGAAAATGGGGACTTTGTTTATGTAACTACACGTCCTTCACCATTAATCCGAACTTGTAAAACAGTAATTTATCTATCCAGGAACCTACTGGGATTCCATACATTTACTTCACATTGGTTCCTTAAAGGATCAGCCGCCCCTGACGATTAACATGCCATTACTGTATAGGCAATAATGTGATGTAAATTATCGTAAAGTACAATTACCCACTAGTAAATGTGTTACGACAGCTACATAACAGCCCTAAATGGAACAAAGCACAGCAAGCAGAGACCACAGAACATGCTTTTAACTCTTCGGAATGTACTCTGTATAATTTGCTAAACCTTTCTATTAGGAAAGTCATGTCATTACAGCGGTCACTTTCATCACATGACACTGCCAGGGCAGGTAAGTCACACCTGGTCAGTAGGTAACTCAGTGTAAGATGTAATGTCCCAGTACAGGATACAATCCTGTACTACCCATAGGCCCTCAGTGTTCTCCTCCCATTGTGAAGCTAGTGTTACCTGTGTATAGTCAGTATAATGTTATGTACTAAGAATATAAGGTGTTAAGGACCTTTGGAGGTATCACATGTTATGTTCACATGATCTGTTATGTTACACAGAGAGCACCAGTTAAACACATGACCTGCAGCTTGACCTATGGGCTTCTGGCTCAGCCCCCTTTATAAGAAGGGCAGCCATTACAATCTCTCTCTTAGTTGCTGAGGAACAGTAAAGACCAGAAGTCTCAGTGCTAGTGTCCAGCATACTTGGAAGGCCTCAAGTCTACAGCCACTTCCAGTAAGTCAAGTCTGTGTTTGCTGTCACTACCTACAAGCCTACAGTCAATTCCAAAGTCAAGTCTATTCTAGTCTGCATGGCCAACCTAAAGTCTATTACAAGTATAGTGATCCCTCAACTTACAATGGCCTCAACATACAATAGTTTCAACATACAATGGTCTTTTCTGGACCATTGTAACTTGAAACCAGACTCAACATACAATGCTTTGGAATCTGCGAAACGTGTCAATGGCTGGAAGAACCGACCAATCAGAATGGATATTCACTGGTAAAACCCCTATGCATGCACTGACTGGTGTCTGGTAGCGCCCCCTACAGTACAGGGAGGTATTACATGTTCTGTACTCTTTACCTGTGCCAGGGTTAGCTGCTTCTTTGGGCATCAGGTGAGGGCGGCTCCATTTTCCTTTTTTTAGGACACTGCATGTTCTGTACAGGACCCTGAAGAAGCTCCTGTCCTCTACATAGACCAGTGTTTCCCAAAGAGGTTGCCTCTAGCTGTTTCAAAACTACAACTCCCAGCATGCCAGGACAGCCAAAGGCTGTCCGGGCATGCTGGGAGTTGTAGTTTTGCAACAGCTGGAGGCACCCTGGTTGGGAAACACTGAACTAGACAGAGATTTTACAGCTCCCAGCAGATCTTTCTTACTTTTATATGTAAGGATTTGCTTTATCTGTATTAGTTATCTACTTATTTTCTTTAATCCTTCTTTTTCCTATTTTTGGATGACATTTTGGTGGCTTCAGAACCAATTACCAGGTTACCATAGAGTTCTGGTCTCAACATACGCTGGTTTCAACATACAATGGTCGTCCTGGAACCAATTAATATTGTAACTTGAGGGACCACTGTACTACTAGTCCCAGCAAGCTGCGAGGTCCTTCTGTGTTACTGGCCACCTCTCTGGGATCCTGGCCTAGCTGTAAAGACTATAACAACTGTCTGACCTCAGTAAAGCCTCCGTTAACCCTAACCTGGTTGTGGACTCTTCTTGCCCTGCCTAATCGAAGGAATAGCAGAGATATCGTTTGGGTGGATACCGATCACCAAAAACCCCTCTCACGTCACAAACTTTAGGGGTTATCAACATCTTGCCCCTGGGGTTAATACCATCTGCCCCATCCACCTACACCCTTCCAACCCCGGGGTCACACCATAACTTTGGCGTCACCCCAAAGACACTTCAATATTAAAATCTAAATGTAATTTGAGGGACCACCAAATATATATATATATATATATATATATAAAAATATATGTCAACAAGATGAAGAAAGGAAGGGGAGCGCTTATGATGGGGAGGCGCTTCTGTGGTGAAATCTTTACCACAGTCCTGCGTTTCGGACTGTAATATGCACCTTGAATAAAGGTAAAGATTTCACCACAGAAGCGCCTTCGGATTGTAAGTGCTCCCCTTCCTTTTCTTCTTTGTGTTGTATTTATGGACGTACATATGGGGTATGAGCACAGAAAGGAGCCGCATGGTGGTCCTGCTAATACAGTCTTGCTGCGCTAGATACTCCTGTACCGGCCGGCGTGTCTAGCCGAATGAGTAGAGCAGTGCCGATCTCTGTTCCTTTGTATGATACATAGAATGTCAACATTAATTCATAATAAACAGTGTTCTCAGTGTTATCTAAGTCACAAGTAAAAACACACAAGCAGTCATACTATTCATATAAACCTGTATGGTTTTGTTAGATTAAAGGGGACCTCTCATCAAATAAACTTTTGATATATTTTAGATTAATGAATGCTGAATAACTTTCCAATAGCATGTTAATGAAAAATATGCTTCTTTCTATTGTATTTTTCCCGATCAGTCCTGTCAGCAAGCATTTCTGACTCATGCTGGAGTCCTAAACACTCAGAGCTGCCAGCCTGCTTTGTTCACAGCCAAACAGGCTGTGAACAAAGCAGGCTGGCAGCTCTGAGTGTTCTCCTTTGTGAACAAAGCAGACTGGCAGCTCGTAGTGTTTAGGACCCCAGCATGAGTCTGAAATGCTTGCTGCCAGGACTGGTAGGGAGACCCCTAGTGGTCATTTCTTCAAAGTGGAAAATTAAATAGAAAGAAGCTTATTTTTTAATAACATGCAATTGTAAAGTTATCCTGCATACATTAATCTATAATATATAAAAGTTTTTTTGATGAGAGGTACCCTTTAACCCTTTAGAGTAGTAACTGTGATTTTTAATGCTCTCGCTGCTGATATTCAGGCCCTGAGAGCTGCATCCATGGTGCTCAGCTATTTCTCATTCCATCCATTTCAGAGTGCAGGACCAGAACTGGGCTGTATGGCAGTAGCACACATACATTGACTTCTTTTCCCTTACTTATCTAGACAATCTAAGGACAGCATATACTCCGCTCTGCTATGCTGTGAAATAGTGCTGGAGAAAGTGCACTGAACAGGTTGGTACTATGCTGGGGGATCATCTACTCAGTACATTACTATAGGTTTGCAAGGTGTTATGTGAACAGACATGAAATAAACAGTGGCGGAATCACAGCAAGGAAAGTGTTACACTAAGCACTGAGCTGCTTCTGTTGTTGCTGAGAGGCTAAAGAAAGGGTGAAGAGGAAAAATGTGTGGCAGCACTGTGGACATACAGCAGGAGGTGATAACTTTATGAGTGGTCAGAGATGAGAAGGAAACCTTTATTTACCTTTAGGGTACGTTCACACGTGAGCAGATTTGATGCGCAGGATTTGAAGCGCAGGATTTTCTGCTGCAGATTTCAATGTAAATTAAATGACTGAGCACAGCTTCTAATTGGCAGTTACAAATCCTGCGCATCAAATCTATGCAGGATCCTGTATGTGTGAACGTACCCTTAAGGAGCATAGTGGATCATTTTCAGTAGGCAGACTGGCTTAGCTTGTTGCTTGTACTCAGACTCTCTCCTGCACATACTAAGGCTCGTCCCCACTTCCTAAAATTTGTCCTGCTCTGTTTGTTAATAGAGACAGATTTGCCCTAACAATGGGCAGTGGATAGCAGATTGCGTGAGTCACCGAGTAGTCAAGACTTTGCAGTTGTTTTTTTGGGGTAAGGAGTAATTTTTGGTAATGTTAGGAATCCTATTGGCTATCAAACAGAAGGAGGTGGTCTGAAATGATCGGGCCTATAAAAAAATGGCTGCCTACATTTACCTATAGGTGAAGCTCACAACATACCAGACTATTGCTCTATTGGTGACTGAAGTGGATAAGACAGTGTGCAGCCAGGGAAAAGTGGATTAGACATCTTGCAGTCACACATACTACAAAATTATAGAAAATAAGTTGTGGTGGCCCAGTACGGGAGATGTTACCCCGTACCCTTGCTGTCCTGTCAGGCAGCCTCCTTCAGTATCCCCAGGGCCCCTTGCACCAGTTTCCCCCCTGTATATATGTTCTGCAGTGTATTGTATTATAAAATGTGTTGTATATTTAAGGGTTATGTCATGTGATTGTTAACCAGGAGGTACCAGTGACCAGGTGATCCCAGGGGTGACCTATGGGCTCCCTGCTAGTCTCCCCCATATAAGCCCTGGGTGGAGCTTCTCTCTCTTCTCTCTCTCTTCCTGCTGAGGTCCAGTGCAGTCGCCTAGTGTGTGTGTCCAGAGTGTTGGAGACCTCAAAGTCAAGTTCTGAAGCCACCATCAAGTCAAGTAAGATAAAGTCACAGCTTGGTCTGCATTCAATTGTCCAGTCCTACTACAAGTCCCAGCAAGCCCTTAAGGTCTCTGCATCACTGGTCACCTCCTTGGGCCTTGGCTGAATTGTAGACGTCACCAACTGTCTACCCTCAGTAAAGCTACCATTGTCTGTAACTTGGTGTTGGAGTCTTTATTGCCCCCGTGCCTAGCCCAGGATCCAGCGGTATACCTTCGGGTGGTTTTAGGCTAAACCATGCCCTGGCGTCACGATTACAAGGGATTAATGCCATCTGCCCCTAGGTAACAACATCAGCCCTCATCACACCACGCTACCACAAAGTAAAGACAACATATGCCCTATTAGGGCTTTTTGACATCATAGGGGGTCTCATCAGATCCCCTCCCAATCACTGAGGATTGAGAAAATTCTCTGTAAAAGGACTTGATCAATTTATGGCCGTGTGTTTCCCAAGTAAGGTGCCTCCAGTTGTTGCTAAACTACAACTACCAGCATGCCCGGACAGCCTAAGACTAGTAGTTGAACCCATCTGTACGATTTTTTACGGAATTATTATAAGGTACGATTTCATAGGACTCGTATCTCTTGGTTATATCTTCTTGGTTATAAGTTATACCTTTACTACTTTAAAATGAAAAGTATTCCCTTTTCATTTCAGTATTGGATTTTATTGTCGTTTTAGCTTATAATCGCCAATGAAGTCTCTTCCACCCTCCCTGGAACCTCGATTCATCTAGTATTTACTAGAATAACATAAAGAATCAACAAATGCCTAACCAATGCCCAGATCTAGTACAGCCTATAATGAAATACTGGCCAGACGGGTATCTTCATCTGTTCTTCCTCATGGTCCTTTTCCAATGCCTGGTAAATACTTCCAAAACCCATTACACAGGCGTCTGCAGACAAGTCCCCCTCTAGGCACAGACGGCAATATTTGTATCTGCAATAATAGTAGCATTATGTGTCTATAAACTGGACTGATAAATAAATAATGTCTCTATAATTAAAAGTTCTCCAACTCTATAACATGCTTTATCGCTGTTTTTTTTATTATTTCTGCTTGTCGTCAGGAACTTATTTGTCTACATCCAGACGCTCAAATCCCATAAAGACCTGAGCAGTGAGTGTTTGTTACAACTCAAGTATAGGAAATCTCATAGTATATTTACAACTATCGTGTTGTCCTGGTAAGTTACTGCAAGGTACTGTGTTAGCATAGGTCAGTGGTCTCCAAATGGAGAAAAGCAAGTTGTCCAGCGTCTCTAGGTGTAAAACGGGAATTCTTTATTTAGATCGATAAAATCACATCACAGACAAAGGACAAACGCTGACGCGTTTCTGATCATGAAAGATCCTTAGTCAAGGATGTTGCATGATCCTAAATGCATCGGCGTTTGTCCCTCATCTGTGATGTGATTTTATCGATCTAGATAAATTTACACCTAGAGACGCTGGACTACTTGCTTTTCTCCATTGTGTCCACGTGGCCAGGGGCGGTGCTGGCCAGTCCCGGTGCAGGTGTGTGGAGAGCTAGAGCCGTCAGTGCACCTATCTAGTGGTCTTCAAATGGTGGACCTCCAGTTGTTGCAAAACTACAACTCCTAGCATGCTGAACAGCTGTTGGCCATTTCTTTCTTCCCTCAACTTCTGCAAAACACCGGACACCAGACAGAAACCAAACAGATCCCATTCAAAGTCAATGGGACCCATCAGGACCCATTGGGCATTGGACCGACTGGGTCAGTTCTTATACATCTGTGACTGAGCGTTAAAACGCAAATGAGAACTAAAACGACTTTTGACCAATTCAAAGGTCAACCTTCTTTAAAGGAGTAGTCCAGTTTAGTAAAAGTGTCAGATTGTGGGGGGTACGACTGCGATCTCCTGTCTGGCACTCCCTGCTTTCCACATGCATGGAGCTGTGTGTACTACCACATGAAGCGGTGGTCGTCACACCCCCTCCATGCATCTCTATAGGAGAGCCAGTAATACACAAGTAAAGCGCTTTGGCTCTTCAATAGACATGAATGGAGGACTCCTTCGGACCCCAACTTTGTGCACAAGGAGTGTGTCCTGCAGGAGATCTACATTAGAAATGGTTTACAAAAATTTGGACAGACGTCTATTCCAACTACACTATGCAACTAAGGGTCTTCTAGAATTATTGTTCTCTGCAATGGGAAAAAAGTAGAACATCAGAAAATTTACTTTTTGGCAGAATTTTGGACCACACTTAGGACCAAATCATCGTGGGACATGTACAGTGCAAAAATCTGTGGTGGGATCAGGTATGGAGCCTCCATAGCCAACCTCTCAAAGTGTCACACATGTCATTGGTCATTGTCCCACACCTGCATATTTCTGCCTATCATCAAGCCAGAGCCATGGCCAGCTCTGTCTATAGGCAAAAAAGGCAGCCGCCTAGAGCTCCCTCTTGATGAGGTGCCGCTCTGCCTACTGCAATAAAGTTAGCCAGCATCCAAAGCACCCGCCCATCCAAAGTCCCTGCCTGTCAAGCAAAACCCCTCCACGCTACCCCCACTATATTAATCAGTATTTTTTCAGCCTGCTGGAGGAGCACAGCTCCACCTCCGAGGCAGACAGGGGCGATTACTAAGGTCAAGTCCGTCTAACATCCTGACATCGCTGGCGCCTCCATACATCTGGAGGAGCCATAGGGTGGGATCATTGGTGCAAAATTAGCTTTCGCCTACGGTGGCAAAAACTCTTGCACCAGGCCTGGCCAGAGCCCATTGCACTTGGATAGCATTGGGCAAGAAGTAGCCTACAAGATGAAGATAACGACCTGTACTTGTTTGGGGTCTGAACTTTTTATTCTCTATTAATGTCATTTATTTTGGGGTCAGGGGTTTGCATTAATTCTTTTGGGTCCTGAAGTCTGTGTTAATTCACTGTGAGATACTGCAACTATATCAATGCATTTTGACATCTACTGTAGGCTCTGCAATTCACTGATTTTGAAGTCTGGGGTCTGTAACCATTTATTTTGAGACTTTGCATCTGTATTATTTTATTTGGGTTCGGTCTATGTGGCAGGATTAAGGGGTCATATGAGCTGCAGTACATCTAATTCACATGGAGGTGTGGCTTATATAAAGGGGTGGGCATGTGTCAAAAATTGTTTAGTGCATGTTATTTGGTTTAATTTTCCAGAGAAAAAAAAAATTACGAAGGAAGAGTTTGGCAACCCTTCAGGAATCAGGTGCATTTAATCCGGGGAAGAGACATTTTCGATTTACTGTACTTCTCATGGCGGTGTGTTAATATTATGAGACTATAAATTCCCCACAATCGATGACACTTCTCTTCTTTCCATCCTGATTTTACTATATATTTAAAACATTCACAATTATAATATAAATCAGCTCCTCGAAGTTACCTCGGGAATCAGTTTCGATAAATCACAGCAGTAAATGAGTCATGTATGAAGCAAAGCAGATGTACAGCGAACGGGCCTAAAGCCAAGAAAATAACCCATAATCTATACTTAGAGGAAGCTAAAGACATCTATTCCACTGTTAGCCTGGCTTACTTATAGTACATCCCTATCATGAAATGACTTTGCTCATTCTGTCCCAGTCTACTCTACACAGCAACAATGAAAAAGTGAGCTGCAGGACCCAGGAAATGGTCAGTGGTCAGTGTGTAAATTTCCTGTTAAAACATTGACATATTCACAAAGTAAAGTAAAGCCTCACTTTATTAGATTGGTATTATTATATTATATTGGTACAGTATATAAATATATGAAATCTGTCAGATCGACATACTTATCTGGGATATCAATCACTTTAAAGGGGTACGCCCCCGAAAAACATCTTATCCCCTATTCAAAAGATAGGGGATGAGATGTCTGATTGCGGGGGTCCAGCCGCTGGGGACCACTGCGATCTCTGGCACGGCACCCCAGTCATCCGTGCACGGAGCGAACTTCCCTTCATGCCGCATGACTGGCGACTACAGCCGCTACGCCCCCTCCATTCATGTCTATGGAAGGGGGCGTGAAGGCTACTACGTAGCCTTCACGCCCCCTCCCATAGGCATGAATGGAGGGGGCGCAGCGTGACATCATGAACACCAAGCTTTCGTGTTCTATGTGCCGCCACTGCTGCCCGGAGTGGCGAGACCCCTGCAATCAGACATCTTATGTCCAATCCTTTAAGTAGGAAATAAGATGTTTTTCAGTGGAGTACCCCTTTAAGAGAAAATAGAGTTCAAAATAAAAGAATATATATAGACAGGACTCACTTTTAAGAGCTCAGCGGCTATCTCATTTTAGAGCCACTTCGCTTTCATATGACTCAGAGTCTGATGACTGGAGTTTTATTCCCCTCATTGAAGAGAATAAGGAGATATCATTGCACAAACAAAACATCAAAAAGAACATCATATTAACTATATCGCTGATGATAGAAAATACAGCGGTCAGGACACACCTGTAGCTCATGGAAAAGCCAAGAGAGGGAAACTTTTCTTAACCGAATGGAAAAAAAGGCCACAGTGCCTCCGGCCCTAAGACATCTTATCCCCTATCCAAAGGATAGGGGATAAGATGTCTGTTCGCAGGGGTCCCATCGCTGGGGACCCCCGCAATCTGTCTACAGATGCATGTTTGTATATTTTTGCAGATAGCTGTGTGGAATGTTTGAATATATATAATTGTTTTGTTTTTTATGACAGTAAGCTTTAAGGATTCTAAGACACTATATGTAATGAAATTATAAATATATTTAGAAAAGTATATAGTATACACTCACTGGCCACTTTATTAGGTACCCCTGTTCAATTGCTTGTTAACACAAATAGCCAATCACATGGCAACAATTCAAAGCCTTTAGCTATGTAGACGTGGTCAAGACAACTTGCTGAAGTTCCAACTTATGGGACTTAAGTAGACTTTGTAAGAACAGTCCTCTCACCTATTTTCGACTCTTGACCACCTATGGCCTCTGCAAGCTGGCCAGACGAGATCACTTGTTTTTGGGATAGATGGGGGTGCAAGAGTTGGGACCTGCTTCTATGAGACATTTATGGCATAACCTATGGATATAGATCATCTACTGGTAAATGTTGATGTTGGACCACAAGGCTTTTTCACTGCAAAAACAAGAAGACTCCTTTCCGTTGGGTTTTCAGTGGGTCCATCACAGCCATTACTTATATAATCCTCATTGGTGAAGTCTATTGAGATTTGTCATTGTTGACCAGAGCTATTCCCTGGCATGATCTCACAGACTCCCCGGCAGATCACATACTGCAACGTCTAAGACTGTCACAGAGCACGTTTTCTGTTTACCCAACGTAAACCCTATTCTTCTGTAAAATCTGGTTATTTCCTTCTAATCCTGGACTGGGATTCATTCTTTTGGAAAGTGAATTAGCAGGAATTCCAGGACATTGAGTTCCAGATTAATAACATTTTTAATATAATGAAATGGACATAAATCATATGAAATAATTGTCCAGAAAAATAATTTAAGGCGGAGGAAAAAGTTGGATTACAGAGACGTCATATTTATGTAACGGTTCATTCTCTAGTGGGACTGAATAAGCCAGCAGAGCGCACAGAACAACACTGTTACACGTACAATGGATGTTTTTATGCAAATATAATCTGTTCACGAGGTCATAGTTATCTCCGTATCCCTTTCATGCCAGATGTCCTTTAACTGTCGACACAAAGCTTCTTTTAGGCTTAGCATTCTCATGCCCGAACCAATTGAAGGCGCCTATGTACATCCAATGCAGATAATACAACAAGGACTACATTACACAATGAGAGTGTGAAGAAATAGAGAAAGCAGGGAGATTATAAGAAAAAAGAAAAGAAAGAAAAACACGACAAGGATACAATGAACCATTCACAAAAGATAGGTCATTGCTTATACAGTTATCACTACCAACACAAGGATAAGGAAAAGTACACAAATTATTTTCTTTAAGACTTTGTATAGTAAAGCCAGAGAATGTCAATGTGCAACAGATAGAGACATTATCTAATACAGTCATAAAGGATCATGTGATTGTAATGTATAATAACAATAATGATATATATGTGGGTGTGTGTGTGTGCATATAACTAAATATATATATATATATATTGGGGTAAGAATCCTACTTAACCCCTTAAGGACCAGGCCCATTTTGGCCTTAAGGACCAGACCAATTTTATTTTTGCATTTTCGTTTTTTCCTCCTCGCTTTCTAAAAATCATAACTCTCTTATATTTCCATCCACAGACCCATATGAGGGCTTGTTTTTTGCGTCACCAATTGTACTTTGTAATTAAATCACTTATTTTACCATAAAATGTACGGCGCAACCAAACAAATATTATTTATGTGGGAAAATTGAAAAGAAAACCGCAATTTAGCAAATTTTGGAAGGTTTTGTTTTCACGCTGTACACTTTCCGGTAAAAATGACATGTTTTCTTTATTCTGTGGGTCAATACGATTAAAATGATACCCATGATTATATTCTTTTCTATAATTGTATTGCTTAAAAAAAATCTCAAACCATTTTAACAAAATGAGAATGTTTGAAATTGCCCTATTTTGACTACCTATAACTTTCTCATTTTTCCGTATATGGGGCTATATGAGGGCTCATTTTTTGCGCCATGATCTGTAGTTTTTATCAGTATCACTTTTGCTTAGGTTTTAATTTTTATACATTTTTTATAAGTTTTTTTGGGAATAAAATGTGACAAAAAAAGCAGCAATTTTGGACTTTTTTTTAAATTTTTTTACGTTTACACTGTTCACTGTACGGGATGATTAACAATATATTTTAATAGATCAGACTTTTATGCACGCGGTGATACCAAAAATGTGTATTAATTATTTTTTTTATGCTTTTTTGGGGGTAAAATGGGAAAAACGGACGTTTTACTTTTTTATTGGGGGAGGGGATTTTTCACATTTTTTTACTTTTTTATTTTACTATTTATTTTACACTTTTTATGTCCCGATAGGGGACTATTCATTGCAATCAGTTGATTGCTAATACTGTGCAGTGCTAGTTATAGGACACAGCACTGCTCAGTATTATCGGTGATCTTCTGCTCTGGTCTGCTCGATCTCAGACCAGAGCAGAAGACCCCGGGAGACGGCCGGAGCCAGGTGAGGGAACCTCCGGCCGCCATGCTAAATGATCGTATCCCCGCAGCAGCGCCGCGGGCGATCCGATCATCCATTGAAAGTACCGCAATGCCGCAGATGCCGTGATCTGTATTGATCACGGCATCGGAGGGGTTAGCGATCGCGGATGTCTGCCATTACCGGCGGGTCCCTGGCTGCTGATAGCAGCCGGGACCTGCCGGGCATGACGCGAGCACCGCTCCGTCACAAACCCGAAACAGCGCTGTCCGGAGATGGATGACCAGCTTTGTATAAATATATCTTATTTATACCTATATATTTATATATATATATAAAACTTTACAGCCTTCCCTAACCTAGGCTGAATTTGTGTATTATGTGTATGCAACATAACATAGTTACATCGTTTGTAAGGTTGAAAACAAAAGTCCATCGAGTTCAACCTGTATCCCTACTGTGTTGATCAAAAGGAAGGCAAAAGAAAAATTCCTTCCCATCTCCTAATATGGAATTAGAATAAATCCCTGGATCGACATTCTATCCCCATAAATCTACTATCCATAACCTGTAATATTATATTTTAACAAAAAAAACTGCCAGGCACCCTTAAACTGGACTATTGAGTGAGACGTATAAGAAGGTCTTTCAGAAAAATTCCCTCTAAATGCTGTAGATAAAAAAGGCACTGCCTCCCTGTCTCTCCCTGTAAACTGTGCAAGTGCAGATGGTCATGGTACCTGTGAATGACAAAAGGTACGCATAAGACCACCTCTTCTTACAGGTGATGTAGGCACAGGTAGAACCTTTTCCTGGTATCACCTTGTAAAGGATGTAGACACAATTAGTTCTCCCTCCCTGAGAGTAATATAGACAAACATAGCACTGCCACTCCCTGGAAATAACATAGGCACAGGTAGTACTGTCTCCCTGTGTCTCCCTGTAAATGACGTAGGCACAGACAGTACTGACTCTCTGTATATTATGCAAGTACAAATAGTTCTGCCCTCATGCCTCTCTCTTTAAATGATGTAAGCACAGGTAGTACTGCTTTCATGTTTCCCTCTTTAATTGATGTAAGCACAGGTAGTACTGCCTTACCATCTTTCCCTGTGTGATAAGTCATGTAGCCTCTCTAATTCATCCAAACAGCAGTTGATGGGGATAATTCTCTTAAATGTTTAGTTCTTTTTCCATTAAGAGCATAAAAGAAAATAAAAAACTTTTGTAAGGAGGCAGTGAAGTCACTAGATGGATACTCATGGACTAAGCAACAAGATTTATGGACTAAGCAACAAGACTCCACATTAATCTATTTTTTTTTCCTCTACTTGGTAATAATTGAGTGACACATAAAACATGGTTATTGTTCTGGGGAGTCATAGAATGTCTACTGGCTACTGGTGTGCTTGACGTTTATCTCATAGGTCACAATACAGATAATATTAATGTTTCAGGATAAAGCATGTTCATCTAGGTATCAGCTGGTGGAGAAAGATTCTGTCCAGGAAGTCACATTAATGATGGAATTAATTCCTACTTTCACGATAATATTTAAGTGCCAACAATCATTCAGCGTCTTTGGGGATTTACAACACTGGGATTCTAAAGGCCAGAGGATTAACAGGTTCTACACAGTCCCATACTCAACCAGTGGGTGTCCTAAATGGGTGCTGCCTCAGTGTTGAAAAACAAACAACTGAAGACGCAAGAGAAAAGACAACACTATCAAATGGTTCACACTAATGGTGCGCGCCATTTGATAATGTTGTCATTCCTCTTGAGGCTTAAAATATACTGATGTTTACAACTTTAGCATGAGACATTGTACTGAATAGACTGTTCTTATTGATAACCACTTAGGGCGCATCTCAACATAATGATAATTTAGCAGAACAACATTTTGCAGGATATGAAAGGGTTGGGATCCTTAAATAATTATTATAGGGGTTATCCAGACATAGAATCTTAGAAGCTTCTCCCTTATACACCGTATAGTAAGTGACTAATGCTGTGGGTAGAATTTAAGCCCTCTAGACCCCCCGTGATCTCCAGAAAGGGTCTTAAAAGGAGTTAGGGGATAAGTTATGGATCGCGGGGGGTCCGAGTGCTGGGACCCCCACAATCTCCTGAATGGGGCACCGGCAGTTTGGTAGGGGGCATTCCGACCCCGCAAGAGCACCAGCCGACATGCCCCCCTCCATGTATCCCATAGAGATACATGGAGGGGGTATGTTGGCCACGGCTTCCTGCCGGGGTAGGAATGATCGCTTTCGGCAGACTGCTGGGGCCCCATTCAGAAGATCGCAGGGGGGGGGGGGCAGTGGTTGGAAACCCCTCGCAATCTATAACTTATCCCCTATCCTTTGGATAGGGGATAAGTTATTTTTTTGCTGCACTACTCCTTTAACTCTACCTGCTGAATGCTTTGACCCCATCTCCAAGCAGTGACGGACAGTTTAACCAATCACCAGCCGCAGTGGTGTCCTGGAAGGTGGGGGCCAGAGCGTTCAGCAGGGAGAGTTGTGTCCAGGGGGCGGACACCCTCACAATCAGACACTTATCTATCACTGGAAAATCCCTTTAAATTCTTTAGATTCCCTAAAATATCATTATTCCAAGTATTTGATACTGTTCCACATAAATGGTTGGTGCATAAAATGAGAAGGATGGGACTGGGGGAGAATGTGTGTAAGTGGGTAAGTAACTGGCTCAGTGATAGGAAACAGAGGGTGGTTATTAATGGTACTTATTCTGATTGGGTGACTGTTACTAGTGGGGTACCACACAGGGGTCCATCTTGGGTCCTGTTCTATTTAATATATTCATTAATGACTTTGTAGAGGGGTTGAATAGTAAAGTAGCAATCTTTGCAGATGATACTAAACTCTGTAAAGCGGTAAACACTATAGAGGACAGTGCACTGTTACAAATGGATCTGGCTAGGTTGGAGGTTTGGGCTGGGAAATGGCAGATGAGGTTCAACACTGATAAATGTAAGGTAATGCACATGGGGAAGAAAAGTACGGGCTGGGATTATGTATTAAATGGGAGAACACTTGGGACGACTGACGTGGAAAAGGACTTAGGAGTCTTAGTTAATAGTGAATTTAGCTGTAGTGACCAGTGTCGGGCAGCTACTGCCAAGGCAAATAAAATGATGGGGTGCATCAATAGGGGCATAGATGCCCACGACAAGGAAATAATTCTACCACTGTACAAATCACTAGTCAGACCACACATAGAATACTGTGTACAGTACTGGGCACCAGTGTACAAGAAAGATATAGTGGAGCTGGAGAGGGTTCAAAGACCGGCAACCAGAGTAATACGGGGAATGGGAGGACTACAGTACCTAGAAAGATTATCAGAATTAGGGTTATTTAGTTCAGAAAAAGGAAGGTTTAGGGGGACAGTACAGAGATCTCTCCCATGATCTATTTATACCCAGGACTGTATCTATAACAAGGGGGCATCCTCTACGTTTAGAGGAAAGAAGGTTTCTACACCAGCACAGATGGGGGTTCTTAACTGTAAGAGCAGTGAGAATGTGGAATTCTCTCCCGGAGGAGGTGGTCATGGTGAACTCTGTAAAAGAATATAAAAGGGGTCTGGATGCATTTTTGGAGAATAATTACATCGCTGGTTATGGATTCTAGATGTATAGGGACAGAACGTTGATCCAGGGATTTATTCTGATTGCCATATTTGGAGCTTGGAAGGATTTTTTACCTCTAGTATGATGGTTTTTTGCCTTCCTCTGGATCAACTCAACTCAGTAGGGACCTATTAGGGTTATAGGTTGAACTTGATGGACTCTGGTCTTTTTTCAACCTTATGAACTATGTTACTATGTTACAGAATTTCCTATAGAGCCTACAATTGGTAGGAAATTGCTAAAATGACAGGTCATGTTGCTTTTCTATAAACATGGATTAAAAAATGATTAACCCCTTCCCGACCTATGACATACCTGTACGTCATGGGTGGCAAGGTGTTCCCGACCCATGACATACAGGTACGTCATGGACATTACTGCCGCTACTCGCGGCACCCCGCAGCGCCCGGAAAGATGGTGGCTATCACTGATAGCCAGCCATCTTACCGTGCGACCACGGGGGGTTTCATTCCCCCCCCCCCCCCCAGCGATCGCTGCTATCAGCTGGTCAAATCTGACTAGCTGATAGCAGCGTTTCGCTATGAAAATACTTAGCAGCGCGGTGTGTGAGTCCCGATCACGGGGATCGGGACACACACCGCTCTGCTAAGTGTCCCTGACCCGTCCCCCGGCGTCACTTACCCGTCCGAGCGGTGTCCCGAGCGGTCCCGGCGTCCTCCGTGCGGTCCCGGCTGCGCTGCGTCCCGGAGGTGAGTTTCCGGCAGCAGTGCGGCATCTTCATTGGCAGCAGTGAGATCGCCATAAAGCGATCTCACTGCTGCCTCTGAGAGTTTCAAAACTGCAACTCCCAGCATGCCCAGACAGCCTTTGGCTTTCTGGGCATGCTGGGAGTTGTAGTTTTGCAACATCTGGAGGTCCACAGTTTGGAGACCACTGTATAATGGTCTCCAATCTGTGCTCTTCCAGATGTTGCAAAACTACAAATCTCAGCATGCTCAGTCTGTCCAGGCATGCTGGGAGTTGTAGTTCTCTAACATCTGGAAGACCACAGATTGGAGACCATTATACAGTGGTCTCCAAACTGTGGACCTCCAGATGTTGCAAAACTACAACTCCCAGCATGCCCAGACTGCCCAAGCATGCTGGAAGTTGTAGTTCGGCAACATCTGATCCTTCAGATATTGCCGAACTACAACTTCCAGCATGCCTTGGCAGTCTGGGCATGCTGGGAGTTGTAGTTTTGCAACAACTGGAGGCACACTAGTTGGGAAACATTGTCCGTTTCCTACCTCAGTGCCTCCAGCTGTTGCAATTGTTGCAAAACTATAACTCCCAGCATGCACTGACAGACCATGCATGCTGGGAGTTGTAGTTTTGCAACAGCTGGAGGCACACTGGTTTGGAAACACTAAGTTTGGTTGCAAAACACTTGAAAGTTTATTACTTAACTTAGTGTTTCCAAACCAGTGTTCCTCCAGCTGTTGCAAAACTACAACTCCCAGCATGCACGGACAGCTCAAGGGCATGCTCGGAGTTTGCAACAGCTGGATGTTTGCCCCCTCCCCCCAATGTGAATGTACAGGGTACACTCACATGGGCGGAGGTTTACAGTGAGTGCTGCAAGTTTGAGATGGCGCAAATTTTGCGCTGCAGCTCAAACTTCCAGCGGCAAACTTGCTGTGAACCTCTGCCCATGTTGCTGTACCCTAAAAACACTACACTACACTGACACTAACCTAAAATAAAAAGTAAAAAACACTACATATACACATTATCCCTACACAGCCCCCTCTCCCCTTCCCTCCCCCCAAAAAATGAAAAACGTCTGGTACGCTACTGTTTCCAAAACGGAGCCTCCAGCTGTTGCAAAATAATAACTCCCAGTATTGCCGGACAGCCATTGACTGTCCAGGCATGCTGGGAGTTTTGCAACAGCTGGAGGCACCCTGTTTGGGAATCACTGGCGTAGAATACCCCTATGTCCACCCCTATGCAAATCCCTAATTCAGGCCTCAAATGCGCATGGCGCTCTCTCACTTTGGAGCCCTGTCGTATTTCAGGGCAACAGTTTTGGGACACATATGGGGTATCGCCGTACTCGGGAGAAATTGCCTTACAAATTTTGGGGGGCTTTTTCTTCTTTAACCCCTTATGAAAAGGTGAAGTTGGGGTCTACACCAGCATGTTAGTGTAAAAAAATAAATTTTTTACACTGACATGCTGGTGTTGCCCTATACTTTTCATTTTCACAAGAGGTAAAAGGGAAAAAAGACCCTCTAAATTTGTAACGCAATTTCTCCTGAGTACGGAGATACCCCATATGTGGGCGCAAAGTGCTCTGGGGGCGCACAACAAGGCCCAGAAGGGAGAGTGCACCATGTACATTTGAGGCGATTTGCACAGGGGTGGCTGATTGTTACAGCAGTTCTGACAAACGCAAAACAATAAATATCCACATGTGACCCCATTTTGGAAACTACACCCCTCACGGAATGTAATAAGGGGTGCAGTGAGCATTTACACCCCACTGGTGTATGACAGATTTTTGGAACAGTGGTCTGTGAAAATGAAAAATTAAATTTTTGATTTGCACAGTCCACTGTTTCAAATATCTGTCAAACGCCAGTGGGGTGTAAATGCTCACTGCACCCCTTATTAAATTCCATGAGGGGTATAGTTTCCAAAATGGGGTCACATGTGGGGGGGGTCCACTGTTCTGGCACCATAGGGGCTTCCTAAATGGGACATGCCCCCCAAAAACCCTTTCAGAAAAACTCACTCTCCAAAATCCCATTGTCGCTCCTTCCCTTCTGAGCCCTCTACTGCGCCCGCCGAACACTTTACATACACATATGAGGTGTTTCCTTACTCGAGAGAAATTGGGTTACAAATTTTAGGGTGATTTCTCTCCTTTTACCCCTTGTAAAAATTCAAAAATTGGGTCTACAAGAAAATGCGAGTGTAAAAAATGAAGATTTAGAATTTTCTCCTTCACTTTGCTGCTATTCCTGTGAAACCCATAAAGGGTTAAAACGCTTACTGAATGTCATTTTGAATACTTTCGGGGGTGCAGTTTTTATAATGGGGTAATTTATGGGGTATTTCTAATATGAAGACCCTTCAAATCCACTTCAAACCTGAACTGGTCCCTGAAAAAAAGCGAGTTTCAAAATTTTGTGAAAAATTGGAAAATTGCTGCGAAACTTTGAAGCCCTCTGGTGTCTTCCAAAAGTAAAAACTTGTCAATTTTTTAATGCAAACACAAAGTAGACATATTGTATATGTGAATCAATATGTAATTTATTTGGAATATCCATTTTCCTTTCAAGCAGAGAGTTTCAAAGTTAGAAAAATGCAAAATTTTCAAAATTTTCATGAAATTTTTAGATTTTTTACAGAGAAAGGATACAAATATCAGTGAAATTTTACCGATAACATAAAGTAGAATATGTCACGAAAAAACAATCTCGGAATCAGAATGATAAGTAAAAGCATCCCAGAGTTATTAATGTTTAAAGTGACAGTGGTCAGATTTTCAAAAAATGCCCAGGTCATGAAGGTGAAAATGGGCTGGGTCATGAAGGGGTTAAAGAGTTGCACGCACCCCATGATGGTATTAATAAAAAACTACTGCTCACGCCACAAAAAATTGCCCCTAACACAGCTCCATAGACATATGAGCTCCCCAAACCCATCAGGTTCTGTCATCTTCACAGGTTTGCCCAGTGCCGATTCTGGCTTTGAGTTCTACTCTACTGATTTCTATCATTTTACAATTTCCTTCTTATAGAAGTTGTGTAATAAACAAGTAAACACAAACTATGTGAAAAGTTCTTCAACTCACAAGTTCATTAATTCTCAAAGCGAATCTCGGTGTGTTACACGGTGTGCTGACATGAATTGATAGGTCCCAGAGGGAAGTCTAGTAATACGGCTTCATTAATTCACTTATGGTTGACATTTGATGTGACATAATGAAAAGTCCCTGAATTAATATAACAATCAGACAGCTGGCATCAAGCTTGTGTGACTTGCGAGTGACAAATGTAATTCACGCAATTACATCCATAATGTATCTAAATGATAATGTAATGCGTCCGAATCAGGAGATCTTATGGGTGAGCTACATATGCCTTTAAGACCTGGTATATTTAAAGGGGTTTTCATGAATATAGAGGATATGCCAAGAAATAAAAATGATGATTGAAGTCTATAGGAGGCAGGTAAGTCTATAGGTAATTCTATAGGTAATTGCTCGTACTTCATGGCCACCTCTCTATGTGGTAAATTCCTCTATGCAGCCATCTAGCTTTAAATAAATAGGGCCATACAGGGCCTCTATTCTCCCAAAAAACATGGGTCATACAGAGCTCCTAGTCTCCCAATAAGTATGGGTCATACAGAGCCCCTGGTCTCCCAATAAGTATGGGTCATACAGAGCCCTTGGTCTCTCAATACGTATGGGTCATACAGAGCCTCTGGTCTCCCAATAAGTATGGGTCATACAGAGCCCCTGGTCTCTCAATAAGTATGGGTCATACAAAGCCCCTGGTCTCCCAATAAGTATGGGTCATACAGAGCCCCTGGTCTCCCAATAAGTATTGGTCATACAGAGCCCCAATTCTCTCAATATGTATGGGTCATACAGAGCCCCTGGTCTCTCAATAAGTATGGGTCATACAGAGCCCCTGGTCTCCCAATAAGTATGGGTCATACAGAGCCCCTGGTCTCTCAATAAGTATGGGTCATACAAAGCACCTGGTCTCTCAATAAGTATGGGTCCTACAGAGCCCCTGGTCTCTCAATAAGTATGGGACATACAGAGCCCTAGTCTCTCAATATGTATGGGTCATACAGAGCCCCTGGTCTCCCAATAAGTATGGGTCATACAGAGCCCCTGGTCTCCCAATAAGTATTGTTCATACAGAGCCCCAAGTCTCTCAATATGTATGGGTCATACAGAGCCCCTGGTCTCTCAATAAGTATGGGTCATACAGAGCCCCTGGTTTCCCAATAAGTATGGGACATACAGAGCCCCTGGTCTCTCAATAAGTATGGGTCATACAAAGCACCTGGTCTCTCAATAAGTATGGGTCCTACAGAGCCCCTGGTCTCTCAATAAGTATGGGCCATACAGAGCCCTAGTCTCTCAATATGCATGGGTCATACAGAGCCCCTGGTCTCCCAATAAGTATGGGTCATACAGAGCCCCTGGTCTCCCAATAAGTATTGGTCATACAGAGCCCCAAGTCTCTCAATATGTATGGGTCACACAGAGCCCCTGGTCTCTCAATAAGTATGGGTCATACAGAGCCCCTGTTCTCCCAATAAGTATGGGTCACACAGAGCCCCTGGTCTCTCAATAAGTATGGGTCATACAAAGCACCTGGTCTCTCAATAAGTATGGGTCCTACAGAGCCCCTGGTCTCTCAATAAGTATGGGTCATACAGAGCCCCTGGTCTCCCAATAAGTATGGGTCATACAGAGCCCCTGGTCTCTCAATAAGTATGGGTCATACAGAGCCCTAGTCTCTCAATATGTATGGGTCATACAGAGCCCCTGGTCTCCCAATAAGTATTGGTCATACAGAGCCCCAAGTCTCTCAATATGTATGGGTCATACAGAGCCCCTGGTCTCTCAATAAGTATGGGTCATACAGAGCCCCTGGTCTCTCAATAAGTATGGGTCATACAGAGCCCCTGGTCTCTCAATAAGTATGGGTCATACAAAGCCCCTGGTCTCCCAATAAGTATGGGTCATACATAGGGTTGCCACCTTTCCCTCAGAAAAATACCGGTCATGGGTGTGGCTATGTGGGGGTGGAGCTACAAAAGGGGAGGGGCCAGATTGCACAGGGGCTGAGGGATCAGGGGTTTAAGAAATGGCACGGGAGATGGGAGGGGGGTTTAAGAAATGGCATGGGGGATGGGAGGGGGGTTTAAGAAATGGCATAGGGGATTGGAGGGATACAATATATATGCGGGGGGAGTTTTCCTATATCGCACAAAAAAAATTTACATTTAGAGAATACCTACCAAAACCCTATTTATGCCGGCGGCGGCGGTAGTGGTGGTGCGCGACAGCAACGCTGGCTCTCTCTGATGACGAGTGACGTCCCCCTGCACAACGTCAGATAAACAGGCTAATCAGACAGTATCACACATGACAGATTTAGATGCACAGGCTCAGCAGACAGTATCACACATAACAGGATTAGATACACAGGCTCAGCAGACAGTATCACACATGACAGATTTAGATGCACAGGCTCAGCAGACAGTATCGCACATGACAGATATAGATACACAGGCTCAGCAGATAGTATCCCACATGACAGATTTGGATATACAGGCTCAGCTCACAGTATCACACATGACAGGATTAGATACAGAGCGCAGCAGACAGTATCGCACATGACAGGATTAGATACAGAGCGCAGCAGATAGTTTCACACATTAAATCAGGGTTTCCCAACCAGGGTGCCTCCAGCTATTGCAAAACTACAACTCCCAGCATGCCCGGACAGCCAAAGGCTGTCTGGGCATGCTGGGAGTAATAGTTTTGCAACAGCTGGAGGCACCCTGGTTGGGAAACACTGCATTAAATACACAATTTTGCAGAGAGGTCTCATCAGTCTCTTGTCTTCACTTTCTCCTTTCCCCGGGCGGCTCCAGGTTAAGGAATGTCGGGGGTTGAGGAGGAATGGGGGGGGCAATTATTTATCCCATGGGGCCACATGAGAAACTAAAAATATTGTGGAGGGCCGGGTAGTTTTTCCCCAGATTAGGCAGCATAGTTGTCCCCCAGATTAGGAGCATAGTTGTACCCCAGTTGTCCCCCAGATTAGGAGCATAGTTGTACCCCAGTTGTCCCCCAGATTAGGAGCATAGTTGTACCCCAGTTGTCCCCCAGATTAGGAGCATAGTTGTACCCCAGTTGTCCCCCAGATTAGGAGCATAGTTGTACCCCAGTTGTCCCCCAGATTAGGAGCATAGTTGTACCCCAGATTAGGCAGCATAGTTGTCCCCCAGATTAGGAGCATAGTTGTCCCCCAGATTAGGAGCATAGTTGTCCCCCAGATTAGGCAGCATAGTTGTCCCCCAGATTAGGCAGCATAGTTGTCCCCCAGATTAGGAGCATAGTTGTCCCCCAGATTAGGAGCATAGTTGTCCCCCAGATTAGGAGCATAGTTGTCCCCCAGATTAGGAGCATAGTTGTCCCCCAGATTAGGCAGCATAGTTGTCCCCCAGATTAGGCAGCATAGTTGTCCCCCAGATTAGGCAGCATAGTTGTCCCCCAGATTAGGCAGCATAGTTGTCCCCCAGATTAGGCAGCATAGTTGTCCCCCAGATTAGGCAGTTTACCCCCCCCCCCCCCCCCCCTACACACACACACACACAAATATACACAGACACATAGAGACACAGACACATATATACAGACACATATATACAGACACATATAAACACAGACACATATAAACACAGACACATATATACACACAGACACATATATACACACAGACACATACACAGACACATATATACAGACACATATATACACACACACACATATATACACACAGACACTCACCCGCCCTGCGCAGCAGATGGAGACAGAATACACGGCCTCTCCCCTCCCTGCTCTGCCTATGGAGGGTTGTAAAACTGCACGGGGCAGAGGGAAGGAGGGGGAGGGGAGAGAGGAGACAGGAGGTGCCCGCCCCCCTCCCCAGCACTGTACAGTCTCTTCCTGTCATCGCACGGAGCTCTCCCTGTCACAGGCTGCTGGTGTCAGACCTGGGCATTGTACGGCCGGTCATGAAAGAAGTGCTCTTCTGGGGATGCTGCTCCGTCCGCCCCTGTCAGTGAATGAAAAATACCGGCCATTGCATGGCCGGTATTTTTCATCCAAACTTACCGGCACAGCCCGGAATGTAGATGAAAATACCGGCTGTGCCGGTAAAATACCGGCAGGGTGGCAACCCTAGATACAGAGCCCCTGGTCCCTCAATAAGTACGGTTCATACAGAGCCCCTGGTCTCCCAATAAGTATGGGTCATACAGAGCCCCTGGTCTCTCAATATGTATGGGTCATACAGAGCCCCTGGTCTCTCAATAAGTATGGATCATACAGAGCCCTTGGTCTCTCAACAGGTATGGGCCATACAGAGCGGATGGTCTCTCAATAAGTTTGATGGTGTTGACTGGACTGTATTTCGTATAGTAGAATGTAAAGTACACGCGGATAAAGAGGCCAAACATATACCTAAATATGCAACAATTACAAAGTGCACAGAACAATAAAAAAAGATCTGTACAAGCTGAACAGACAGCATGTGCATATAGAGTAAAATTGAATACACCGTAGCTCCAGACTTCCGTTACACCACACCTCCGACGCATTTCACCAGAAAACCTTCATCCAGGAGTCATTACATAATACTGCAAGCAACATATTCACCTTTTTTATACTAAAGTGACAGTAGTCATGTTATACTCTTATCCTAATGTTTACTTTGCATAACTTCTACAAAGGCCACACTCATAGGCTAAAGGGCCTTGCTATCCTCCCCCTGGTTGGTGCTTCAATAGCAAAAAATCTAACCATAAATTTACACAAAATACTTAAACTTTAGTAAGGAGCTGGCACCATGCTGACAAGCAAATGCAATATTACAATGCAAAATTGCATAGGTGGACCCTGCACTGTGGCCCTAGGTCAGTAGCCTGAAACGGTGGCCCTTCAGATGTTGCAAAACTTTAACTCCCAGCATGCCCGGACAGCCGTTGGCTGTCCGGGAATGCTGCGAGTTAAAGTTTTGCAGCATCTGGAGGGCCACAGTTTCAGACTACTGCCCTGGGTGATCCATTTGTTGATGTATGGTGCCTTCATAATGCACTAGATTTACCTGAGAAGCAATGTTTCTATGGATGAATACCTGCAGTTAAAACACTGCATTTGTACCACTGTATAATTCTACAAGAAAAAACAATAACTACTGTATGCCTTCATGTAAGACCGGTACAGTATGGAGTCCACAGAAGTAGACACGGTGTTATAGATCTATACAAGATGGAACAGTCATATGTTTGGTGGAATAGATCGGACTATACCAAATAGAATAAAATGGTAATAACGTCAACTGAGTACAAGACTAATGGAACTCATCTTGTGAAGGTTCAGTCAGACGCCATTGGACTGTAATGCTATGGATAAGACAAATGTTAAAGTGTACTTGTTGTTAACAAAAGCTTTAAATATAATGTAGATAATATTATTATATGTCTATTTGTAATTTACATTGGTTTAAAAATTGTGTATATTTTTGGGTGAAAAATTCAGGAAGTGAGGGCAGGACAAGCAGGGCTCTGTGCAGGCTCCCGAGTTGTCAATCATCCTGCTGTGTGGGGCGTGACATAGAGCCTCACTGCACAGAGTCCTGCTTGTCCTCAGTGTACAGAGCCCTGCTGGTCCTCGGTGCACAGAGTCCTGCTTATCCTCACTGCACAGAGCCCTGCTTGTCCTCACTGCACAGAGCCCTGCTTGTCCTCACTGCACAGACACCTGCTTGTCCTCACTGCACAGAGCCCTGCTTGTCCTCACTGCACAGAGCCCTGCTTGTCCTCACTGCACAGAGCCCTGCTTGTCCTCACTGCACAGAGCCCTGCTTGTCCTCACTGCGCAGAGCCCTGCTTGTCTTCAGTGCACAGAGCCCTGCTTGTCCTCAGTGTACAGAGCCCTGCTTGTCCTCAGTGCACAGAGCCCTGCTTGTTCTCAGTCTACAGAGCCCTGCTTGTCCTCAGTGTACAGAGCCCTGCTTGTCCTCAGTGTACAGAGCCCTGCTTGTCCTCACTGCACAGAGCCCTGCTTGTCCTCACTGGACAGAGCCCTGCTTGTCCTCACTACACAGAGCCCTGCTTGTCCTCAGTGTACAGAGCCCTGCTTGTCCTCAGTGTACAGAGCCCTGCTTGTCCTCAGTGCACAGAGCCCTGCTTGTCCTCAGTGTACAGAGCCCTGCTCAGTGTACAGAGCCCTGCTTGTCCTCAGTGTACAGAGCCCTGCTTGTCCTAAGTGTACAGAGCCCTCCTTGTCCTCACTGCACAGAGCCCTGCTTGTCCTCAGTGTACAGAGCCCTGCTTGTCCTCACTGCACAGAGCCCCGCTTGTCCTCACTGGACAAAGCCCTGCTTGTCCTCACTGCACAAAGCCCTGCTTGTCCTCAGTGTACAGAGCCCTGCTTGTCCTCAGTGTGCAGAGCCCTGCTTGTCATCACTGCACAGAGCCCTGCTTGTCCTCACTGGACAGAGCCCTGCTTGTCCTCACTGGACAGAGCCCTGCTTGTCCTCAGTGCACAGAGCCCTGCTTGTCCACACTGCACAGAGCCCTGTTTGTACTCAGTGTACAGAGCCCTGCTTGTCCTCAGTGTACAGAGCCCTGCTTGTCCTCAGTGTACAGAGCCCTGCTTGTCCTCAGTGCACAGAGCCCTGCTTGTCCTCAGTGTATAGAGCCCTGCTCAGTGTACAGAGCCCTGCTTGTCCTCAGTGTACAGAGCCCTCCTTGTCCTCACTGCACAGAGCCCTGCTTGTCCTCAGTGTACAGAGCCCTGCTTGTCCTCAGTGTACAGAGCCCTGCTTGCCCTCAGAGTCCTAAAATAACGGGCATTGTTCAACAACCCAGAACTTCATGTTTCTAAAGCTTCTTTTGTATAATACATTTTATTTCCAGAGCAGATATCTTGGAGAAGACACTACAGTTCACACACACACACACACACACACACACACATATATATAATTTTTTTATTAATTAATTTATTCTTATTTTATTTGTAGATTTTATATGCTAGTATAACTGAGAAGAATATAGAAAGTGCCTAGAAGAGTCACAGAACTAAAACACACTGCTACTGGTATAAGCTTTGATTTGCACAGCTCCATTAGATGTTGTATCATAGAGATGTCCTCCCAGGAGTACTCCGGTGAAAAACTTTTTTTTTTTTAAATCAACTGGTGCCAGAAAGTTAAACAGATTTGTAAATTACTTCTATTAAAAAATCTTAATCCTTCCTGTACTTATTAGCTGCTGAATACTACAGTGGAAATTCTTTTCCGTTTGAAACACAGAGCTGTCTGCTGACATCATGAGAACAGTGCTCTCTGCTGACATTTCTGTCCATTTTAGGAACTGCCCAGCGTAAAAGGAAATCCCCATAGCAAACATATGCTGTTCTGAAAAGTTCCTAAAATGAACAGAGATGTCAGCAGAGAGCACTGTGCTCGTGATGTCAGCAGACAGCTCTGTGTTTCAAAAAGAAAATAATTTCCGCTGTAGTATTCAGCAGCTAATAAGTACAGGAAGGATTAAGATTTTTTTTATAGAAGTAATTTACAAATCTGTTTAACTTTCTGGCACCAGTAAAAGTTTTTCACCGGAGTACCCCTTTAAGGACCAAGCCCATTTTGACCTTAAAGCGTACCTGTCATAGTGCAAAAAAGAAAAAGAAAAAAAGGGATATGTTACTCAGGACCCAATACTGTTTTCTTGTGTCACCAATTGTACTTGTAATGACATCACATATATTACAACAATCTGTGTCGAAACATGTGTGGTGAAAAACGCCATTTTGTAAATTTTGGGGGCTTACGTTTTTACGCAGTGCACTTTTCACTAAAAATTATACGTTATCTTTATTCTGTAGATCCATATGGTTACAATGATACCCAATTTATGTAGGTTTTACAACTTAAAAAGAAGATAACTACATGCACCAAAATCAGTGGCCGACATTTATCAATGAGTTTACACCTTTTTTTCTCCGTACAAAAGGCGCACTGTGTGTTATTTTGTGCCTTTTGATGGTAGAATATTTTTGTCATTCCAGATGTTTTGGAGTTTTGGGCCAGTATGTTTAAAATTGTCATCTTCTGACCCCTATAACTTTTTTTTTATTTTTCCCGCATACAGGGCTATATGAGAGCGAATTTTTTGTGCCGTAGTCTCTAGTTTGTTTTGATGAGACTTTTTAAATTTTTTTTTTGGCATATGAAGTGAACAAAAATGCACAAACTTGGTATTTTTTGGTATTTTTTACATTTACGCCATCGATCGTGCGGTTTAACTAACCTTATATTTTGATATATTCAGATATTTATGTGATACCACATAAGTTTGTGTTTATTTTCAATAACATTATTTTATTAAAAAATGGGAAATGGGGAGTGATTCAAAGTTTTATTAGGTAAAGGACTTAATCACATTTATTAACTTTTTTTTTTCTTTTTTACTTATTTTTTTTAGTCCCCATAGGGGGCTATAAAATTTAAATTTTTTTTTTGATTGCATATACTGTTCAATTCTATGCCATTGCATAGCATTAATCTTTGTTATCGGTGCTCTGCTGATATAGCCTGCCATGGATGGCTGGGAGCTTCAGAGCACTGATCGGACGGTGAGGAGGCAGGTAAGGGCCCACCTACCATCCTCTCAGCTGATCAAGTGTAGTATGTGCCACTTTTGAGCACTATAGAGCAGTGTTTCCCAACCAGGGTGCCTCGAGCTGTTGCAAAACTACAACTCCCAGCATGGGATCCAATGTGTTGCCAAACGGGCATCATCACTAGGGCAATCTATTCCCTCATATTATGTACATTAAAAACGGACGACAAACCCATATGGCTTAGGATTTGTTCCCATTGCAGTTGGATTCCGCTATTAGGAGTTTTATTGGCAATGCCGTCAAAATGACAGTAGTTTAACGGAGGAAAAAAACGGCTGTCCAGGCATGCTGGGAGCTGAAGTTTTGCAGCATCTGGAGGGCCACAGTTTGAGACCACTGGGTTAGATCTATGTAATACTTCGTAAGTAACATCTTCTGATTCCCTGCAGACGTTTTTAAGATCTAATATGCTTTTATATTTGTTAGATGCTTTTTGATCTTAGATTGTGACCAGGTGATGTTTTAGATGTTATGATTTCACAAGCCACAGGATTGGTTAGTCTTGTCATATGGCATCCCATTTAGACCAGGTCAAAATGAGCGTAACATTGGTACGACTAAAGGCGCCAAGATTGTTTTAAACGTGTCACCGTTATTATGTATTCACATGTATGTAATGTCCTGCACGTTTATGAAATTAAACTGTGATTTTAAAGCATACCTGTCAAATGAATACGTTACTCACTACCTAATCCTGACCATATAGACCTAATTTTCATGCCTTTATCACCTATATTTAATATAAAAATCCCTCTTTTCATTAGTTCACAGTGTTAGAAATCCTCTCAGGGGAAGGGGGCGTCCCCCTCCTTGTGGTGGTGGGAGGTGATTGGTGTGTCTGCTCATGCAGCCTTGTCTATGAGTCATCTCTTGTCCATGATTCATAGACAAGCCTGATACTGCTGCAGGACTGGTTAGTGTCCCAGTAGATATGGTGACCCCTAGTGGTGGGATTTTTAGGAGCCGTTTTCTTTATTAAAAATTCAATATATTTTAAACAACCATTTAACAAAAGGTCTTTAATTTTCATCAGTAGCAACATATAATTTTAATTTTTTGGGGGGATCTGACAGTACCCATTTAAGTGCTTTCATCCACATTGGACATTTTACTATGTTTTTTCAAGTTTTCTCTGTCAGGGTGCTTGCCAGCATTAGTTCGAGAAGCAAACTCTTAATAGTGTGAGCAAAACATTTTTTTATATTATGTATAGGATTTCAAAGGTCACCTTTTTTTTTATTTTTATCAAAGAGTATTTTTTGTTAGTGGGAGTTTCAATGGGTCAATAATCTGGCAGAATGACACAGCCTGGAATTGGCAGCAGCACAAGGAGACCATATAGTGGCAGAACAACCCATGTCTGAAGGTGGCAACAGCCTGACAAGACCATAGGACCTCACATTAGAGAAGATTAAAGATATTTTTGAAATAGTAAATTGAAGATTTTAGATATATTAACATTTTAAAAGTTTAATTTAAGGTGCCAACAGCATAAGGAGAACATATGGTGGCACAACGACACAGCCTCTAGCTGGCAGCAGCATGAGTAGACAATAGGGCTTCACAATCCCTAAGATTAAAAGATGAATTTTAAAATTGAAATTGAAGATTTATGGCAGCTAGTGCTACCATAACATATTTTTAGGTAATGTCCGAGGCCCAGCAGCATCAGTAAATTATATAGTGGCTGAATGGCACAGCTTGGAGCTGGCGGCAGCATGACTAGACAATAGGGCTTCACAATCCCTAAGATTAAAAGATGAATTTTAAAATTGGAAGATTTTGAAATTTAAGATTACACTGCGAAGTTTTAATGTCCTGGACCCCGGCTTGTGGTTATAAAGGACCAAATCTAACAAGGAGTCACATGTCACACGGCGGCACATTGACAGAGCCTGGAGGTGGCGTCAGTATGAGGAGACCTTATAGTGGCTGAATGACCGCCTGGAGTTTGTGGCAGCATGAAGAGACCATATCGTGGCTGAAGGGCATAGACTGGAATTGGCGGCAGCATGAGGAGACCATATAGTGTCTGAATGGCACAGCCTGGAGGTGGCTGAAGCATGAGGAGACCATATAGTGGCTGAATGGCACAGCCTGCAGGTGGTGAAGCATGAGGAGACCATATAGTGCCTGAATGACACAGCCTGGAGGTGGCTGATGCACGAGGAGACAATATAGTAGATAAATGGCACAGCCTGGAGGTTGCTGCAGCAGCATCAGGAGTCCTGAAAGTGACCCGGAGATAGAGTGGTGTGGTGGGTGGCAATACCAGTACCCGGTGAAGAAGGTGGGTGAAAAAAGGTCTGATGCGGAGGAATGTTTGTAACTGGGGAGCAGCACCTTAAATCTGTTTGGCACTATCCATATCTGTGAAGTGTTGGTGTGGCACCATGGTCAATCTACTCTGATGCATCAGGCATTGCTGGGTGGAAATCCTGGCTGATCCATGCCTGATTCATCTTCACAAAAGGTCAGTCTCTCCACATTTTTCGTGGACAGACAAGTTCTCCTTGGAGTGACTATGGCCCCCGCTGCACTAAACACCCGCTCTGATGGCACACTACTGGCCAGGCAGGACAGCTTTTTCAGGGCAAACTCTGCTAGTTGCAGCCACAAATTAAGTTTGGCTGCCAAGAAGTCCAGCGGATCTTCAAGGTGTGTTGGCATGGGCATGTCAAGGTATTCCACCAACTACTGGTACAGGTCCTGCTCCAGGTCTACCTGCTACTGATGAGTTGCTTCACTATGCGGGTGAAGAAAGGTACTCATCAGTGACTGTAGACTCAGGCTGCTGCTGATGGAGCTGGTACTGCTCCTGCCACCCCACCCCTCCCTAGCAGCCATGGCAGTGGAAGGTGAGCGCAGGGGGCCCCCTGATTTAGACCTGCGAGAGGATGGACGATGGCGCCGATAGCCATTGGCCAACTGACTACATAGGATGCCACTGTAGTAGGTCAGTTTGTCCTCCCTCTCAGTGGGTGTAAAAAAAGCCCCTAAAAAACTGCCACCGTCCCCAGGAACCCCTGTTCCACTACCTCCCAGGAAAGTAGGCTGCCGCAAAGCAGGTGGTCTCCCCCGGGCATATTTGGCTCCAGAATTTCCACTTCTGCCACCATGCTGACTTCCAACCATGCTACCACCTTGCTGGCTCAGCAACCTGCAACCCTCTTCTCCTGATGATGATGAAACCCCTTCTGCACCCTGCTCCCAAGTGCGATCGGCTTCATCATTATCGAGTTGTGTCTGTCACTGATATCCTCCTCAGGTTCCTCAACAGTGTCTGCGTCAGGACCCTGAGTGCTGGCAACACCGCCTCCCACATCAAACTCCTCATCACTACTTGCCCGCCAAGTGGTGGATGTCTTCTCCAACTCTTGGCTGGGCAGTAGCTGCTTACTGTCCTCTATTAGATCGTCCTCACTGAATAGTGGAGCTGAACCCACAGCATAAGATACTTATTTAGGGGAGGAAACAGCACAGGACAGAGGCAATGGGAGGAAAGGGACTGCTCCTGGGCCATGCCAACTGAGAGTTGTGTCTGAGGAACCCACCGACTGTTGACTGGGGGTAAAAGATGTCACTTGTGATGGAGTTGTTGACCAATCGATGTCGGCAGATGGGTTGCTGGTTGAGACACGACCGATAGCTGAGACCGGGAGCTCAGGCATCTTGCTGCGACTCCTGCTGCCACTCGCTCCTAGTCTGCTGCGACCTCTGCCTGATGAATTTAGGCCTCTGCCACTCCTCTGTGCACGTCCTGGCACTTCTCAGCTTGACATACTTACTGCGTCAATGAGAGTAGTACAATACGCTTCACTACGCTTAAAACAGTAACAGTGTACTTTTGGCTGTCCTTTCACAGTATCTAAGCCCTTGACAGATTAACAGGTACAAAATAGTACACTATTTAGATGTAGGTATGTGGTATGCACTTATGAGGGCAGAAAAATTAGCTACAGTACACTTAAAAAAGTATCTGAGTACAACACCAGCCGGTGAGTACTTTTGCCTGGCCTTTCACGGTATCTAGGTCCTTGACAGATTAACAGGTACAAAATAGTACACTTATGAGGGCAGAAAAATGTGCTATAGTACGCTTAAAAAAACATATTGGAGGAAAACACCAGCCGGTGATTACTTTTGGCAGTGTCTAGGCCCTTGACAGTGTCTAGGCCCTTGACAGATTAACAGGTACAAAATAGTGATGAGCGGTATATGCCATATTGGAATTCGCGATATTTCGCGAATATATTGACGGCCGTCACACCCCCTCCCATAGGCATGAATGGAGGGGCATGGCTTGATGTCACTGGGGCGTGGCCATGACATTACAACCAAGTCTCGGAGGCAGCGCCCGACACAGAATGCCGGGGGCTGCACTGAGATTGCAGGGGTCCCCAGCGGCGGGACCCCTGCGATCATACATCTTACTCTGTATAAGTATACCTGTTGAAGGAATCAGTCTACCTACTAATGTGTATGGGGGCCTCCTGACTCCCCTTAGAGATGGTGTCAGAGGAGAGAATGTATGTGCATGAATCCTTCTGCATGCTTGGTTACCGACAAGAATACCTCAGATCCACATCAAGTTAAAACACAGCCTTTAATAAATCAGATTAAAAAACACATGACTAAGCACAAACTAAAATAATGACCAAAAAGATGAAAAATGTCTGCTGCTAGGAACCAAGAGTGGCAAAATAAATGTGATGTGCTACAATAGGAGCTCTGAAGTGTTATAGTCAAAAATATATGTCAGGATAAATAACAGTCCTCTATAATATATTTGTTAATTTAAATAACAGTCCTATATACTTGATGAGAGGAACGATGTCTACCTGTCAACAGGTGGTCAGCATATGCAATTGTAGAGGAAAATGGAGGGTATTGTGCAGACTAGGTCTAAAGGCACCTGTACCTCTGTCCCTGCCTGTTGAGGGACCCACCTCCTGAACAGGGTGGCCTCAACCATGGTGATGGACCCTTTCCTATCCTAAGTGAGGGATAAAACAACAAAACAGGAAGGAAAGGGTAATAGTGGTGATGAGTATAACACTTCAGAGCTCCATAAAAAATAAAATAAAAAGTGAGATAAAATCTCCAATGAACGCAATTCCCAAATCCAACGCGTTTCACCTGTCAAATTGCCACAGGATCATCAGGGAATGTAAACACTAATAGTCAGATAAGATTGAGAGTTTTATAAAAAATAAACAGTTTCAAAAGAAATTTCAGGTGAATACTCTGAGCTTGTAGATGTTAGAACAAATCACAACATATATGGTTAGAGACCAGCTGCTGCAAAGTGACAATGCACTCACAATGGCATTGATAACAATAGTATAGTAAATGAACCATGTATGTGTCACGTTCATTGGAAAAGTATTCACAGCTGGGCTAATGGCCCATATATATTAGCATACGGAATTGCCTGCCCCATATCAGTACTTCTATACATTTGCAAACATCGGAAAATAAGTAGACATTGATAATGCTAAAGAACGTAGTAATAAACAGACAGATGGTATCCACTAAGAATGTAGCAGAAGTAATAAAAGGCAGATACTAAGCAAATTCCAGCTAGTCAGATGCAAAGTTTCAACTGTAATAGATGAAGAAATCCATAGTGTGTAATGGCACTTAGCCCCATGATGGCAGGACACGGCATCCCTGTGACAGGTCAGCGTCACGTTAAATCCTGTTGTATTCTAGATCAGCGCAACTATTTATGCTTCGCTCTGCCGGGTTACAACTGCCGGTTATAGCAGTGTGCCACAAGTGGTACGCTGCAGTGAGATTACTAGGGATTCCGGAACTAAAAAAAGTACACAGATCCAAAGACCGTAAGTGACACAAATGCCGGATGTGACGGCATTCGTGTCAGTGTGGTGTAATATTTGCGTTCCAGATGCCGGAAGTAATGCGTTACCATGACAATACTACAATACATACTTTCTATGGAAATGATCAATATCACAGTATGCATAACATCTCGTGCTTGACAGTCAGGGACATTATCAAGAGAGTAACATAAAAATGTGGGAAAGCACCAAACATAATTAAATAATTAAATTACTCCTACTACATGCTTACGATTGTGGAGCAATATGTAAATTATAACCTTTACTAGGTCAGTTTTATAGGGAAGGAAACAATAAAGAATAAAGTAAAATAAAGAATAACATTGGGCCAAATATACTCCATCAAAGTACTAAGGACAAAGATATATAACCAAATATTACAGAGTTGATAATGTAAAAATTAATAAAGGCATAGATAACACAGTGCCGTGTGATAATAGGTAAACAGACACTACCCAATTCACATCTGGCTCCATGAATAGGGATATTAATGATAAGTAAAAAGACTGTCAATAGAAAAATAAACTCACATATAGATCAAGATGTACAGTTAAAGAATTATTTGAAGGCTCATAGGGTTCTTGAGTACCCGAATTTAAATAAAGAAGGTGAAAGATAAACATTCATTCAGGACCCTAGGAGTGACCGTACCAAGTCTATAAATCCATTGGGTTTCTTTCTGTAGTAGACGCCGATCAATGTCGCCCATTCTGATATTTTGTTGGATCAAATCTAGTACCTGGAATTGTACCGCCTGAGGGGAGGAGACATGCATAGTCCTCATGTGATTAGATAGGGGTTTATCAATATGCGACGCCTTATTTCTCTCTTCGTTTTTCCTACATAAACCAATGGACAAGGACATTGACATACATAGATCACATTTCGTGTCTTACAGTTCACAAAATCTCTACTGATGTATCTGTTTCCATTTTTAGGGCTCTCAAAGTATTTTGTAACTTATGTATTCACATCCCTTACAGGATCCACAGCGGTATGTCCCTACAACCTTACGGTCCAGCCATGTGCTTCTTGTGGGAGGTGGCAAAAGGTGACTATGTGTGAGGTGGTCCCCCAGGTTTTTCCCCCGTCTATATGTAATTTGGGGTCGACTGCCCACCAAATCAGCTACTGCCGGATCTGATGTCAAAATGGGACAGAACTGGATGATGATTTATCTGATTGATGTAGCTGCTGTGTCAAAGGTCCCAAGGATCCCCAGGGTGTTATCATCTTTTTTGTTGTTGTTTGGGGTATTAGTAGTGTGCTATGATCTCTTTTTGTAGCCTCATTGTATGCTTTTTTTTTTAGGATTTGATCAGGACCGGAAAGATTCATACCTAGAGGAATTTCTCCTCATACGAAGATATTGGGCCTTTTGAATACCCCGTTTGAGGGCGAGTGGGTGATGACCATGCCACTTTAAAAAATTGTTACCAGCTGTGGGTTTTCTGTAGACGCATGTGTCAATGCGTCCCTCTGAGTTTATTTTGTAAATAAACATCCAAAAAGCAGAGAGCGTCCTTATGGATCTCGTAGGTGAAATTGAGACCCAGTTAGTTAATATTCAATTCCTGGCCAAATTCGATGAAGTGCTCTTTTTCTCCAGTCCAGATTATTATCACATCATTGATATACCTTCCCCAGAAGTATTAACATGGTTGATACTTATCATAGGCCTCCCTCAACACAACAGATCCCTCCCACCATCCCAGGTAGATGTTTTCATAAGTTGGTGCTGCCGGGCTGCCCATGGCAGTACCCCTGAGCTGGTGGAAGATCTATGTGTTAAATGTGAAATAGTTTTTAGTGAGGACAAATTGGAGCAACTTCAAACTTACTTTTTTAAGTTCTGGACTCCCTAGTAATCTAACTGCAGCGTACCACTTCCGGCACGCTGCTGTAACTGGAAGTCGGAACCCAACCGCGCGAAGCATAAATAGTTGCGCTGATCTAGTATACAACAGGATTTAACGTGACAAGACCCTCGTGCGCTGACCTGTCGCAGGGATGCCTTGTCCTGCCATCATGGGGCTAAGTGCCATTACACACTATGGATTTCTTCATCTATTACAGTTGAAACTTTGCATCTGACTAGCTGGAATTTGCTTAGTATCTGCCTTTTATTACTCCTGCTACATTCTTAGTGGATACCATCTGTCTGTTTATTACTATCATCTATCATCATCTATGTCTACTTATTTTCCGATGTTTATAAATGTATAGAAGTACTGATATAGGGCAGGCATTTCCATATGCTAATATATATGGGCCATTAGCCCAGCTATGAATGTGACACATACACGGTTCATTTACTATACTATTGTTATCAATGCCATAGTGAGTGCATTGTCACTTTGCAGCAGCTGGTCTCTAACCATATATGTTGTGATTTGTTCTGACATCTACAAATTCAGAGTATTAACCTGAATTTCTATTGGAACTGTTTATATATATATATATATATATATATATATATATTTTTTTTTTTTTTTATAAAACTCTCAATCTTATCTGACTATTAGTGTTTACATTCCCTGATGATCCTGTGGCGATCTGACAAGTGAAACGCGTTGGAATTGGGAATTGCGTTCATTGGAGATTTTATCTCACTTGTGTGTATTTTTGTTTTTTTATGGAGCTCCGAAGTGCTGTCCTCATTACCACTATTACCCTTTCCTTCCTGTTTTGTTGTTTTATCCCTCGCTTAGGATAGGAAAGGGTCCGTCACCGTGGTTGAGGCCACCCTGTTAAGGAGGTGGGTCCCTCAAAAGGCAGGGACAGAGGGAAAGGGTGCCTTTAGACCTAGTGGGCACAATACCCTCCATTTTCCTCTACAATTGCATATGCTGAAAACCTGTTAACAGGTAGACATCCTCCCTCTCATCTAGTATATGGGACTGTTATTTAAATTGACAAACATTTTTGTCTATAAAACTTCAGCACTTCTATTGCAGCACATCACATTTATTTTGTCACTATTGGTTTCTGGCAGCACACATTTTTCTTCTTTTTGGTCATTATTTCAGTTAGTGCTTAGTCATGTGTTTTTTAATCTGATTTATTAAAGGCTAGGTTTTAACTTGATGTTGATCAGAGGTATTCTTGTCGGTGATCACAGTGTTTTCAATACCTCATGACCTCTCTTCATTGGAATTGGACCTCTGATCATACAATGTTTGGCTGACAGCCATCCAAAATGTATGGCCAGCGTAAAGAAAAAGTTGCAGGTTATGTTACTGCTAATTCTTCTATCACTCTGTCATTTGAGTGTTACATGAAAGCACCTTGTTCTTATATGATCACAAGGTCACTGCTTGCTACAATTTCAACACACTTCCCTCCTGCTGCAGTCATAATTCTCATCATCTGACACACAGTTCCATCATGTGGATTTAGGATGACGTGTCAGTAACTATTTCATGACTGTGCAGTGGTCTCATGCCTTCTTGACCTAACTTGAGTTGACATGTCAATGTTACTTCACAGTCACCATACTCATCGGGGCAGTCCTGGAGGCTTCTGCCTGCCCCGTCGGCCTTGATAGATCTCTATCTACACCCAAATACATCTATCAAGGCTGGTGGGGCAGGGAGAAGCGGGGACCACACAGATGATTCATGATTCAGGCACCATCAAAATTAGGAACTACAGGTTCCTCAAAGCTCATTGAATGGTTGGTCATAGAATAGATGATTTCTGCTGAAAAGAACACAGACGTTTGGTTCATCAGTAATCCGATCTTTTTGTGGATTCTGCAGTGCTATACATTGGCAAAATTACCAAGAAGTTTTTACATTTTTTAATAAACTAGGAAGTAATGTAAAAATGTTTAACCCTGCCAATTTATTCTTTGGTAAAGTATAACCAGAGTAATGAGATTTCCAGGAAAGCTTTGCGGTAAGCTCGAGGGCCATTATGTGCTTCCCATTAGCATTTAGCGAAAGATCCAGAACTACAATTGTAAATTACTAAACTGGCACCTACCCAGGCCATGGCAGAACATTTGCCTGCCTGCAGTCCTAAAAGGGTCTCCAGGGTCCCAGTAATGTTCTCTGCTTATTATCAATAAAGAGAATCCAGGCCTGTAGTCTGGTCTTATTATATTGTAGAAAGAAGCTTCAATATTTCTCAAGCAGCGATGATGCCAATGCTCTGCAGCTATAGTAAATAGGAGCCATCACTGAATCACTCGGGAAGGGGGGTGTTTGGGATGTCTCACTGAGGGCTCTTCTATGCCATAATGGAGCAGTTGCCAAAAGGGGACAGTGAAGATCAGCATTTGCCAACCAGTGTACCTCCAGCTATAGCAAAATGAAAACTGGGAGGGGGATTCGGTGCCACAGGCCACCAAAGCGTCACCACTGCTTACTCATCAGACGCAAGGGAGGGGACGTGTCAAGCACAGGTGCTTCCTCGCTTATAGTGATCAAGGGCACTTGCCCCAGATCCCCTACCTGGATTGATGCTTGGCTACATACCTAACTACCTATCTACCTACTAGCTATTTATTTAACTACCTAGCTACTTACCTACCTACCTAGCAGCCTACTTACATACCTAGCTACCTACTTACCAATCTACTTACCTACCAAGATGGATGAATGTGCTGATACACATGAAAGGTACCCTTTGTGTTCGGGCCTCAGTTTTTCGCTTTTGCTTATTCCTCTTTTTTATGTCTTTTAAGTCTATGAATTGTCTTTTGATTTAATTAAAATTGTGAAACTAATTTTACACTAGTGACTTGTTCTCGTGTCTCATCTTTTCTTCTTTTGTTTATTAGAAGGTGACTTAGTTTGACTTGGGAGACTTAGGCTGCATTCACACCACGTTTTTGCAATACAGTTCCCGTATACGTTTTCTATGAGAAAACCGTATGGAACCGTATTGGAAACCGTATGCATTGACTCTCCATTAAGAACGGTATGCCAAAAGATGCATCAGGTTGTGTCCGTTTTGCATCCTGTACAGTTTTGTCAGTTTTTTTTCCTGTACCCAAAACTGTAGTCTACCACGGTTTTAGGTCCAGTTGAAAAACTGTATTAAACCGTATACGTTTTTTTTTTAACATGGGAGTCAATGGGAACCATACAGAACTGTATGTGCATACAGTTGCATACGGTTTTCACCATACGGTTTTTGACTTTGCACAGTTTTTTTTCTTGGAATTACAATCAAACAAGTAAAACTTTATGGAGTGAAAAGTTAAAAACGTATATGTTTTTTCTTAAAAAAATGGATGCAACCGGATGTCATTTTTCAAACCATATAAGGTTTATAACTGTATACGGGTTAAAATTTGTACACATGTTTTGATACAGTTTAGTCAGGTTTTGAGGAATCCGTTTTTCCTCAAAAACCTGATACGGGAACTGTATTGCAAAAACGTGGTGTGAATGCACCCTTAGGCTGGAACTCCACTGAGGTTTTTTTTGCAAAAACGCCATCAAAAACGCCAATTTTCCCGCACGGTGTTTTTTCAGTGAAAAAACGCAGCGTCCAGATGTCAGCTGCAAGTCACTGGTAAACTGCAAAATGCCAGATTCACTTGGCGTTTTCCAGTTTGGCATTTTTTTAATCCTTTTGGCGTTTTTCAGCAATTTCTGGCTCAGAGGCTGGATTTTCAAAACGCCCTGCAAAAACATAGTTTGGCGTTTTTTGCCCTGAAATCGTGGCATTTTCTTCCCATAGAAGTCTATGGGAGAGCAGAAACGCCAAGAAAAACGCCATGTTGGTTTTAAATTTTGCGTTTTTGCAGGCGTTTTTTATTCTTTTTTGGACTTTAGCGATCCAAAAAAATTATGGAGATACCTTTTTTTTATAAAAATTTCGTAGGGTACCATAAAAATTTTTTATAAAAAAGATACAGTAGTGATGGAAAAAGTTGTACCTAACGAAATGTATCTTTTTTTATTGCGAAATGTTTATTCATTTTTAAACAGGGATCAATTTATGTGAGCGGGTAAGGCGCTAAAAATTTAGCCGACAATAATAAAAATGTAGTGTGTGCGTGTTTTTCACCTTTTGTTTTTTTTACATTTTTTAGGTAGTACTACTACTCCCAGCATGGAACACACTGTTCCATGATGGGAGTAGTAGTTACCTGTACTTATTGACAGATCGCCCGTTGCGATCCTCTTGTATAATGCATTGATGCGGCGGCCGCTCTTCTATGGTCCCCTGCACTGATGTATATATACACATATTCATATTTACCGCAGAGAGCTGTGATTGGTCAGATGGTTCCAGCCAATCACAGCTTTCTGTGAGAAATCAGAATGTGTATATATACGGCGTGCAGGGGACCATAGGAGAGCGCTTGCCGCTGCATCCATACATTATACAGGAGCATCACAGCGGGTGTCAGAAGTGATACCCGCAGTGATCTTTCCTTAACTACAAGTACTACTCCCAACATGGAGTACACTCTGCTCCATGCTGGGAGCTGTAGTACCTGCATTAATAGACAGATCGCAGCGGGTGTCAGAAGATACACTCGCTGCGATCTGTCTATTAATGCAGGTACTACAGCTCCCAGCAGGAGGCAGAGTGTGCTCCATGTTGGGAGTAGTAGTGCCTGCTAAAGGAAACATCACAGCGGGTGCCACTACTGACACCCGCTGTGACTGTCCTGTCTATAGCAGAGATGGAGCGGCTGTATACATCGCTCACATCCCTGCTCTGCACTATACTCTGGGCTGGCCACTGATTCATTCATCTTTTCCTCAGAGCTGTGATTGGCTGAAACCATTCGGCCAATCGCAGCTCTGGGTGGGAAATATGAATGGCCAGTGATGTGAATAGAGCAAAGATGTGAGCGCTGTATAGAGCCACATCACTGCTATATTATGGACGATCGCATCGATTGTCAGACTGACACCCGGGGCGATATGTCTATAGTACAGGTACTACTCCTCCCATCATGGAACAGTCTTGTTCCATGCTGGAAGTAGTAGTACTACATAAAAAATGTGGAAAAAAAAAAAGTTAAACACACACACACTTTATAAAAAAAATTATTACAATTTTGTTATAAAAAATAAACATTTAGTTAAATACATTTTTACATCCTACTGCATCCTTTTTTTTTTTTTTTTTGTACCCAACTATTTTGTAAAAAAAAAAAAAGCAAAAGGGGCCAAAAATGGCAAATTCCACACAAAGGTAAAAACGCCAGAAAAAACGCCAAAATGCAGGGAAAAACTGTGGCAATTTTTCTGGTGTTTTTTCTGGCGTTTTTATGCCACAAAAATGGCAGGGCAAAAACCTCAGTGGAGTTCCAGCCTAAGGCAAGGATTCCACTTGTTTTTTTTTCTGGCAGTTTTTGGACATCTGCCACTGCAGTTTTTAAGCCAAAGTCAGAAGTGGATCCATAAGGGAGGAGAAGTATAAGCCCTTCCTTTATATGTCCTATTCCTTTTGAATACACTTCTGGCTTTGGCTCGAAAACTGCAGTGGCAGATATCCAAAAACTGCCAGAAGAAAAACCAAGTGGAAATTTAGCCTAAGGTTGGTTTTAATTTCTGCCTTGAGTGGGTTTGTGCTACAGGGGCTGTAAAGTTAGTATAGTTCATAATATAATATCTATACCTGTGTGTAACGGTGGTCTCACAATTCTTCTGTGATTATCACCCCAATATTTAATTTTAACAGCATAAAAAATTACTCATGTCTCGGGATTTCCCAGGTTGCAGTGCATCGAGACCTGACATCACTAGTTAGGTGATCAGAGGGAGCCTATCCTGCTTCAATTTTGCAACAGCTGTAGGCCCCCCTGGTTAGAAAACACGGTGTTTCAATGGATGTGGTGGCTCGTGTGAGGGAGGAAGGAAAGTGACCTCATACTTGCGAGCATGGAACTGTGGGATGTGTAGTTTAGAGAACAAAACCAAACAGGAAATGCCTAGTTCTGTCAGGTAGGTACTAAAATCACCTTATGGTGGATAACCCCTTTAACTTGTGATGGTCCCTACTGTGCTGATCAATCGGGACAGAGTAGGTTGAGAAACTAATGGCACAGCAGAATGTAGAAGAATGTTAGGGGGATCTCCTGCCAGTCACTAGTGAAAACCAAAACTCATATTTTGCCAATTTTTACCTCCCAAGAAGCACTAAGCTATGTTTTTAATGTTTGTTCCTTTGTGCAATGAGGCAGAAGAGGTTTATAGTTCATTTGAGCCTTTACGAACAATTGCTTAACTTGGATTGCCCATTGCAGTGTGGATATTGGGCAATTATTTGGAATTTTGAAAGTTTTTCGTAAGATTATTAGTGTTATTAATGTAGAATTTCATCTTCCTGTAGAAAAGGCTTTTATGTCTTGTGAGCTCCATTGTAGGCATGGATAAGAGTGAATGGATGTGTGAAATTTTTTTTTTTTTTTTAAATCAACTGGTGCCAGAAAGCTACCGTAAATAGATTTTTTAATTACTTCTATTTAAAAATCTTAATCCTTCCAGTACTGATCAGATGCTGTATAATACAGAGGACATTCTTTTCTTCTTGAATTTATTTTCTGTATGTCCACAGTGCTCCCTGCTGACACCTCTGTCCATGTCAGGAACTGTCCAGAGCAGGAGAGGTTTGCTATGGGGAATTGTTCCTGTTCTGGACGGTTCCTGACATGGACAGAGGTGCCAGCAGAGAGCACTGTGGTCAGATAGAAAAGAAACTGGAAAAGAAAAGAACTTCCTCTGTAGTGTACAGAAGCTGATAAGTACTGGAAGGATTAAGATTTTTAAATAGAAGTAATTTACAAATCTGTTTAACTTTCTTGCACCAGTTGATTTAAAAAAAAAATGTTTTACCCCTTTTATATAGTGGCCATAGGACAGATCAGGACAGGCTCACTCTGCCCCTGTGCTCCGCTAAAGTCTGTTAAAAGGATGGGCGTTGAACAAAGAAAATAAATTCTGCAGGTCCGATCTTTTTTCTCCTGTAAAATACCAGACACCCGATGGGCTCCATTCAAGTCAATGGGATCTGTCAGGACTCGGCAGTGTCAGTTGTGCACCGACCCATTCAGGGTCCGTTCCGTGCAATAAAAAAATAAAAATGAAAAAAAGAGCCGAATGGACCCTCAACCTAGTGTGAGCCTAAGCGATTGGTCAATTAACAATAAAATAGATTTCATCGGGTGAAGCAACAAATATCTATCCCACAGCAGTTTTAGGTTACAGCGTCATAGACTGCACTTGGAGCACGAGCTGCATACTGCGCAGAGTAATTCAGAGGAAGTGAGATACAAGGGACACGTCCGCTGGGAAAAGCCAAACATGTATTTTAAGAAATACACTTCCTTTCAACAATAGGCTTCAAAGGAATGCCTGCACGTCTCCTCACTAATCTGATATTGTATCCGATGCTACATGTTGGACCGTTTTACTGAGCAGATCCCGAAAAAGATCTCTCAACATTCCGGCCCTGTCTGTATTTCCCATGAAATAATTCTGGAGCATCTCTTTTTTGAACTCTGCATTGTGCAGTTCCTCTGTTATCCCCCTGGAAAGATATGAATAAATTGACAACTGGGTGTTTACAATTTTCATCTTGTCACTAGGGGGTGTGTCGCTACACAGTCTAAGGGTATGTTCACACGGGCGGATTTATTGGCGGGTTTCCCGCTGCGTATTTGAAGGGGCACTGGCCCCAGCAGATTTTCCACTGTGGAATTTCCTCAGTGAAAAATCCGCTGCAAGCCCCGTTGAAGTCAGTAGGGTCTGCGGCAGATTTTCCGCAGCGGAAATTACGCAGCGGAAAATCTGCTGCGGACAGACTAGAAGAGCCCGCCCCCTTTCAAATACGCAGCAGGAAACCCGCAAATAAATCCGCCCATGTGAATGTACCCTTATACTGTAGGCATTGATTAAACCCATGTTTCCCAACCAGGGTGCCTCCAGCTGTTGCAAAACTGCAACTCCCAGCATGCCCGGAAAGCCTTCGGCTTTCCGGGCATTGCTGGGAGTTGTAGTTTTGCAACAGCTGGGGGCACCCTGTTGGCAAACACTGGATTAGACACTGTCAGAGGCCGTCAGACAAGGGGAAACACCCTGTGTACATGGATCGGCCTAGTAAATGGGACCTACAGGTACGGTCTGTTGTTATTACATATGATATTGAAGAAAAAATAAATAATATTTCTTGTCTTTTCCACCATAGACACATATGGGGGAGATTTATCAATACCTGTGTAGAAGAAAAGTTGCCCAGCCAATCAGATAGCTGCTTTCATTTTTAACAAGGCCTCTGCAAAATGAAAGCAGTGATCTGATTGGTTGCTATGGGCAACTGGTCGACTTTTCCTCAGCACAGGTCTTGATGACTCTCCCCCATAATGCCCAGAAAACTTAGGCTCCTTATTTTTGCATCAAATCCTCATCTTATAAACTAAAAAAAAAATCTCTGCATAGTGTTACACACCGGACCCTCTGAATATCTTACTAAGGGTGCATTCACATCACGTTTTCACCCACCGGTTCCCTCATACGGTTGCGGAGACTGTGGGGGGAGGGGGGGGCGTAGGAACTGCACGCACCCGTATGCGGGAACTGGAGGCAATAATTTCCTATGGACCCGTATCAGCCGACCGGAGTGCAACGCAGCCTTTGGTCGGCTCCGTTTTCGCCCGCATGCGGTTCCCCACCCGGACCTAAAACCATAGTCAACTACTGTTTTAAGTCCGGGCGGGGAACTGCATGCGGGCCTAAACAGAGCCGACCGGAGGCTGCGTTGCACTCCGGTCGGCTGATACGGGTCCATAGGAAATCATTGCCTCCGGTTCCCGCATACGGGTGCGTTCGGTTCCTCCGCCCCCCCCTCCACCCACCCTCTCCACAACCGTATGGGGGGACCGGAGGGTTAAAAACGTGGTGTGAATACACCCTAACACATTCTGTGTCCTCTGACTATGATAATGTCAAACACAGTTCTTTCTGAATATAATACTGCCACACACTGTGGCACTATGCCGCCCTCAATTTATTTGAATATACACTGTGCATGCTCAATTACAAAGCACTGTGCTCTCCTTATTGAATCACATAACACTGTGTCCCCTTAGTGAGAAATCATACACACATATATATATATAATACATAATGAGTTGGAATGCACTGAGCCCCTAACATATAATGTGCCTCCCCCCTTCAGTTATAATACACTGTGTGGTGGCCCAGTACAGGAGTTGCACCCCTGTGCCCTTTCTGTCCTGTCAGGTGGACTCTATGAGTCCCTCTTTACCCTATGCAATGTAAACCGTTAATTATATCTTATATTGTCTATTGTAATGTATATATACTGCTATGTGCCTTTAACTACTGTTGCCATGTGTTGTAACCAAGGAAGGTACTGGTGATCATGTGACTTATAGGGTCACCTATGGGACCCCTCCAGAGTCTCCACCATATAAACCCTGGGAGGAGCTAGCTAGTCAGTCTAGAGTTGTTGCTGAGATACAGAACACTAAAGTCCTGAGAGAGTGTCTAGAGTCCCAAGGAGACCCAAGGCCTACCACGCAGCCACGCTTCCATTAATCCAGTACCCCACATGTGAACGCCAAAACCTGGTAAGATGCATACGGGGTGAAGTCAGTCAAGATCAGTGGGCCTGCAGCAAATTGTCCAAATCCACTATAAGTCCCAGAGAGCGCTAGAGTCTCTGAAGTCACTGGTCACCTTCTTAGAACTAACTGAGCTGTCAAGACTATTACACCTGTCTACCTCAGTAAAGCTGCTGTTGTTCCATAACTTGGCATCGGAGTCATTATTTGCCCCAAGCCTAGCCCAGGATCCAGCAGCATACCTTCGGGTGGTGTAGTGGTTAAACCACGCCCTGGCATCACGAACACAAGGCGTTAATGTCATCTGCCCCTAGGGTAACAACATCTGCCCTCATCACACCCTCACCACAACCGTGCCCCATGTTATAATGCAACGTGCCCCCGAAAAATACACTGTTAACCCACTTTATAATACACTGTGCCCCTTTTATAACTTCTAATAGACTGTGCCCCTCCTCCAGTTAAGCTATAATGTACTGTGCCCCCTTAAGCAGGATTTGATACTTACCTGTCCCATTTCCGTGCTGACCTCAGCAGATACCGCTTTGGCATCAGCCAGTAAGGCCTGGAGCTCTAAGCATGGGGTGCTGAGCGGAATCTGCCCTGGGTGCAAAAATGAGGGGGGTGATCTCCCCCAATACAGAGGGCAGCCACTCGCTACATAGAGTGCCTCTGTCATTTAAATAGGGCTGCTGACAGACACTGTGTATCGGGGTAGATCACCCCCCATTTTTGCACCCAGGGCAGATCCACCCCTATTCCTCCCGGCCTATACCCCATTTACATAGTGATATAATGCCTTATACCAAATGTTTGTATACAGGAAAGAGGATGAAACGGACACAAGGCTGAAAATACACTTCCTGCCATGTCAATGTAAGATAAGAACATTTATGTCACCCTCTGCTCAACTTTGTCAAAGTGCACACGCAGCGTGTCAGCAAAACTACTGTTTCAAATTAGACTAAATGGAAAAAAGAAAATGGAAAAAACGGAATACTTAATATAGCACTACCATTAATAAGCTGCACATATCGTTCAGTTATAAAAATCAGTGCTTTGGGATTCGGCATGTTTGGAGTAGATGGAAAGCATGGCAGCGCTGCTGTAGTGAGAAGGGCAGGGAGGAGGAGCAGCCTATCACTGCTGGGGCTTTAGGAGACTGAAAAAGTGTTTCTCCAATATAGCTGCTATACCAGACAGATATTCTCTTCAGGAGACTGGGGAAGCTGGGTGGCAGGGAGTAGATAGTGCAGGGCTTATTGTTGCTTTTCCTCTCCCACAAGGTTTAAGTAGAAAGACTGGGCAACGTCAGGTGCTCAACTCTTAGGCTGATAAAAGACATATACAGTGACCCCCCCCCCCGACCTACGATGGCCCTGACATATGATAATTTCAACATGCGATGGCCTCTCAGAGGCTATCGCATGTTGAAGGCAGCATCAACATACAATGCTTTTGTATGTCGGGCCATCGCATAAACGGCTATCCGGCAGCACAGACTGCTTCAGCTGCCACCGGGTAGCCGTTTACGGTGCCCCCTGTGCTCCGGTGATGGTCTCCCACCTGTCCTCGGGCTCCGGCGCAACATCTTTGGGATCCCCTTCATCGCCGGCGCTCTCCATTGGTCGACCCCAACAACATTTAGAGCTGTCAACAGCACATTTAAAAAGGTACCTACCTGACTACCTGAATTTAAACATAGAAACATAGAATGTGTCGGCAAATAAGAACCATTTGGCCCATCTAGTCTGCCCAATAATCTGAATCCTATCAATAGTCTCTGGCCCTATCTTATATACAGGATAGCCTTATGCTTATCCCATGCATGTTTAAAGGGGTACTCCGCCCCTAGACATCTTATCCCCTATCCAAAGGATAGGGGATAAGATGTCAGACCGTGGGGGTCCCGCCACTGGGGACCCCCGGGTTCATGGCTGCAGCACCCACCTGTTGCAGCTTTCGGCAGTGCTGGAGGCTCTCATCCTAACGCGTCACAACCACGGTGACGGGTGATTGTGACCTTGTGACTCCGCCCCGTATGAGTCACGATCTCAGGTCACCGTGGTCGGGAGCCGAAGCCTCCAACTTTTCCAAAAGCCGCAACAGGTGGGTGCTGCAGCCGAGATCCCGGGGGTCCCCAGCGGCGGGACCCCCGTGATCTGACATCTCATCCCCTATCCTTGGATGTCTAGGGGCGGAGTACCCCTTTAAACTCGTTCACTGTATTTGCAGCGACCACTTCTGCAGGAAGGCTATTCCATGCATCCACTACTCTCTCAGTAAAGTAATACTTCCTGATATTACTTTTAAACCTTTGCCCCTCTAATTTAAAACTATGTCCTCTTGTGGTACTTTTTCTTCTTTTAAATATGCTCTCCTCCTTTACTGTGTTGATTCCCTTTATGTATTTAAAAAAAAAAGGAAACTTTTACTTACCTTCAGTGCTCCCCCAGTATTGCTGCTCTGGTCCCGATGCGATCCTCTTCTTGGTGGTGGTGGTGGTCAATGTGTCACATAGCCATCAGGCCAATCACTGACCAAGATGGGACACTACAGCTGCTCTGTGATTCATCGACCACCTTCACCAGGAATAGGATCACTCTGGGGACCAGAACAAAGATTAGGGAGGCAACGGGGGGAGAGCAGAAGGTAAGTAAAAATTTGGGTTTATTATTTAAGTCAGCCTGTTTGGGTATTCTTAAAAACAAAAAAAATGCAGGAGTACCTCTTTAATTATGTCACATAAAAAAGTGTTGTCTTATAGTAGCACATATGAGTCAACAAAGAAGAAAGAAATACACCATACAGCGCACACCCAATTATGTATAAATATAACAATCTTTATTATATGATTCCAAAGCCAAAATGAATCAGTCAAAAAGGCACAAAGACCCCTCTATTGCACCGACACTATCCCTGTAGTTATTGCACTGACCCTAATGGCCCAACATAAAGAATGAAAGGGGTACTCCGGCCCTAATACACTAAGACTTGCATTGAGGGGGCGGGGCGTGATGTCACGATACTCCGGCTCCATGGTCGTCACGCTGCACACTCAGAGCCTCCAGCGCTGCGGAGAGCTCGCAAAGGTGAGTGCTGAGTGACAGATTGCAGGGGGTCCCCAGCGGCTGGACCCCTGCAATCAGTCATCTTATCCCCTATCTTCTGGGTGGTGGTGGTGGTTGGGGGGGGGGGGGGGGGTGCAGCCTTAGCCAATTATAGCTCATCTCACACTAAACTGCTCTGGGCTGTGTGTAGCAGAGTGAGGGAGGAAGTTCTCCCCTGTATGGCTTCAGATGATGTCACACCTGCTGGGTAACGCCCTTTCTCAGTCTGTAAATCTGAGACTGAGCAGAAAATACAGAGCAATATCAAGGTAGAAAACTAAAAAAAATAATAAAAATAAAGGCAGGGGGTGGTTTATCATGATGGGGCAGTGAACTGGGTTAATTATAAAATTTAACAAGATCATGAGAGGTACTCTTTAAGCGGATGTGAACGAGGCTTAAAGCTTCTGTATATATCAGAACTAAAAAGAACTAAAGAAAAGCAAAGCTAATATCAATAAAAGACCAAAGCAAGTTACAAGCAAATATAAAACCTACCTCAATGGATGTAGAAACAAGTGCTGCAGGAAGCTTATACGGATGTCCTCCAAGAAAACGCCACTCGCATGCTGCAGGGAAGGAAGAGAAGGGGGATTAACTATTACAGTGCACGGAATATACAGTATAGGAAAGTCAAAAGCATAAAAACGCTATTGTAATAAAGCTGAAATGACTCATTTTGCAAAAAAAAAAAAATGGACCATAGTATGTACAATGACACTGACATCCAATGGTTGACACTAACAGAGGCCTATACTAGAGTCCACTTTATGGGTCACTTTCCCAGCAACTACAATAAACATAGAAAAAAAAGGACAACCTATCATGGTGCTGGGTTTCGACATGCAGGGTGAAAAATCCATACACTTAAGCTACAAAATGTCTGTAGCGGATTTCATTGCAGATATGGTTCTGCGGTGGAAATCTGTCATGTCGGAATATAGACTTATAATAAAAATACACTTGACTGTGTTCTGTTGGTAGATTTATTACAAAAATAAATATTCTAAAATATTATAAAAAAAAAAAATATATATATATATATATATATATATATATATATATATATAGTCCAAACAAGAATCGGCACTCCGGAATACAAAAAAATAAGTGATGAGGTTGAAACGTTGCACATGCTTAATGGGTGAATAAAGTCACTTATTTTTTTGTATTCCGGAGTGCCGCTTCTTGTTTGGACTACACACACACACATATATATATATATATATATATATATATATATATATATATATGCAAAGAGGTTCTGCAGCACTCCAGGTTGAATTCAAAAAGTGATTCCTTTAACCCATGCAGAAAAAAGGTGATACAACGTTTCACCGGTCTCACACCAGCTTTCTCAAGCAATATATATATATATATATATATATATATATATATATATATATACACATACACATAATAATAATAAAAATAATAATAATAATAATAAATATATATTGTAAAAAAAAAAAAAAAAAAATTAAATTTAAAATAAAGTTTTCCTATGCATATTTTATTTGGTAAATGCACCCAGTTACATCCCTCTAAGATAGTGTTGAATAATAAGCACCCACCACCATGCATACCTGCATCCTCTATTCCACTAGAATATAATCCCTACATCAGTGTTTCCCAACCACTGTGCCTCCAGCTGTTGCAAAACTACAACTCTCAGCATGCCCGGACAGCCTTTGGCTGTCCGGGCATGCTGGGAGTTGTAGTTTTGCAACTGCTGGAGGCGCACTGGTTGGGGAACACTACCCTAGATTGAGGACTTCCAAGAAGCCTTCACATTTTATCTCCCGGCCTGCAGTTTATATATAGTGATCAATGAAAATTCATCAAGTCTAGACACCGAGCTGCGGCGTTACATTACACCGGTGCCAGCGTATGCTTTTGTATTAATAAAAAAAAAAAAACATTATAGATTTCTTGTCCCAGAATAAACCACTTTTCAGAAGTGAATTGATTAAAAGTAAGTGAACATTTCTTCTCATTTCCCAAGCGTCCCCCCCTTCATTCCTACTGCCTGTCACTTGTGTCTTGGTCTATATTTAGGAATCCACACATTTGCTGGCTCTTTGTTAAAATTGTCTGGTTCTCAACTTGCGCTGAATGTTATTGGCTTGATTTCTGGAGGAATTATTATTTTTATTATTTTATTTTTTGTTCTCTTTTTTAAAGGAACGTAATATATTTTCTGTTGCAGACATAGCGCTGCCCCATGTTTTTTCCTTTAAATCATTCTTGTCATATGGCAGGAAAAAAAAATTCTTAAAAAAATATGTTACTCATGCAGATGCTTTACATTTCTTTTTTTTATGTGTCTAGCTTCTGTATTTGGCTCACAAATCCCTCTGTTCTGCTGCTCAGTCATTCTGGCATCCACTGCTCAGGAAAGGGCGTATCTAAGGCAAGCACTGAGCTGGTCCTCACCATGCATTCATGTCCTCCCTGAGTCTGCTGTGCTGTGCTGGGTCTCTTCATCCAATCACTACAGGCTGCTCTATAACCTCCTCTCTGTTTTCAGACATGCATCACATCGACCGGACAGGAGTAAGCACAAAGGAGTTCTAAACCCGCCCTCACTTCCTGGACTTTGTCCTAGTCTGTGCTTCAGCTGGGACAAAGATGATGCTACAGACAGACAGGATTATGTTCCGGATGGTATGGGGACCCCTAGTGGTGTGATTTCCATAAAAAGTAGCTAATTTTTTTTATTATGAAGTATATTAGAAATGTTTAATGTTTTGCCAAGATGTACAACATATAAAACAGTTTTTGACTGACAGTGTCCATTTAATAGGCGGATCAGCCTTTATTTAGGCGCCAGGACTTGGTGCCACAGTTACCCTTACTTTAGTCTGATTCTATATAAGTGTATTCAACCACTTTAGGTGGTCAGGCAAGAAGTGAATGTGTTTGCTTTTTTCTGGGCCTCATGGAATAATAATGTTCACTTAAAATTAAACTTTATATTTAGAACTGAATTCACCGCAGTGAAAAACGATCAGGACGCTGCCAGTAGCCTTATCTGTTATGACATCAGTACAGCAGAGTAGTACCATGAGGAGTTGAGGACCATTACTAACAGCGTGTTGCCTGACAACAGCTAAAAGGTTATCTACAGGGCCTGTCAGCCGCCTAATACCTTCTTCTGGCGTCAAACAAAACATTCCAACAGTTTATACATTGCTGTTTTCCCTTTCAACTGCTAGAAAAATATGGTAAAACATGTAACATTGTCACGTATCATGATTCATGGCCAATAATTTTCCAATGTCCTATTTGGGAATTTTGAGTTAATGGAAGGAAATCCCTGTTCAGGACCCCCCCCCCCCCCCCCCATTTATTAAGAAAAGCACAACTACAAAGAGTGTAACTGTCCTTGGAGCCCATAGACCTAAAATATACCTTTATAATAATTAATTTCTCCTATGGGGGCACCACTGGGCAATTTTACACTTGCTGCCAGGCTCCCCTACAGATCATAGCTGATCAAAAGGGGTTCAAGAAGAAGGACATCCTTTAAAGGAGAGCTGACAGCCGGTTCACCCTTAAATCCAATACATGTGGTTATAGTGCGGATGAACCAGATTACAACGTGGTATCACAGTCCGTTTCCTCTCCTCTGTATCAGCCTCCATTGTGCAAATCTGGCTAATAACGATGGAGGCTGATACAACGGGTATCTCCAGACCGTGGATCCGGGTAAATGATACCTCGTTGTAACCCCGGTTCACCCACGCTATGACCCAGTGTATTGTATTTAGTGTGGGTGAACCTGCTGTCATTTTCCCTTGAATGACTTGGCCCTTCCAGCAAAACAAATTGCCCAAAACAAACAATCATTTTAAAATGATGGATTGTCATACAGTGGGGCAAAAAAGTATTTAGTCAGCCACCAATTGTACAAGTTTTCCCACTTAAAAAGATGAGAGGCCTGTAATTTTCATCATAGGTATAACCTCAACTATGAGAGACATAATGAGAAACAAAATCCATAACATCACATTGTCTGATTTAAAAGAATTGATTTATTATGGTGGAAAATAAGTATTTGGTCAATAACAAACAAGCAAGATTTCTGGCTCTCACAGACCTGTAACTTCTTCTTTAAGAGTCTCCTCTGTCCTCCACTCGTTACCTGTATTAATGGTACTTGTTTAACTTGTTATTAGTATAAAAGACACCTGTCCACAACCTCAAACAGTCACACTCCAAACTCTACTATGGCCAAGACCAAAGAGCTGTCGAAGGACACCAGAAACAAAACTGTAGGCTGGGAAGACTGAATCTGCAATAGGCAAGCAGCTTGGTGTGAAGAAACCAACAGTGGAAGCAATTATTAGAGAATGGAAGACATACAAGACCACTGATAATCTCCCTCGATCTGGGGCTCCACGCAAGATCTCACCCCGTGGTGTCAAAATGATCACAAGAACGGTGAGCAAAATCCCAGAACCATACGGGGGGACCAAGTGAATGAGCTGCAGAGAATTGGGACCAAAGTAATAAAGGCTACCATCAGTAATACACTAAGCCACCAGGGACTCAAATCGTGCAGTGCCAGACATGTCCCCCTGCTTAAGCCAGTACATGTCCGGGCCCATCTGAAGTTTGCTAGAGAGCATTTGGATGATCCAGAAGAAGATTGGGAGAATGTCATATGGGCAGAAGAAACCAAAGAAGAACTTTTTGGTAAAAACTCAACTTGTGTTTGGAGGAGAAAGAATGCTGAGTTGCATCCAAATAACACCATACCTACTGTGAACCATGGGGGTGGAAACATCATGCATTGGGGCTGATTTTTAGCAAAGTGACCAGGATGACTGATCCGTGTAAAGGAAAGAATGAATAGGGCCATGTATCGTAAGATTTTGAGTGAAAACCTCCTCCCATCAGCAAGGGCATTGAAGATGAAACGTGGCTGGGTCTTTCAGCATGACAATTATCCCAAACACACCACCCGGGCAACGAAGGAGTGGCTTCGTAAGAAGCATTTCAAGGTCCTGGAGTGGCCTAGCCAATCTCCAGATCTCAGCCCCATAGAAACCTTTGGAGGGAGTTGAAAGTCTGTGTTTCCCAGCGACAGCCCCAAAACATTACTGCTCTAGAGGAGATCTGCATGGAGGAATGGGCCAAAATACCAGCAACAGTGTGTGAAAACCTTGTAAAGACTTACAGAAAACGTTTGTCCTCTGTCATTGCCAACAAAGGGTATATAACAAAGTATTGAGATGAACTTTTGTTGTTGACCAAATACTTATTTTCCACCATTGTTTGCAAATAAATTCTTTGAAAATCAGATAAAATGTGATTTTATGATTTTTTTTCTCATTATGTCTCTCATAGTTGAGGTATACCTATGATGAAAATTACAGGCCTCTCTCATATTTTTAAGTGGGAGAACTTGCACAATTGGTGGCTGACTAAATATTTTTTTTTGCCCCACTGTGTATTAGGAACAGAAAAATACAATAAATCTGTCTGTTCTAATTCTGAGGCACATACAGAAGACAAATTAATACAAATGAAAAGCAGATTAAATTTGTATGCCTATTGTTATCTGCAAATAGAGATTAACATTGAATTAGGAAAAAATCCCAATGGAAAATGCTAGAACTCTTCTGCCCTTGGTCAGTGCTGTCTTATTCTTCTTCAGATACATTGCTTATTTTGCCTTTTATTGATGTACCCCAGAAGTTCACAGGAAAGTGTGAGACTATTAGAGGTTATAAATATTCCTTAAAGGGGTACTCTAACATCAGGTAAAGAAAATGTAAATGCTACAGAAGCATGTAGCGTTGCTTACCTGCCTTCCCTAGTTCTGAAACCACCAAAAATGTATTTGTTTTGTTGGCCAGCCAACAACTACTGTATTCATTCCCTGTTTGCTCCTCTGCTTGTGGCATTGTTCAGCACAAGGCACAATGGTATAAACACACCTCATTCTTAACTACATGTCTCTATAAAGAAGTATATGTAAATATGACAAGGAGATCGTAATGTAGCTGTAGGGGCTGGTGAGAGATGACGGCATCACTCAGGGGGCGTGGCTAGTGGTCAGAATAAAGATTCAGCCACACCTCCTGAGACATAATGCTTTTCTTGGAAGGAAGGGAGGAGGCATCTTCCTGTCAGGTTAAATTAGGCAAAAAGATGCTAAGGCAGTACAATTTGTAACAACACTATATCAGTTATGTGTCTGAGGTTTTTGTATGGTGATTTTTGTTGACCTTTGACTCCAGTGGAATACATAGAAAAGGGACCCCCATAGCAAATTTCAAACTATGCTCTCTATTATGCAGCAGGGATTAGGCATCACCCAGGTTAGAGGAGCCTGATGTCTATTTCCACCTTCATGCTCTTTCCATGACCCATGGACCAATCCTCTTGCTTCTGTTCCTTCTCAAGAAATGTTGTTAATATGGCCATAAATGCCGATTTGTGACAATTTGCTGGTAGAAATAGTAATGTCAATGCTTTCCTAGTCAAATGAGAGGGTTTAGTTAAAGCCAACTTTAATGTTCTAATAAAGTCAGTCTTCTTCCAGGTTGAGAGCTTCCTTCTCTGCAGCAATACTTTATGAAGAGAGAAGTGCTCATGCCGCTGTACAGAACACTGGTGAGACCTCACTTGGAGTATTGTGCGCAGTACTGGAGGCCGTATCTCCAGAAGGATATAGATACTCTAGAGAGAGTTCAGAGAAGATACTAAACTAGTACATGGATTGCAGGATAAAACTTACCAGGAAAGGTTAAAGGACCTTATATAGCTTGGAAGAAAGAAGAGACAGAGGGGATATGATAGAGACTTTAAAATACATAAAGGGAATCAACACGGTAAAGAAGGAGAGGAGATTTAAAAGAAGAAAAACTACCACAAGAGGACATATCAGAAAGTATTACTTTACTGAGAGAGTAGTAGATGCATGGAACAGCCTTCCTGTGGAAGTGGTAGCTACAAATACAGTGAAGGAGTTTAAGCATGCATGGGATAAGCATAAGGCTATCCTTCATATAAGATAGAGATAGGCATAAGGCTATCCTTCATATAAGATAGAGATAGGCATAAGGCTATCCTTCATATAAGATAGGGATAGGTATAAGGGTATCCTTCATATAAGATAGGGATAGGTATAAGGCTATCCTTCATATAAGATAGATATAGGTATAAAACTATCCTTCATATTAGATAGAGATAGGTATAATGTTATCCTTCATATTAGATAGGGATAGGAATAAGGCTATCCTTCATATAAGATAGAGATAGGAATAAGGCTATCCTTCATATAAGATAGAGATAGGTATAAGGCTATCCTTCATATAAGATAGAGATAGGTATAATGTTATCCTTCATATAAGATAGGGATAGGCATAAGGCTATCCTTCATATAAGATAGGGATAAGCATAAGGCTATCCTTCATATAAGATAGAGATAGGTATAAGGCTATCCTTCATATAAGATAGGGATAAGCATAAGGCTATCCTTCATAAAAGATAGGGCCTGGGACTGTTAATAGGATTCAGATTATTGGGCAGACTCGATGGGCCAAATGGTTCTTATCTGCCGACACATTCTATGTTTCTATGAAGAAGCTGCTCCTGTCCACTGGAACACCATCTTGACAAAATACTTGAACAGTAACCATGAACTACTGGGGACAAAGAATCAGCACCATTCTTGTCTGTGAATTGTACCTGGTATTGGAGATCAGCCTTGGGCTGTATTCACACAATGTTTTGTCCTTCTGTGTCTGGAAACTGGATGGAGTAGAGTAGCTCAAAACTACCTGCTGAAGTTTATGAGCCAAACCCCATTCAATCCAATGAATCATACAGAGTCACCTAGTGACTAAATTCAGCTCATTTTCTGACCATATACAACTTTTGGCCCAGACTGAAAATTGTGGTCTGCTCCGTTTGGTTCAGTGGAGTCCGAAACAGATACATCGGCAAGCAGTATGGATATTCTTCCACCAGATCTGTGCCATGCAGACACAACATGTAATGTGAATGCACCATTATTGAATCTATGTAGATGGAGATGTAATGACAGATACAGCCTTTGGGCAGAAGCAGCACTATTTTCAGAATTAATGTGATACAACACATTTAACATGTGACAAGTGCCCGCTGGGGCTTTATAGGCATAGAGGCCTATATTCAAACTGCGAGAAAAAAAAATCTAAAATCCCAGCCTAAATGCACAGGAGACACGACGTGTTAAACTTTTGATCTCCAGAATTCATTTTGTTCATATAAAAACATTGAAAGCCTCAAATGTCAGAAACAATTGGGTCTTTTTTAGGTTTGTTATGGCTTACATGGAAATCTTGCGTTGTCTGTGAGTAGGCAGAGCGGGTGTGACAATTCGTGTTTAGACAAGTTCCCAGTTAATTACATACAGTAAACAGGTTACAGGATTTACAGGAGATAAATTGAGATGCGGCAACAAACACAACATTTCACAGCGGAATCGTGTCCAAAAGGAGATTAACACGGAGAAGGTCTGACTCATTTTTACCCTTAGGAGAGCGAGACGACGACAATCAGGATTTCCATGAATAAACCAGGTTTTGGAGATAAACGTCTTGTGTTGAAAAACAATGGACTTGGCCAATAGAGTGTAAGCATTCATGGGCCCTATGAGACATCTTTTTGAGGTCTGTTAAATCTAGAGACTAACATGAGGGATTGACAGACTGCGTACGTTTTATTATTTATTTATTTTTGGTTTTCCTTGAAGTTGACATAGTAATATATTGCGATCATATTGGATTTATTTTCAGAGACCATCACCATATACATTAAGTTGCAATTACCATGTAAAGACACAATGATTAGCATCCGGCAGTCACCGCTAAGTATCGGACTCGACACTCCTACATGGAGATCACCAGAGGACCAGGCTTCGGAAGGTATGTGGGCGCTCTGAGCGGCCACGTACCTTATGAAGCCTGGTCCTCCGGTGATCTCCATGTAGGAGGGTCGAGTCCGATACTTAGCGGTGAGTGCCGGATGCTAATCATTGTGTCTTTACATGCTAGATATTCAATCTGTCCTTAAAGGAGTAGTCCAGTGGTGAACCCAGTGGTGAACAACTTATCCCCTATCCTAAGGATAGGGGATAAGTTTGAGATCGCGGGGGGTCCCACCGCTGGGGCCCCCTGCGATCTCCGGTACGGAGCCCCGACAGCCCGCGGGAAAGGGGCTTGTCGACCTCCGCATAAAGCGGCGGCCGACACGCCCCCTCAATACAACTCTATGGCAGAGCCGAAGCGCTGCCTTCGGCAATCTCCGGCTCTGCCATAGAGATGTATTGAGGGGGCGTGTCGGCCGCCGCTTCGTGCGGAGGTCGACACCCACTATCTAGCCGGAGAGCCTGGCCCCAGTACAGAGAGATCGCAGGGGGCCCCAGCGGTCGGACCCCCCGCGATCTCAAACTTATCCCCTATCCTTAGGATAGGGGATAAGTTTTTCACCACTGGACTATCCCTTTAACCCCTTCCCGCTATAGGACGTATGCATACGTCCCAGCACCTGACACGTTCGCGCGCTGGGACGTATGCATATGTTCTAGCGATCTCCTACACTGCCGCGGGCAGCGCGGGCAGCGCAGACCCTGCCGCAGCTGCTGGGGCCACAAGTGCGCAGGTCCTGGCAGCATTTACCCCATAGATGCCGTGATCAACCCCTGTCACGCATCGATGGTGTTGACAGGGGGATCATGTTCACCAACGGTGGCGCCACGATACGACGGCAGGTCGTCATTGGTTGCTATGGCAGCAGGAGGTTAGATCATGACCTCCTGTCTGCCTGCTACGGAAGTCTGTGCGAATCAGCCACAGACTGGATCGCACAGGCTGTACTGTTTGCAGCTGATCGGGTCACACTGTGCTGCAGTACAAATGTATTGCAGCATAGTATAACCTGTAAAAAGTGTAAAAAATTAAATAAAAAGTTCTGAAACTTTTAGTATGAATTGTAAAAAAAAAAAATGCCCCTTTCCCAATAAAAGCTGTGTATTATCACCAAAAAAAGATAAAAAAAAACACAAATCATATACCTAATAGGTATTGCCACGTCCATAATGACATGTACTATAAAACTATATGTAAATTATCCTGTACGGTGAGCGCCAATGGCTGTCCGGGCATGCTGGTAGTTGTAGTTTTGCAACAGCTGGAGGCATACTGTTTGGAAAACACTGTTCTAGTACAACCTATTGTAAATCTGGTTGCACCAGAATTTTATAGCTTGCATGCGCTTTCTTTTCCTTGTGTGACCATCGAATGGTTGGATAGGATGGATGTAATTAAATCCCAATAATTTAAAATAAGAAACAAAAACTAAAATTTCAGTCAAGGTTAATCATTCCACCCTGAGGGAAACAAGCACAACTTAAGTGTCAGCCCCTGACTGGTCCGCCGCACAAAATGTGACACTTGACACATGAGGAACGCCAGAAAAGCCACGGCGCGCATTAAAGTGATTGAGCGCAGAAAAGAAAGAAGGGGGCGAAGATTAAAAAACATAGCTGGAGAGCACCGCCTGTTGTGCTGCGAAACCTACACATTATCTGCAGCCTCCATTACTTTTACGGCATGTCCACAGCTTAAGAACATAAAAGGAGTTATTAAATTAGGAGATGAAACAGAAATACATTACAGGAGTCTGGGACACGTCTCTCCGAGCAACAAACGCGAGCGGAAGCTTCAGACTAATCCTGAGCCGACGCTTTATAGGAAATCAGAACAAAATAAATGCTGTGTGTGTTAAAAAAACAACAAATAGCTTAAAAAATAAAAACAAAAAGCAGCATGTAAACTGTTAGGCTTTGTTCATATAAAGGATGAAACAGTTTTTCATGGATCTACAACTAAAGGCTATGAACAACTTTGTACAGTTTTTTTTTTTTTTTCTTTTTTAAAGGAGAAATCTGGCAAAAATAAACTTTTCCTGTGGATAAGGGATAAGTAGCTGATCCCATCGGTCGGACCCCCCGCGATCTCTGAGATGGGACCTGACACTCAGTGAGGAGCACATGCTGCAGACAGCACGCACTCTATTCATTTTTATGAGAACGCCCAAAAGACCCGAGTATAGCATCAATGGCGGCGGAGTATAGCATGGAGTGCATGCGGTCTATCTGGCGCTCCTCACTGAGAGAGCCAGGGTCCTGTCCCCGAGGACCCCAGCGGTCGGACCCCCGCGATCAGCTACTTATTTTCTATCCTGTGAATAGGGGATCGTTTTTTGTTTGCCAGAGCTTTCCTTTGATTTCTAATTTATTTTCGGATTTCGAGGTGAAATAACTTTCTAAAATTCATTTTCCTATTGCTTTGATGGCTTTTATCGTTGTAAGTCCTCTTCGGCTATATTCACACTGCAGAAAATATGTGGAATATCCCCCCCCCCCCCAAGAATACACAGGTGAACATTCCACACATTTGCATGTTCAGCTGGCGCTAGGATCACATGGAAATGTGCCGTCTCAATAGACGCCAATGCATTTCCGATCGGAATCCACCAGACACCGAGATCGCTCGGAATTACTTCTGTGCGAACATAGCCTCAGAGTGACAAAAATCTATAAGAGTATAAGAGATTGCATCAGGGTGGGGGTTGTACATAGCGAATAGGAGTGTGGAGAGTTGGGAGAGCATACATGGAGGGCAGCTCTCACAAACTATAGATAGAGAGGAAAGCAGATACAAGGCAGTTTGGATGGGGAATAATCACACAGGCAGTGTACAAGTGTAGAGAAAGCAGGTGAGCCACAGCAAACTCTAGATTCCTAAATACATAGATCTCACATCTGGCATGTATTAGGGTATGTCCACATTGAGGATTTCAGGGTAAAGCAATTTTCTAAATAGTCTTCTTTTGAACTTTAATTTTTCCTATCGCTTTCATTCTGAAGAGGGTACGGTGTCCATATCAGGACATCCTCAAGCATCATCCATAACTCTATCCTCCCTCAGGCAAAACTCTGTCCGCAAATCAAGGCCTCTCCACCGTGCACATTACCCATTACAGAACAACCTGGAGCCCAATATACATTTCCTCTATTGCACTAATGGTATAATCCAATTATTCTGCTCATTATGAGAAAATAAAGATAAATAACACAAACATAATAGGTAATTCTCCCCAACTCAGCTCTTTCTAAAGCTTTTTTTCCCCAAATGCAAGTGCAAGATAAAAGTAAATAAAATTGACCTCTGGCAATACTTATCTGAGGCAAAACATTTTCTGAGCACTTAAAGATCCATTTATTAATCAGCATGGGTTTTAAATATTTTTTCTTATTATTAATCATAATACAAAGAAGATAAAATCTAATCAAAATTAAAAAAAAACATTGAAGATAATAAGATAGAAACAAAGATAAAACATTGTAATAAGATAAAGATAATAAAGTAAAAATAAAGATAATAATATTACTACCCAGTAATGGTATAAAACTATAATTTAGTTTTATGTTTATGTTAAAGTACAATGCTAAATATTTTGATATTATTGTCAAAAAATATTCGAAAGAGGAATATTTTTGCAGGGAGTGTATACAATGAAAGAATATACAAACAAGAATTTTAGGCAAAAAAACACACTACAGTAGGGGCAGTGCTAGGATGAAAAAAAGCTTAGGGACACAACTCCCAAAAAGCATAGACATTCATGCTAATTGTATAGAGACTTATAATTAAGAGGAAACTATAAAGTTTTGCCCCAATGGGAAATTCTGGCCAAAACTACCCAAGTGGTTTCGAATCTGTGTGTCTTCTTTCAAGTTCCATTTACTACCAGGGACATGGTTAGGATCTAAAAAAAAATCTATGGCATGTGCTTCAAGGTATATGTATTTCTGCCCCACTCTTATGTCCCTTACTGCTCCCCACTCATATATGATGTCTGTTCATGCCATCCACTAATGCCCTTTAATGTTCCCTATTCTTTGGATGTCCTAATATGGACACTGTACATCAGGGAGGGGGTTGTGCATAGCAAATAAGAGTGTGAAGAGTTGGGAGAGCATACATGGAGGGCAGCTCACACAAACCATAGATAGGGAGGAAAGCAGATGCAAGGCAGTTTGGATGGAGAAGAATCACACGGGCAGTGTACAAGTGTAGAGAAAGCAGGAATACATAGATCTCACATCCAGCATGTATTAGGGTATGTTTACAATGAGGAATTCAGTGGAAAAATTCAGCTCAGAAATTCTGCAACATGAAGTTAACAATGTTGTGAATGGGATTTTAGCTGTGCCATTTACACAGCAGATTTTCTACTGTGGAATTTCTGCATTCTTGATTCTGCAAAAAGGATTAAAGGGGTACTCCGGTGAAAAACTAATTTTTTTTAAATCAACTGGTGCCAGAAAGTTAAACAGATTTGTAAATTACTTCTATTAAAAAATCTTAATCCTTCCTGTAATTATTAGCTTCTGAATACTGCAGTGGAAATTATTTTCCGTTTGAAGCACAGAGCTGTCTGCTGACATCATGAGCACAGTGCTCTCTGCTGACATCTCTGTCCATTTTAGGAACTGTCCAGAGTAAAAGGAAATCCCCATAGCAAACATATTCTGTTCTGGACAGTTCCTAAAATGGACAGAGATGTCAGCAGAGAGCACTGTGCTCATGATGTCAGCAGAGAACTCTATGTTTCAAAAAGAAAATAATTTCCACTGTAGTATTCAGCAGTTAATAAGTACAGGAAGGATTAAGATTTTTTAATAGAAGTAATTTACAAATCTGTTTAACTTTCTGGCACCAGTTGATTTAAAAAAAAAAGTTTTTCACCGGAGTAACCCTTTAACATGTCAGTTCTTTTTGCGAAATTTTGCAGCAGAGTCCCATTGAAGTCAACCCTGAATTCCATACAGAATCCTTAAAACTGCTAAAAATCCACTGCCAGCTTGCCAGAACGGAATCTGAGTAGAAGCATGGAAATTCACCATGTGAACATGGCCTCACTGGGAGGATACAACTACATGAGAACAGAGACTAGCATCAGGCTGCAAAACGAATATCACGAGGTCTGAAAGTGAATGAAGGAATGAAGATTGTAGACTCAAACATATGCATGTAGACATAGACATGGAAAAACCCTTTTTTTTTAAATAATAAAGTTGTATACAGCCTTTAAAAGGTGTATTTCTATGTAGCGGTAGTTTGGCGCATGGTAGAAAATCATGAAATAATGTGGTAAAACATACAGCTAAGGGTTTGTTACAGTGTATAATGCCTGTGCAATTCTCTGCACATTGAGACATTGGCCCTGATTTTCTAAGAGTGGAGTGAAGTTTTCTTTTGTGGGTTTTAATTCCCAACAATTTTTTTCAACGGTATTTACTAAATGTTTCCCCACATTTTGCTTTTTGCTTTTTTTACCCCACCCCTACTCTGATCTGTGGGGGTTTTCCTCAGCTGAAATCCACCACATTTCCTGTGGAAACCTTAGTAAATATGTTGGGTTTTTGTAAAAATGTCGGGAACACCCCCCCTTTTCTGTGCCCACGCCCCATTTTCCCGACGGTCAAGCCCCTTTTGCAGCTTTACCCAGTGAAATTGAGAGTTGGTTGGGTTTTTTCATTTCTGGTGCAATGAGACTGATTTCTGGCGCAATGAGACTGAATTCTGGCGCAATGAGACAATTCTGGCGCACAACCTGACAACTCTGAGTGTACTTTGGAAGAGAGGCACTTGAGAGTTATAAAACAGAGAGTTTGAAAGCAGGAGTATGGCTGTAAATCTGTGAAATTCTTATAACTAGATGGCCTCCATGTTGGAAAACGCAGTCTGGTAGACATCTTGCACAATGTATGCAATCCTTGAACAGCAGTTTGAGGGTGCATATTGTTGTGTGAGATGTGTGCGAGTTGTTCATTTGGAAGCCCAGATCCTGGATCTAGAGGAGCGACTGGCAACATTGAGCTGCATTGAAAACTTGGAATTGAGTCTCCTACTCACTGAGCAAGCACTCTCTGGGGTAGAGGTGGGGGAGGATAGTGGGACAGAGGTGCAGGACAATCAGGCAGTTAGCTGGGTTACAGTCAGAAAACGGGGTAGAGGGAAAAGTGTCAGGGAGGCTAATCCTGAACTGGCACACCCCAAAAAGTTTGCCCGGTTGGTGGACGAGTCGGATGCCATTTCAGAGCTAGCAGCACTGCAGCAGGACTCTGCCTCTGACCGCCAGGGGGGTGTCTGCCCCAGTAAGGAGGGAGGAGGGCAGGGCAGGCCAGACAGGTACTGGTAGTGGGAGACTCTATGATTAGGGGGACAGACAGGGCGATCTGTCACAAAGACCGGGATCGCCGAACAGTGTGTTGTCTTCCTGGCACTCGAGTTCGGCACATCGCGGATCGGGTTGACAGGTTGCTGGGTGGGGCTGGAGAGGATCCAGCGGTCATGGTACATATTGGCACCAATGACAAAGTAAGAGGTAGGTGGAGTGTCCTTAAAAATGATTTCAGGGACTTAGGCAGCAAGCTTAAGGCAAGGACCTCCAAGGTAGTATTTTCTGAAATACTACCAGTACCACGAGCCACACCAGAGAGGCAGCGGGAGATCAGGGAGGTAAACAAGTGGCTCAGAAGCTGGTGTAGGAAGGAGGGGTTTGAGTTCATGGAGAACTGGGCCGACTTCTCTGTCGGATACCGGCTCTACCGTAGGGACAGGCTGCACCTCAATGGGGAGGGTGCAGCTGTGCTTGGGGAGAAGAAGATAGCTAGAAGGGTTGAGGAGTGTTTAAACTAGGGACTGGGTGGGAGGGAACCTACAACATAGAGGGGAAAGATAGTGGAGATAGAGAGGGGGGACTTATTAATGTACCTGGTGGTGGAGCGGAGGGAGGGGGTTACAATAATTATTAGGGATAGGCTTCATAAGAAAAAAAACATACACCATTGAAATGCATATTAACTAATGTCAGAAGTCTGACCAATAAAACAGAGGAACTGGAGTGGTTGATGTCTGAGGAGAATTATGACATAGTTGGTATAACAGAGACTTGGTTGGATGATACCTGTGACTGGGCGGTCAACATACAGGGTTATAGTCTATTCAGGAAGGATCGGACAAAACGGAAAGGGGGAGGAGTCTGTCTTTATGTAAAGTCCAGTCTGAAGGCCGCACTGCGGGAGGATATACCGGAGGGAAACGATAATGTGGAGTCATCATGGGTAGAAATATATGGAGATAAAAATAAAAAATCCTGATAGGGGTTTGCTATAAGCCACCAAACATAATGGAAGAGGCAGAAGATCAATTACTGAGGCAAATAAACAAGGCAGCAAATCAGAATGAGGTGATAATAATGGAGACTTTAACTATCCTGATATAAACTGGGAGACTGAGACCTGTGAATCTCATAAAGGAAACAGGTTTCTGACTATAGCTAAAGACAATTATCTGTCCCAAATGGTGCAGGGCCCGACCATAGGGGGCGCCCTACTAGACTTAATATTAACCAACAGACCTGACAGAGTAACTAATGTGCAGGTAGAAGGACACCTAGGAAATAGTGATCATAATATAATACATTATAACTTGTTCTTCAATAAGGGAATCTCTCGAGGGGCCACAAAAACATTGAACTTTAGGAAGGCAAAGTGTGATCAACTCAGAGAAGCCCTTAACAATATAAAATGGGATAATGTCCTCAAAAACAAGAATACTGACACTAAATGGGAGACTTTTAAAAATATCTTAAACTCTCACTGTAAGATGTATATACCTTATGGGAATAAAAGGGTCAGAAATGAAAGAAAACCAACATGGATGAATTAAAACGTTAAGGGGGCAATAAATGACAAAAATAAAGCATTTAAACTACTAAAACAGGACGGCAGTGAGGAAGCATTAAAAAGCGATAGAGAAAAATGCAAATTATGTAAAAAAAAACAGATAAAAGCCGCAAAAATAGAGACAGAAAGACACATTGCCAAAGAGAGTAAAACTAACCCCAAAATGTTCTTTAACTATATAAATAGCAAAAAGGTCAAAAATGAAAGTGTTGGCCCTTTAAAAAATGATTAGGAAGAAATTATAAACGGGGATCAGGAAAAAGCAAATATACTAAACAAATTCTTCTCCACTGTAGTCACCAAGGAAAATGAAATGCCAGGTGAAATTATGGCTGAGGGCCTTATGGCCTGAAACGTGTCGGCATTTGAGGTGTTCCATCTATGCTGCATTGTACTTTTGTCCTTGTGTTCTATTTTTGCCTGCCTTCCATGGACTTTTATCTTGGATTTCAATAAATGAAGTATTTTTTACTCATTGCTGGCTCCACTCCCCTTTCTCTAATCTTGCTTTGCTTCAGAGGCTGGCCGTGCACGTGTAGGATCAGGTGAGCTGAATCTTTTCACTTCTACTCAGATTTGTAAATTACATCTATACATTTTTTTAAATCAAACCAGTACTTATCAGCTGCTGGAGTTGAGTTGTTCTTTTCTGTCTGACAACAGTACTCTCTGCTGACACCTCTGTCCATGTCAGGAACTGTCCAGAGTAGGAGCAAATCCCCATAGCAAACCTCTCCTGCTCCGGACAGTTCCTGAGACAGACAGAGATGTAAGCAGAGAGCACTGCTGTCAGATAGAAAAGAACAACTCAACTTCAGCAGCTGATAAGTACTGGTAGGATTAAGATTATTTAATAGAAATAATTTACAAATCTGTTCAATTTTCTGGAGCCAGTTGATATGAAAAAAAAAAAAAAAAAGGTTTCCACCTAAATACCCCTTTAAACCTAGAATTAGTGTCTACGGGTGCAGGTGCGGTAATGACTACTTATTCTACAACACTAATAAGTCGAACATTAATTTCTGGCTGTTTACATGAAAGAGTAACTAAGACATAATTATCGTAGAAAAAATAATTTCAAAGTTCATACGAGGCCACAACTGATATATACCAAAACCATTACAAAGATGGAGAGCATCTGCAGTACAGTGTGCCCCGAAGGTGGGTTCTGCAAATCAAGGCCTCTCCACCGTGCACATTACCCATTACAGAACAACCTGGAGCCCAATATACATTTCCTCTATTGCACTAATGGTATAATCCAATTATTCTGCTCATTATGAGAAAATAAAGATAAATAACACAAACATAATAGGTAATTCTACCCAACTCAGATCTTTGTAAGGCTTTTTTTCCCAAATGCAAGTCTAAGATAAAAGTAAATAAAATTGACCTCTGGCAATACTTATCTGGGGCAGAACATTTTCCGAGCACTTAAAGATCCATTTATTAATCAGCATGGGTTTTAAATATTTTTTCTTATTATTAATCATCATACAAAAAAGATAAAATCAAATCAAAATAAAAAAACATTAAAGATAATAAAATAGAAACAAAGATAAAACATTGAAATAAGATAAAGATAATAAAATAAAAACAAAGATAATAATATTACTACCCAGTCTGGTATAAAACTATAATTTAGATTAAAGGGGTACTCCACTGGAATTTTTTTTTTATAAATCAACTGGTGCCAGAAAGTTAAACAGATTTGTAAATTACTTCTATTAAAAAAAATCTTAATCCTTCCAGTACTTATTAGCTGCTGTATGTTCCAGAGGAAGTTCCTTTCTTTTTGAATTCCTTTTTGTCTGACCACAGTCCTCTCTGCTGACACCTCTGTCCATTTTAGGAACTGTCCAGAGTAGAAGAAAATCCCCATAAGAAACCTCTCCTGCTCTAGACAGTTCCTAAACTGGACAGAGGTGTCAGCAGAGAGCACTGTGGTCAAACAGAAAGGAAATTTAAAAAGAAAAGAATTTCCTCTGGAACATACAGCAGCTGATAAGTACTGCAAGGATTACATTTTTTTTATTAGAAGTAATTTACAAATCTGATTAACTTTCTGGCACCAGTTGATTTATTAAAACATGTTTTCCAGTGGAGTACCCCTTTAATGTTTATGTTAAAGTACAATGCAAAATATTTTGATATTATTGTCGAACAATTTTCGGGAGAGGAATATTTTTGCAAGGAGGGAATCCAAAGAAAGAATCAACATCCAAGAACTTTAGGTCAAAAACACACTACAGTAGGGGCAGTGCTAGGATAAAAAAAAAAAGCTTAGGGACACAACCCCCAAAAAGCATAGACACTCATACTTATTGTATAGAGATTTATAATTAAGAGGAAACTGTAATGTTTTGCCCCAATGGGCAATTCTGGCCACAACTACCCAAGTGATCTTCTTTTAAGTTCCATTTACTACCAGGGACATTGCTAGGATCTAAAAAAAACAAAAACAAACTATGGCATGTGCTTTAAGGTATATGTATTTCTGCCCCACTCTTATGTCCCTTAGTGCTCCCCACTCATATATGATGTATGTTGGTGCCGTCCACTAATGCCCTTTAATGTTTCCTACACTTTAATAATGGCCTTTTGTGCCCCCATTCAGATATATAGCCATCAAAGTTATTGGCCTTCTTAAGATTTTTGACTCTAGGCTATTATATTGGGCATGTGTGTGGCATGGCCAGGGCCGGTTCTGCCTATAGGCAAAACAGGAACTGCTCTGCCCTCTGCAAAAAACAGTCAGTAGCCAACCAGCATCTGAAGCACCAGCCGCTCATCCGAAACACCCGCCCAGCCAGCACCACCATCTCTATAATGTATTTTTGTTACAGTGTGTCACCCCAGTGGTAAGGAGATTTCATGGTGAGGGGGTTTGTTACAGTGTGTTACCCAAATAGTAAGGAGATTACATGAGGAGGAGGTTTGCTACAATGTGTCACCCCAGTAGTAAGGTGATTACATGAGGAGGAGGTTTGTTACAGTGTGTCACCCCAGTAGTAAGAAGATTACATGTGGAGGAGGTTGTTACAGTGTGCACCCCAGTAGTAAGGAGATTACATGAGGAGGAGGTTTGCTACAATGTGTCACCCCAGTAGTAAGGAGATTACATGAGGAGGAGGTTTGTTACAGTGTGTCACCCCAGTAGTAAGGAGATTACATGAGGAGGAGGGTTGTTACAGTGTGTCTCCCCAGTAGTAAGGAGATTACATGTGGAGGAGGTTTTTTACAGTGTGTCACCGCAGTAGTAAGGAAATTACATGAGGAGGAGGAGGTATGTACAGTGTGTAACTCCAGTAGTAAGGAGATTACATGAGGAGGAGGTATGTACAGTGTGTAACTCCAGTAGTAAGGAGATTACATGAGGAGGAGGTATGTTACAGTGTGTCACCCCAGTAGTAAGGAGATTACATGAGGAGGAGGTATGTTACAGTGTGTAACTCCAGTAGTAAGGAAATTACACGAGGAGGAGGTTTGTTACAGTGTGTCACCACAGTAATAATGTGATTACATGAGGAGGAGGTTTGTTACAGTGTGTCACCCCAGTAGTAAGGTGATTACATGAGGAGGAGGTTGGTTACAGTGTGTCACCCCAGTAGTAAGGTGATTACATGAGGAGGAGGTTTGTTACAGTGTGTCACCCCAGTAGTAAGGAGATTACATGAGGAGGAGGTTGGTTATAGTGTGTCACCCCAGTAGTAAGGAGATTACATGAGGAGGAGGTTGGTTACAGTGTGTCACCCCAGTAGTAAGGTGATTACATGAGGAGGAGGTTTGTTGCAGTGTGTCACCCCAGTAGTAAGGTGATTACATGAGGAGGAGGTTTGTTACAGTGTGTCACACCAGCTGTAAGGTAATTACATGAGGAGGAGGTTTATTACAGTGTGTAACTCCAGTAGTAAGCTCAGGCGTATTAACGGGCGGAGCCAATGGGCGGGGTCAAAGGGCGAAAAAATTAGCTTTTGCCTAGGGTGGCAAAAATCCTTCCATCAGCCCTGTGTGTGGCTCAACTTTTAAGAAAGTACACCGAGCAACTTTTGGGTCAGAAGGGATCATACATACTCTTCCGTTCACAATTTCTAAGAGTACCATAAGGAGTAGATAACAGTTGCACTCTATTTCTGATCAGGAAGTCATGACTTTTGACATTTTTACTATTTTGGCATTGTAAGGAAGTTTTTTCCTGTAACCTCTGACCAAATCCGTTTGCTTTTAGAGGATAAAAACAGGTACTCTAGTTCACGGTGGGCATCATTTTGGCCCTTTTCATATCACTTCTGGCTATAGGAATCTGTTCTTTACCTCCAGAATATTCATCTCTAATTTCCAAATTTAAGACAATTTCAACCTTCTTTTTTTTTCTCTCTTTTTTTTTCTTTTCTTCCAGATCTACTAAAAAATAAAACAGAAAGAAAACATGCGGCTTAAAAGCAGATGCTGGGTGGCCTTCTACCAGGAAACCATCCAAGGATAAATCAGATTCCTTACATTTTATGTGATCTGCAGTTCTGAAATAATTCTGAGAAATCTTCACACGCGCTAATCCAAAGTGTAAAGAACTCTCTCTGGGTCTATTTTCTTTTCTATTCTTTAACAATTTTACGCATAAGGAACATATTGGCCTTATGTTTTATCTTTGACTTTTTCCATATTCATATTGCTCTTTTCTGCCCTCTGAACAGTGAGATTTTCTTTGATACCCCTTCAAAGAAGGATCACTGTTTACTTCTAAATCTCCCCAAAAAAAACAACAAAAAAACAATAATAATTTGAAAAAAAGAACAATAGGATGAGAGGGCAAAAAAGTTGAAAGAAGACAAAAACAGAGAATCCTTGAAGCTTTGCTTGGCTATCTAGATTCAAAAAGAAGAGATCAAACTAAAAAAATAAAAATGTTGATGTAACTGAATTGGACCACCAGAGAGGGGTCGACATGAATTCATTTGTTTTAGATCTGATTCAGAGAAACAAAATAAAAAATGGACAAAACTTGTTCACCTGCACCAACAAAGATTCCCCCTAAAAGTTTTTGTATTTTTTTTTAAATTTAGATCAAATCAGATATGCACTGAATCAAATCACTTACCGTATATACTCGAGTATAAGCCGACCCGAGTATAAGCTGAGGCCCCTAATTTCACCCCAAAATCCCAGGAAAAGTTATTGACTCGAGTATAAGCCTAGGGTGGGAAATACATCATCCCCCCCTGTCATCATCCAGACCCCCGTCATTAACATCCTCATCATTATCACCCTGTCATCATCCAGACCCTCATCATCATCACCTGTCATCATCCCCTTGTCATCATCCCCACCCCCCCTTCATCATCCCCTTGTCTTCATCCCACACCCCCCCTTCAACATCCCATTGTCATCATCCCCACCCCCCTTCATCATCCTCTTGTCATCATCCTCTTGTGAACTATCCGCCCTCATCCAGCCCCCTCTCACCCCCTTTAGTTCTGTACAGTACTCGCCTCCGCTCGGCGCTGGTCCGGTGCTGCAGGACTGTCCGGTGGGGAGGTCGTCCGGTGGGATAGTGGTTCCGGGCTGCTATCTTCACCAGGGGCGCCTCGGGCCCAGAATAGAGGCGTTGCCTTGACGATGACGCAGAAGTATGTTGGCAATGAACGTACCTCTGCGTCGTCGCCAAGGCAACGTGACTATTCTGGGGCAGGGCCCGAAGTGCTTAGAAGAGGCCTCCCCGGTGAAGATAGCAGCCCGGAACCACTATCCCACAGGACGACCTCCTCACCGGACAGTCCTGCAGCACCGGACCAGCGCCGAGCGGAGGCGAGTACTGTACAGAACTAAAGGGGGTGAGAGGGGGCTGGATGATGTCGAAGGCCGCAGTGGTCTTGAACCTGCGGACCTCCAGAGGTTTCAAAACTACAACTCCCAGCAAGCCCGGACAGCCGATGGCTTGCTGGGAGTTGTAGTTTTGAAACCTCTGGAGGTCCGCAGGTTGAAGACCACTGCGGGTGGAGAGTTCACTCGAGTATAAGCCGAGGGGGGTGTTTTCAGCACAAAAAATCGTGCTGAAAAACTCGGCTTATACTCGAGTATATACGGTATCTCTGTTTAAATCATTTAGTCAGACCACAAGTTGAGAATTAAATCCAGTTTTGGACACCTGTACATAAGAAGGACATGGCTGAACTGGAGAGGGTGCAGCGGAGGGCGACATAGATAATAATGGTATATGGAGGATTATAGGACAAAGACAGGTTATCAAGCTTGGGGTTATTTAGTTTGGAGAAAAGACATCTTAGGGGCGATCTGATCACAACGTACAAATATATGAACGGCTAGTACGAATTCTAGTGATCTTTTTATACCCAGGCCGATAACATCACAAGGGGGCATCTGCTACGTCTAGAGGAAAGAAGATTTCACCATCATCACAGACAGAGATTCTTTACTGTAAGAGCAGTGAGACTATGGAACTCTCTCCACATGATGTGATGTCTGACTCAAGAGACAAGTTCAAGGGAGGCCTGGATGTTTTTCTAGAAAAAATATAATATTACAGGTTATGGATACTAGATTTATGGGGATAGAACGTTGATCCAGGGATTTATTCTGATCGCCATATTGGGGTCTGGAAGGAATTTTTTCTCTCTAATGTGTCAATTGGCATCAGCCTCATGTGGGTCAACACAGTAGGGTTTTAGGTTGAACTTGATGGACAACCTTGCAAACTATGTTACTATGTTATAGAAATTCCTGGGCAACGCCAATGGGGTTAAAGAGGTACTCCGCTGCTCAGCGATTGGAACAAACTGTTCCGAATGCTAGAGTTGGCGCTGGGAGCTTGTGACGTCATTGCCCAAGCTCCCGGGAGCTTGTGACATCATAGCCCTGCCCCCTCATGACATGACGCCCCGCAACCTCAATGCAAGTTTATGGGAGGCTGTCACGCCCCCTCCCATAGTCTTGCATTGAGGGGGCAGGGTGTGATGTCATGAGGGGGCAGGGCTATGACATCACGAGTTCCCGGTGCCAGCTCCAGCGTTAGGAACCGTTTGTTCCGAACGCTGAGCAGCGGATTACCCCTTTGAGCTCTCTACTTAGTCTTGTCATTGGGTTAACCAGTGGTCTGAGTTTATAGACCTTGCCGTGAATCTATGACTAATTAAATCAAGTGAATATCCCCTTTAAAAGACCACCAGAAACTATCCAGAGGATGAGCGGCTCTGCGCCTACGTCTACAGTTTTATGTTTGCTTGCTTTTCCCCAAATGAATGTTTGTCCTTTGTATCAATATAATCACATCAGTTACTTTTCCCCAATTAATATTTGCCTGAGTAAATACTACAACCTTACGATGTTCTTTGCAGAGTAAACTGTGTCGGCTTACGGGGATTACAGCTCTTCCTGCCTGAATAACAATATAGCGTTGAACTTTTTAAAGCGTTGGCAAACACAACTCTTCCAGGACAAACCAGCTGCTCTGATTCATCTGTGAATTAGGAGGCAACCATTTCTCTAGCTAGCAGTCTAGTGATCCCACACCCCGGGTGTTTAGCTAGTTTGACATTTAATTTTAATGGGTCATTGGTTATAAAAGAAAACAAAACCACAAAAAAATACAAAAAAAAAAGTCTATGGAAAATAAAGGGCATATTTGTCTAGAACATAAGCGTAAACTATTAGTTGGATAAACTTCTCTTCTATTGATAACCGTTTCATGAACCTGTGTGTAAGGCTGGTTTCAATGTGTCTGGACGTATACCCGGATGTACAGTGACCCCCCCAACCTACGATGGCCCCGACATACGATCATTTCAACATACGATGGCCTCTCAGAGGCCATCGCATGTTGAAGGCAGCATCAACATGCGATGCTTTTGTATGTCGGGGCCATCGCATAAATGGCTATCCGGCAGCGCAGACTGCTTCAGCTGCCACCGGATAGCCGTTTACGGTGCCCCATGTGGTCCGGTGACGATCACTTACCTGTCCTCGGGGCTCCGGCACGTCCTCTTCGGGATCCTCTGCATTGTCGGCGCTCTCCATCGACGTCATCACGAGGATGCCGGGGAAGAAGAGGCCTTGCCAGAGCGTCGGGGACACCCCGGGGACACGGTGACAGCGATGGAAGGCGACATCCAGGGCAGCGGTGACGAGCGGTGACGGTCCGGAGCAGCGGGGACAGGTGAGTACAACTTCCTCTAACAGTGGTCTACAACCTGCGGACCTCCAGATGTTGCAAAACTACAACACCCAGCATGCCCGGACAGCCAACGGCTGTCCGGGCATGCTGGGTGTTGTAGTTTTGCAACATCTGGAGGTCCGCAGGTTGTAGACCACTGTCCTATACTTTACATTACACGGATCCCTCAACATGCGATGGTTTCAACAAACGATGGTCCGTTTGGAACGGATTACCATCGTATGTTGAGGGACCACTGTATACCCTTTTCAAAGTTGCACATGTTTTACTACCAGGCTTGGAGTTGTAGTTTTGTTACAGCTGTGGGCACCCAGGTTGTGTCCCCCTCAAAGTGGTGCCAGTATCTTACAGAGGTGGATAATGTTGTTCTATATGCTACTCACTGTACAATAATAAACGCTAACTAGTCATGGGGGAGTAGATATGGTGGCTTCTAGTCCTGCTCATCATGATCTCCTCCCTCCTAGACCACCCTAATTTGAAGGGGTACTCTGGTAGAATTTTTTTTTTTTTTTTTTAAATCAACTGGTGCCAGAAAGTTAAACAGATCTGTAAATTACTTCTATTTAAAAATCTTAATCCTTCCAGTACTTATCAGCTGCTGTATGCTCCACAGGAAGTGCTTTTCTTTTTAAATTGCTTTACTCTCTGACCACAGGGCTCTCTGCTGACACCTCTATCCATGTCAGGAACTGTCCAAAGCAGGATGGGTTTGCTATGGGGATTTTCTCCTACTCTGGACAGTTCCTGACATGGGCAGAGGTGTCAGCAGAGAGCACTGTGGTCAGACAGAAAATAAATTAAAAGAGAAAAGAACTTCCTCTGGAGCATACAGCAGCTAAAAAGTACCTGAAGGATTAAGATTTTTAAAAAGAAGTAATTTACAAATCTGTATGTGTAGGTTTGTGCAGCTCAGCAGATAGATTTAGGAAGTAGGGATAAGAGGTTAAAGGGGTACTCCGCCCCTGGCATCTTATCCCCTATCCAAAGGATAGGGGATAAGATGTTAGATCGCCGCGGTCCCGCTGCTGGGTACCCCGGGGATCGTCGCTGTGGCACCCCGCCATCATTTCTGCACAGAGCGAGTTCGCTCTGTGCGTAATGACGGGCGATACAGGGGCCGGAGCAGCGTGACGTCATGGCTCCGCCCCTCATGACATCACGGCCCGTCCCCTTAATGCAAGTCTATGGGAGGGGGCGTGACAACCGCCACGCCCCCTTCCCATAGACTTGTATTGACGGGGCGGGCCGTGATGTCACGAGGGGCGGAGCCGTGACGTAACGATGCTCCGGCCCCTGTATCGCCCGTCATTACGTGCAGAGCGATCTCGCTCTGCGCAGTAATGATAGCGGGGTGCTGCAGCAGTGATCCCCGGGGTCCCCAGCAGCAGGACCGCGGCGATCTGACATCTTATCCCCTATCCTTTGGATAGGGGATAAGATGTCTGGGGGCGGAGTACCCCTTTAACTGTTAGCACTCAATACCAAAGGTGCTATGGAATTAATACAGTCCTCAATGTTCACTACAGGGATAAACTGGAACACAATGGAGATAATGATGATATTGATACTAGTGCTTATGGGAGTGTAGGTAATAGTATAATGATAATTCTGGGGAAAAAATGATAATAATGATGTTTTGGGAAAAAGAGATAGAGGGGGAGTGTGGAAAAAGAAAGAAAAAAGTGGGGGTGCTGAGGATATGGAAAGAAAAGAAGAAAAAAACGAAGAAAAAAAGGTGGATGTAAGTCAGAGAAATACAAGAAAAGAAAAGATCTGACCACTATTTGGTTAAGTGTAGGTAAAATACACAAATTTATTAGGGATAATAATAATAATGATAAATGAGGTAAACGCAGGGTCCTTGCGATTCCCACCTAAAACCTAAAATATGGTATGTAAGCAATAAAACAACAAAATGCAGTCCCCAAAATGTGGATGAAGTATCGTACTACAGATAAAAAATGTCCATATTATGGAAGATATTCCTGAAAACAACAAGTGGCAGTGCAAAGAAGTTCTAAATCCTATAAGGTAATGATAACAGTCCTGTAAGGTGAAAAATAATCCTGTGGAAAAATGGACATCCCTTGGTGTTCAATAAATCCAGTATAATCACAGTGGTGGCAGTTTATGCGAAGCCTCTGGATCAAAAGCCCCGATTGCTGGTAATAGCTGCTGTGCATATTGCGATCCTGTGAAGGAGAAAGACAGGGGGACTGTGTCCTGCTCACACGTCTGGCTGGGCACCTGTCTGGCACGTCCACGCTTGTGCTCGTACTGCTCACGGCAGCTCCAGCCGGGGCAGTCTCTTGTTAGGCAAACCGTCCCGCTCGGCGAGCGTTCAAGAGCAGGAGTGATGTCCTGGGTTCAAGGTTTGTGAGCAGAGTCCTCGTGTGAGCTGGTGGTGTTTGTACACGTTGTACATGTGTCAGGACTGCTCCAACAACTATCGGCCAACAGCCATCTGACATCATCCCCTATACTCTTGCCGACTTTTTCACCTCTGGCAGTGACTTATCTTCCCTGAGAACAAATGGATCTAGTATTGAAATCAAACTGCCCGATCCTTTTGCCCCCATCATCTACCATTGGGGAGGCATTTTTCAGATTTGTTGCAGATTTCCACTGCTTTCAACGTTGCAGAAATTAAATCTACAACATATTCGCAGCAAAATGTCTATGTTACACATACAGATTTGGCAACAGATTTATGTCAAGATCCGCATTGGAAAGATTCTGCCATGTGTATACAGTATCTGACAAACAAGGATTGTCAGCTTTTTCCAAGGATTGAGACACTCTGGTACACGGGTTTTGTCTGTCATTGCAGTCTAGCCTCACTTAAAGGCTATGGGCACCTATGCACAATTTTTGTTTAAGAGTACCTGTCACCAAATAAAACTTTTAATATTAGCTGACACTTTCCCATTCACTTGCTTTTAAAAGGATCAACATAAATACGTTTAAAATGTGAAAGAAAAAACAGCCACTAGGTGGCTCTGTTCTGTTCCCTGCCACAATAAATACAGCGAGTTCAGTCTCCTTCTCGCCTGGCAGGAGTCTGAACTCAGGAAGTGCTTTTCCTGCACTGAGCTTGATTGACAGCTGCACAGAAAGTGAAAGCTCCACAGATTCTCACAGAAAACTGCACAGACTGAAACCTGCAGAAGAGTCTCACTGATAGCAACACAAACTGAAACATGCACAGAGCTTGAGGTCTTCTATTCATCACAGCACTGCAACCGTGTGAGGGCGGACGTGGTCCCCCAGCAGGCTTCAGAGATGTCATGCGTGCTGGGAAATGCCCACTTTCTCCTTCTGGGAGATTGCACTTGAAGGATTATGTGAGCAAGAAGAACGGTAAGATACCCAGCTTTTTAAAGCACTGAATTTTTTTTTTAAGGGTGGGAGGGGTGTTAGGAGTAGTTAGGGAACATAGCCTGAGTCAGTGTAGAACAGCTTATTTTGTGACAGGTACTTTTTAATGTTTTTGTTAATTTTGTTTACTGAATACATAATGACAACATTTTTTTATTTGTCTTCATTAGCTAACTTTCTCGTATTTAGCTGCTACGTAGAAAAAGAAAAGCTAAATCAGTCAGATGAGCTTTTTGTTAGAGAGCACAGCAGAGAAGGGGTTATATACCAGCTCAGTCTGTGAGAAAAACCTTGGGAGACAGCTCACACAGGCTGGAGAGAGAGAGGAGAGCATATACAAAGCAGTCAAAGCAGTCAGAGAATTATGTAGGTATTGTACACTTACAGAGGAAAAATCTTAGCTTACAAAGCAAACTGCAGAGGCTGCACCATAATAAGCGTCAAGCAAAAATGAAAAAATACTTTCAAAAGGGGCACTCCAACCCCCCCACCCCCAAAGGATAGGGGATAAGATGTATGATTGGGGGTGGAGGGGGGTCTCAGCAGCCGGAATACCATGATCAGGCATCCTATCCCCTATGGGGATAAGGGGATAAGATATCTAGGGGCGGAGTACTCCTTTAAGTGAATTAATCTAATCTTATACAAGTGCCTTTTTAAAGGATCCATTGGAACTGTGAAAACTTGTCATCACCCATTATAGCACATGTGCCGCTGACACACGGCCAGCAATATGTAATAAGCTATTTTAAGTGGCATCAACAATGCCCGCTAAGAAAAGAAAAAAATACTTGGCAAGTGGCAGAAACATAACTTTCTAATGATGTCACATCCATCACAATACCACAAAACAGAGCGCTCTGAGATGGTACTAGAATACCCATAACAATGGTATGTGCTGGGTGGGATGGGCCTATGGCATCATAGGGGATATTTATTATAATAATGGGATGATTACAAGCAATCTTGTTAGCTTCGGTCTGTGAGTAGCCATCCTATTCCCTCAAATGCGTCGTCTGGTAGATTGCCCGTCTGCTGTTTACAGGTAACACAATTGTGTTTCTAACCTCTGAGGATTAATCATGTTTTACTGTTTGGTGCCTATGACAACCTGTTAAATATATGTTTTATCACCTCCCAACCCGGCACCCTTCGGGAGAGTCACTATGACAATCAACAAATTACCAGGAACAGAGCAACAAAACATCACAGGCGACTCCTCTGTAAACTTACGAGGGATTCCGAGACTGGATGGATATGACTGCAGCATCTTATAGGTTATAAATAAATTGGTTTATGATTTGTAAGGATGTGTAGGATCTTTTTTCTGTAATGAAAGAGATTTCTAATTATTCATATCTGGGGAAAGGTCTGGAGAAGCCAGGATGAAAGTAGTCAATGAGATGCCCTTTTCCACTCTATGCTGCAATGCACCTATATTGTAATTTGAGGGCAGATCTGAGCTTGCCCTAAACCACTGTCCTCACCTACCTAAAGTACAACTACACATGGGCACAACAGTACAAAACCAGCAGACAAGGGGCTTAACCAGGGACAAACCAAAGAGTTAAAAGAATAGGAGAATAGAACAAAATCTGAGACAGGAAAAGCAAGGTTCAAATCTAGAGGGTGGTGAAGTACAAAGTCAGTGGGAAAAAGCACAAACAGGTCACAAGCAGAGGTCACATCAGGTCACTGTATACAAAGGGTACAAGAACGTTGGAGAAGGGAACAATCCACAATCTGATAGCGGGTTTCCCATATAAATGTCACGCCGCTAGGAGGTGTGAGCGCCAGTGCTCCAGCTGATTGACTATGCAACATACAAGGTCATTGTCAAAATGAAGAGAATGATGCCCAGAGGCAGTGCTTGAGCTGGGCCGTGTAATGTTCAGAACTTTTATATTTTTGTTGGAAATGGTGGAGGCAGGGGGAGGATCCGGAATTGGTTGTGTCTTAGAGTCATGTGACTTGCATCACAAAGGAAAGTGACAGTAGAAAGGTTATATAATTAGTTTTTTATACAAATTGTTTTGAAATACGGTAGTTAAAAAAAAATGCAAAAACTTTTAAAATTTCCCTCATAGCTTAAACGTCATGCAAACAGTCACTAAAGTGTCTTTTATTTTAAAACTTTTCTGGGGGGTTCTTAAAGGAAATGGAGGTGGTGCTTCACTTTATAGAAGCAGGTCCTGGACAATTGCCCCTTTTTGCCCTCCTTAAAAATCGGCATTGATGATTTAAAGTATTTTTTAGTTATGAAAGTTTCAATTTTGTTAAATTGTGGCATAGTAATGTGGTAGGAAGATTCTGCTCGTGGGCCCATCATGCCATAACCCATTAGTAGATTAATCTGGTGATGAGCATGGCATTACGTGGGGAATGGCGCACCGAGGTAAATGTTATTAGCATTAAATGAATACATTCATGTGAAGCGCACTGTGCTTAAAGCTAAAACATTCTGGAAGGCCTGATAGGACACACTAGATTAGTAGTAGGATATTCATAGCGGGAAAAAAAGATAGGTCTGTAATGGATGGAACGATAGATTCTAGTCTAGATCCCCCGAGTTATTAAAAGTTATTTTAGCTTCTGACCACAGATTATACTAATGTGTTAAAATGTTAATACATCACGGAATATACCACCGTGTAAATGTAAAAGACAGTTGTGAGTCAGTCAAGATATATCTGGGGAACAAAGAATTTCTAAAAAATACATATAGGCATACATTGTGGACAGTTTAAAGGGGTATTCCAGGAGTTTTTGCTTACCTGACTATGCTTCGGGGGCTGTAAAGTTAGTGTAGTTCATAATACAGTGACCCCCCCGACCTACGATGGCCCCGACATACGATCATTTCAACATACGATGGCCTCTCAGAGGCAGCATCAACATACGATGCTTTTGTATGTCGGGGCCTTCGCATAAACGGCTATCAGGCAGCGCAGACTGCTTCAGCTACCACTGTTTACGGTGCCCCATGTGGTCCGCTGACGATCACTTACCTGTCATCGGGGCTCCGGCGCGTCCTCTTCGGGATCCCCTGCATCGTCGGCGCTCTCCATCGTCGTCATCACGTCGCTGCGCACGCCGTCCCGTCAACCAATAGGAGCGGGGTGCGTAACGACGTGATGGCGGCGACGGAGAGCGAGGATGCCGGGGAAGCAGAGGCCTTGCCGGAGCGTCGGGGACACCCCGGGGACGCGGCGACAGCGATGGAAGGCGACATCCAGGGCAGCGGTGATGGTCCGGAGCAGCGAGGACACGTGAGTATAACCTCCAATACCAGTGGTCTTCAACCTGCGGACCTCCAGATGTTGCAAAACTACAACTCCCAGCATGCCCGGACAGCCGTTGGCTGTCCGGGCATGCTGGGTGTTGTAGTTTTGCAACATCTGTAAGTCAGCAGGTTGTAGACCACTGTCCTATACTTTACATTGCACGGATCCCTCAACATACAATGATTTCAACAAACGATGGTCCATTTGGAATGGATTACCATCGTATGTTGAGGGACCACTGTATAGTGTCTGTACCTGTGTGTGATGGTGGTCTCACAATTCTTACGTGATCTTTGCCACAATGTCTATTTTTCACAGCATACAAAATGAGTGTCTCCTCAGGTGTTCCCAGGTTGCAGTGCTGCCCGGGACATTACATCACTAGTCAGGTGATCAGAGGGAGCCTGTCTGCTTCAATGGGTGGAACAACCGCTGGGTGGGAAGGAGATCATTCTGCATGCTGGGAGTTGTAGTTTTGCAAGTCCTGGAGGCACACTGGTTGGGAAGCACTGGCTAACTGTTGAGATTGAGCGGTCGCGCTAGTAACTGTGCTGTTTACAAAGGCCAATGTGCCGCCAACAAACAATAATTTATTGGGTCTAAAAAAGTGTTTTTTCTAAACTGGATAACCCCTTTAATAGGTTTGCACTAGTTTAGATTTTAAGGTTAGATGATATGTTTTTGGAAACCATACTTATACAGTAATTTTTTTTGACATCTTGACATTAAAAAATAAAAATGGGGTGTCCTATAGCTGGGATTCCGAATGGTGCCTGGGACCAAAATGTTTTGGATGTGACTAACTCCTCATAAGGCACTAACATAGCTCAGAAAAGTGAATACTAATGTTAAATGTGCTAATTTGTACTTTTCTGTAAATTTTCTGTTTTATTTTTTGTTTGCCACTAGGTGTCTCCCTACTTGTCCAGAGCACATTTTCCTGCATCTTTTGCACAGACTTTGGACTCCTGCTGGCCTGGCAGAAGTCTAAAATCAGGAAATGCTGTGTGGTGTGTGTGCAGCCTTAGCCAATCAAAGCTCATCGCACACACTGAACTGCTCTGGGCTGTGTGTAGCAGAGTGAGGGAGGAAGTTCTCCCCTGTATGGCTTCAGATGATGTCACACCTGCTGGGTAACGCCCCTTCCCAGTCTGTGAATCTGACTGAGCGGAAAATACAGAGCAATATCAAGGTAGAAAACTGACAAATAATAAAAATAAAGTCAGGGGGTGGTTTATCATGATGGGGGCAGCGAACTGGGAGGATTATAAAATGTAACAAGATCATGAGAGGTACTCTTTAAAGGGGTACTCCACTTTTTCTTAAATCAACTGATGACAAAGTTAAACTGATTTGTAAATTACTTCTATTTAAAAATCTTAATCCTTCTAGTACTTATCAGCTTCTGTATGCTCCAGACGAAGTTGTTTTCTTTTTGAATTTCCTTTCTGTCTGACCACAGTGCTCTCTGCCGACACCTTTGTCCATGTCAGGAACTGTTCAGAGCAGGGTAGGTTTTCTATGGGCATTTGCTTCTACTCTGGAGAGTTTCTAAAATGGACAGAGGTGGCAGCAGAGAGCACTGTAGTCAGACAGAAATGAAATTCAAAAAGAAAAGAACTTCCTGTGGAGTATACAGAAGCTGATAAGTACTGGAAGGATTAAGATTTTTTAATAGAAGTAATTTACAAATCTGTATCACTTTCTGGCACCAGTGGATTAAAAAAAAAAAAAGTTTTCCAGCGGAGTACCCGTTTAATTCATTGCTGGTCATGGGTCGTGATTCGGGAATCTAGGATTCCAGGTGAGGGAGTAACAATAGAGGATGTCGAAATGGGCCTCATGGCTCTTCAGCCACATGCAGAACTATGAATGCTGATGTCTGCTACACACTAAGGGGGAGATTTATCAAAACCTGTGCAAAAGAAAAGCTGTGCAGTTGCCCATAGCAACCAATCAGATCCCTACTTTCACTTTTGAAAAAGCCTCTGAAAAATGAAAGAAGCGATCTGATTGGTTGCTATGGGCAACTGGACAACTTTTCCTCTGGACAGGTTTTGATAAATCTCCCCCTAAGAGTATGCCTCCAGCTGTTGCAAACTACAACTCCCAGCATGCACGGACAGCCTTCGGCTGTCCGGGCATGCTGGGAGTTGTAGTTTTGCAACAGCTGGAGGCACCCTGGTTGGGAAACACTGACCTACTGCCTTGAAGTAAAACTTTCTTTACGTGGAAATATGTATTTCAATCCGACGTTAAAGGAAAGGAAAACTGTTTTCGTGTAAATCCGCAAACAGATGTGAGAATTTTCTCTGCGGTCACATAAGTCAACATACATATGCCTTGTCTGATCTGAACAGCAGCTGTGAGCCTAAGGGATCCGATGAAGCAGAAGGCATTGATCTTTATAGCATACTGACATTTCCTAATACGGACAAAAACTTCTGGAAAGAAATTGCGATATTCACATTTAGCAGCCTTTGTTCATATGATCGAAAGGTAAGTTAGGGTGGGTTCCCACTACATTTTCTCCCATACGGGAACGCATGCGGCAGGGGAGAGCTAAAACCTCGTGCTCCCTCCGTATGTGCTCCCTTATGTAATTCATTTCAATGAGCCGGCCGGAGTGAAACTTTTGGTCGGCTCATTTTTGTGCTGTATGCGCTTTTACAACCGGACCTCAAACCGTGGTTGACCACAGTTTTAGGTCTGGGGAAAAAGCGCATACAGGGCAAAAATGAATTGACCGAACGTTTCACTCCGGCCGGCTCATTGAAATGAATTACATACGGGAGCACATACGGAGGGAGCACGAGGTTTTAGCTCTCCCCTGCCGTATGCGCTCCCGTATGGGGGAAAACATGATGTGAACCCAGCCTTACCTGTGCTACATTGAATCCATTAATGTACGTCAATAATATACAATTTGAAAAAGACATAAAACAGCAAATATGTTTTTTACAGCGCTAAAAAGTTTGATCAAAATGTCTACTAAAAACTTCAAGGGAATCTGTTGGCTGTATTTGCTGTTATGTCATTGGATAGCTGGTAGGGTATAACAGTAAATTATATCTATTCTGGAGCGGATGGTGGTTGCCAAACCTATAAAATCAACTTTTTATTTCTCAGCCATGTGTCAAAGAGGCGGGGCTGAGCTGCTCAAGTGCCACAGCTTGGCAAGCCTTCTCACTGACCCCCAACCTCCCAGTCCATCCTTTTTGAATGCACAGAGCTCTTGACAACAGTCAAAGAGGTGCTGGGAGGTGAGGGAGGAAGAATGCCTGGCTGCGGCACTTAAGCAGCTCAGCCTTGCTTCTTTGACATGTGGTGTCCCAGCACCAATGGCTGTCCTGTGGCTTTGAACTGCTTTGGGCAGCCTTGCAGCACAAGTGTTGGGCCTCTGAAAGACTTCTTGTTCTATTAAGTATGTTTGCACTTTATTAAGAAACTAATATATTTTACTATAATTATCTTGTTGTTGATATATGTTAAAATGTGTGTTACTGTACCATTAAGAGATGAGCCGTGTAAACCCCATGTGACCCTGCCTGCCAATGGGAACCCCTAAATTCTTATCCATATAGTGAAGTGAGGGAGGACTTGCCCCAGTTCCTGTGAGGGCTCATTGTGAGCCACAGTGTGGTAAAGGTGTGTGGTGTGTGGAAGTCTAAAGGGAAGGCCCAGATCAAATTTATTCAATCCGGTCCTTCTGCAAGGATCACCCGCATGGTGGAAGTTTATGCCCCGGCGGAGAAGGCTACAATGCCTTGACAAAACCCTACCTAATAGGATTCATCTACCTGCCTTACAAGTCAGTATCAATTCATTTGGTGAAAGCACCACAAATCCCAGCAAGGCAATAGGGCTCCCAAGGGGTTACGCTGCATCCTCTCACTCTGCACCAGACTGTGCATGTAATACCCTGCTCATTAAAGAGACAGTTACCCGTAACCTGACGTCGGTGTGTTCCTTTACTTCCTGTGTCTGGCCCAGGAGACGCTGTCTCCAATCTCGGACCATGTATAGGATAACGGTGCCCTGGCGTCACAAAGTGATAGGGTATTTCTCTACACCACCCGTGGTACCACGGACACGTGGCTGAAAAATAAAAAGAGGATTTTATAACTTTGTCAACCACTATCAGCTCCAAGAAAAGTACAGTTTGCTTTTATACCCTAACAGCTATTCAATTGTGTGAATGCAGCTCCTAGCTAATACAGCCGACAGATTCCCGAAACATGAGATTCTTAGTACACGTTTTGATCAAACTTCATTAGTTAAAAATGGGATTCCTTATCAAACTTAGCATCCATTTTTTCCAGTGAGATATTGTTGCTAATTGTGAATTTTTTGCATTTACTGTCCTTTTTTGTCTAGCATTATAGGGGTATTCCGAAATTTTTAATTAATTATTTGACTGTGCTAACACGGGCTGCAAAGTTAGTGCAGTTCATAATATGGTGTCTGTACCTGTGTTTCACAATGGTCTCGCAATTCTGTGATCTTTGCCTCAATGTTTATTTTTAACAGCATACAAAAATGACTGTCTCAGGTTTTCCCAGGTTGTGGCCCGAGACATTACATTACTAGTCAGGAGTTCAGAGGGTGCCTGTCTGCTTCAATGAGCAGAGCGATTGCTGGGTGGGAGATCATTCTGCAAGAATTTGCAACAGCTGGAGGAACTAAGTTCAGAAAATACCGGCCTTTTGTGTTTAAGGGAACACAGGTGTGTTTCAATGAGTGGGGTGGCTGATGAATGGGAGGGAGGAAAGTGACCTAACACTTACAAACATGGAATTATGGGACTAGTAGTTTGAGAGAACGAAATCCAACAGGAAATAGCCAGTTCACAAAAAGATAACCACAAAGTTATGGTAATCTTACAACATTTTATTGGTGTTTTTTTTGTCATGGAGCCAAAAAATATATCTCAAGTAATTGTTTTTCCAAAGATGCAGAATGCTGTAGCAATGTTTATTTTATTTTTTTCACTTTCCTTTTCTCATAGACCTCAATAGTTGTTTTTCCTGATTGAAAAATGCATGTAAAGTGTGTAAAGGAGACCTAATAGAATATACATTATGTTATTTTTACTTTACAGAAAAATGCTGCAGTTTTGCTGTGAAAACACCACAGTGTTTTGCGGTAGTCGTGGCAATTAAGTGACTTTTAAATGGGTCAGAATATCTGTAGCATTTAGACATGCACCATAATGAGTGGATTTGCACATTTGACAATGAATAAAATGCGTTTTTTTAAACCAATATTTATGTATTTGGAATCAGCAGTAGCCGACATGCAGAACTTCTACAGCTAAATCCACATCTGTTTTTCATGGCAGATTTTGCCTTTCACATTGGTGTCAGTAGGGAAAATCCACAATAAATCTGCAACATTAGGCCATGTTCCAGAATATCCGTGCGTAATTCTGCAGAATTCCGCATGCATCACCATCAACATGCATTGATTTCAATGGGATTCTGCTGCACTGTTTACATGGGAGAATTTCCGCTCCAGATGTTTCTGCCGGGGAAATTCCGATTCTGCCGTCCGCAGTAAGAATAGCCATGTTTATGCTTTCTGTGGATTCCGCAAGGAAATGCATTACTGTCTGAGACGGCACATTTTCCGAGCAGTCCTAGTGCCAGCATGCTCTGCCAGCACTTCGCTGTCGGTGGAATGTCCACATGGAAATTTTCCGTGCGGACATTCCACCATGTGAACAAAGCCTATTTTTCACAGTGCACGTCAGCTTTTACATGGATTCCAATTATAAAGGCAATTTTATAAGTTTAGCAACCACCAGGTCTTAGGACTGAGGCAAAAAATGAACAACATGTCTCAGGTTTATAGAAATTACAGTAACACTTTAACCTCTTAAGGACGCAGGGTGTACCTGTACATCCCGCGCCCTCCTGTGATACAACGCAGGATCATGCAGTAACCTCGCATCATATTGGGTCGGCCCCGGTGGCTAACGGTAGCCGAGACCCGGGGCTAATAACAGACATCATCGATCGCGGTGATGTCCGGTATTAACCTTTTAGACGCAGCGGTCAAAGTTGATTGCTGCGTCTAAAGTAAAAGAAAGCTTTCCTGGCTGCTCAGTCGGGCTGATTGGGACTATCGCGGTAAACCGCGGGGTCCTAATCAACGAGGACACACGAGATGGGTCCTTACCTCCCTCCTGTGCGTTCAATCGGCGATTGATTGCTCCAAGCCTGAGATCCAGGCTCGAGCAATCGACCGCCGATAACACTGATCAATGCAATGCTATGGCATATCATTGATCAGTGTAAGAGATCAGTGTAATGCATGTTATAGTCCCCTATGTGAGTATATTGCTAAAAAAAAAAGTGTAAAAAAAAGTTAATAAGTGTGATTTAACCCCTTCCCTAATAAAAGTTTGAATCACCCCCCTTTTTCCATAAAAAATGTAAATAAAAATAAATAAACATATGGGGTATCTCCGTGTGTGTAAATGTCAGAACTATAAAAATATATCATTAATTAAACCGCACAGTCAATGGCGTACATGTAAAAAAATTACAAAGTCCAAAATAGCGTATTTTTGATCACTTTTTATACCTTAAAGAATTTAATAAAAAGCGATCAAAAAGTCAGATCAAAACAAAAACGGTACTGATAAAAACTTCAGATCACGGCACAAAACTGTAGCCCTCAAACATCCCTGTATGCAGAAAACTAAAAAAGTAAATTAGGGACTATTTTAAACATATTCATTTTCCTGCATGTAGTTATGATTTTTTCCAGAGGTAAGACAAAATCAAACCTATATAAGTAGGGTATCATTTTAATCGTATGGACCAACAGAATAAAGATAAGGTGTCATTTTTACCGAAAAATGTACTGCGTAGAAACGGAAGCCCCCAAAAGTTACAAAATTGCGTTTTTTCTTCAATTTTGTCGCACAATGATTTTTTTTCCCTTTCGCTGTAGATTTTTGGGTAAAATGACTGATGTTACTGCAAAGTAGAATTGATGACACAAAAAATAAGCCATCATATGGGTTTTTAGGGGTTAAGATATTGTATATTAAAGGCTTCAACTACATCCAGGTAAAAGACGTATATATCCAGTTCTTGATAATGTCATAAATTGATTTTTAGTAATTTGCTTTAAAAGGACAGACCCATGGGTCCATGTGAACCACTGGATTATCTGTTTATTCTGTCATCACCAGTTTACAAATCCATCCTGTGACTGGAAAAAAAAATGTATCATGTAAACCAGTGGTCTCCAAACTGCGGCCCTCCAGATGTTGCAAAACTACAACTCCCAGCATGCCCGGACAGCCGTTGGCTTTTTTTTGGATTTTTTAAAAGAAGTAATTTACAAATCTGTTTAACTTTCCGTAACCAGTTGGTATATAAAAAAAAGTTTTTGCCTGGATAACCCCTTTAAGAGATGAAACTCCAACAGGACATACCCAGTTAACAGAAGGATAGCCTAATAGGTAAGTACTAAAATCACCTTAGGGTACATTCATACGTATGCAGATTTGATGCGCAGGATTTTCTGCTGCAGATTTCAATGTAAACTAAATGACTGAGCACCGCTTCTAATCTGCAGTTACAAATCCTGCGCAGGATCCTGTATGTGTGAACGCACCCTTATGGTGGATAACCCCTTTAAAAATCCCAACAGGAAACACGTGAAGATTGCTGAAGGTTCATAATAATAATAATAATAATAATAATAATAATAACAGAAATAATAATAATAATATAATAATTACTATATTATTAACAAATTCCACACTTTACAATACAGAGGTGCATACATACATATGTGCAGTGCCCCAGTACCCGTGTCCCAGCTACTAAAGTATAAAGTTGTTTTGTGAGTGAGGAATCTCTTTCCAAAAGGTCTAAATCTTTATTTGGGTATCGTAAGCTTAACTTATACACTGACATTTTACCTGTTAAACTGACACTTCTGCATACACTGAGGTATTATAGAAGTGCAAGGGTTAATATTTCTATTTACCACCACCACTGGTGAGTTAAGTTTATATTTGCATGTAAGGATAAATGGAACATTGGTCACATGACCTTTCCCCCAGACAGCTTCTGCTAGAGTCCATTAAAGGGGTACTCCAATGAAAAATTTTTTTTTTAAATCAACTGGTGCCAGAAAGTAAAACAGATTTGTAAATTACTTTTATTTAAAAATTGTAATCCTTCCAGTACTTTTCAGCTACTATATGTTTCACAGGAAGTTCTTTTCTTTTTGAATTTCCTTTATGTCTTACCACAGTGCTCTCTGCTGAAACCTCTGTCCATTTTAGGAACTGTCCAGAGCAGGATAGGTTTGCTTTGGGGATTTGCTCCTACTATGGACAGTTCCTAAAATGATCAGAGGTGTCAGCAGAGAGCACTGTGGTCAGACAGTAAAGAAATACAAAAAGAAAAGAACTTCCTGTGAAGCATATAGCAGCTGATAAGTACTGGAAGGATTGAGGTTTTTAAATAGAAGTAATTTACAAATCTGTTTAACATTCTGGCACCAGTTGATTTTAAAAAAAAAATTCAGTGGAGTACCCCTTTAAATGGGCACTGTCAGATACAAAAACTTTTGATATGTTGTAAAGCGTGTATAACCAATAGGTTTTGCAATTGCTTTCATTAGAAATTTTTCAGTATTTCATACCAAAAAATCCAGTCAAACAACTGCCCCCCTGCCTGCTTGGAGACATACTAGTCCTGCTGTGTCCATGCATCATCACCTATGTCATGGACACACTTCTATGATTGACAGCTGTGAGCGCAGGGCTCACAGCTGGAGGAAAAATCCTCCCACTGTCATCTTGTGTCCTATTACTGTCAGTGAGGACAAGCTGGGAGTTGTAGTTTTGCTAATGCTAGAGGAGATGTGATCAGACAGCATACTGAGGGAGGGGGCGGAGACCTGCACAGTGAGGCCACGCCCCCTCCCTTTGGGAGGAATTCAGACTAGTGAGCTAAATTAAAAGTGTAATAAAAAAAAAATAAAGGTGCTAGACACATAAAAATTATATGTACATGGTCAGGATTAGGAACTGAGTGATATATTTAAAAAAAAAAATGTTGTTGGATCTGACGGGTACACTTTAAGTTAAACCTTCTCTACCCAAAAGTCAGGAACTAGTAAAGTCATAGTGGAGGGCAGACATACCTGAGAAAGTTTTCATTTAGTCACAAGAAAAAGCCGGCTACCAGAAAATAACCAAACCCTTTCTTTGCTAGAAACTACAGTTCCAGTTTCTAAAAGCTAAGCTAGGTCGGACTATATCAAGCCTGTGCTAAAAGGACATTCATCTCTAAAAGCCTGACCCTGCGTCAAGAGGGAGAATCATCTGCTCAGTAGAGAAAATAGATGAGCAAAGACTAATTTGCAAACATTTTAAGGGGTACTCTGGGCAAATAAAACTTATCTCCTGCAAAGGGGACACATTTTATTTGCATGGAGTACCCCTTTAAGTCCTAGTGGACTTCCATTCCAAGTAAGTGCTCTATCACAATCATCTTTAGTGTACACCCGCGATAGGGAACAGTGCCGCACCTAAGCATGAGTGAAGTCTTCTAAAGTATCTACAACAGAGTTACCCACCATGTGAAGGCCTTCTACAGTGGAGAATGACCTTATGGGACTGTGTATACTTCACTAGCTACACCATAGAAATGCTAAAAAGCATATCTAGAGACTCTCTGTGTCGGCTCATAGCGGCAGATTTCCCGCTGTAGACACAGTAGCTACGTGTAGTAGATGCGCAGTCGGAGCAGACACAGCAGTGAGCCTGCTCTTGTGACTGTCGTTGGCGCATCCGCATCGTAAAATACACTGTGGATGCGCTATTTGTGACCCTGCTCTTACAAAAAGCAGCACTGGTTTACAGGGGGGACTCACAGGATTAATAAAACCACCAAGCCATCTGTGACACTACAATAAACTTTGCCTGAGGGGACTACTGCCCTCAGCTGCCCTGTACTACTACACCCATCTTCCCTGTTGGCACCACAATTAATTATCACGTTTCCTAGGTCGTCCCCCTCTATCCCCCCCCCCCCCCCCCCCCATTCCCCAGTTTACATAATTTTCTATTACAGGAATTTCAGGGGGGAGAAAAGAATATGTCTGGCTGGCCTCTCTGTATCTAAAGAGGCAGATAAGATAGATATACATAAAGTTATAGATTCTGTGCTCCCATAAGGGAAGTGGATGGGGACACATTGTGTGTGATATCACTTAAGTGTGAAAACATGACCAGATGTATGTCCTTGGACCAGGACGGCTGCTACATACACCAGACATCAAACATTTAGCTTATCATATAACAAAGGACACCAGTCTACACTAGAGGCCTGATATGTTGCTCTTTAACTTAGTTTTTTCCACAGAGGCAAAATTCCCAAGCTGTGGGTTAAATAGCCGCAAGACTCCTGGTACAACCAGTCAGTGCTGTTAAAGGGGTACTATGGTGGAAAACTTTTCTTTTTTTTTTATTAAATCAACTGGTGTCAGAAAGTTAAACAGATTTGTAAATTACTTCTATTAAAAAATCTTAATCCTTCCAGTACTGATCAGCTGCTGTATACTACAGAGGAAATTCTTTTATTTTGGGATTTCTTTTCTTTCACGACCACAGTGCTCTCTGCTGACAGCTCTGTCCATTTTAGGAACTGTCCAGAGCAGCATGTGATTTGTTCCTGCTCTGGACAGTTCCTGATATAGACAGAGGTGTCAGCAGAGAGCACTGTGGTAGTGACAGAAAATAAATCCAAAAAGAAAAGAACTTTCTCTGTAGTATACAGCCGTTAATAAGTGCTGGAAAGATTAAGATTTACTAATAGAAGTAATTTACAAATCTGTTTAACTTTCTGGGATCAGTTGATTTGAAAAAAATAAAAGTTTTCCACCGGAGCACTCCTTTAAATTGTACGGTCTTGTTGTCCTGCTACAGAGAATCAGGTGGAGAGCGCAGTGAAGCCGGCTGTCACTGCTCCCTGTCACTGCAGGTATGCACTCCACCTGATTCTCTGTAGCCGGACAACAAGACTGTACAATTTAACAGCATTGACTGGTTGTACCAGGAGTCTTACGGCATTTTATCCCACAGCTTGGGATTTTGTACTTGTAAACTTGACATCATGAGTTCCTGTCCCTCATATAGCTGGATGGGATAAAGCTCGTCTGCATACTATCAGATAACAATATAGTTGCACATCTGAAATTCTGTTGCATAATATCATTTAGCATTTACTTGCATTGTCATAACAGATCTGCACTTACCTGAGTATTTGTTTGCTCTTTATTGTTTATACATACGTTACCCCTGAGGATGCCGATTTATCCCGGCAAAAACGCGTCGGGAAACCTTTGCTGTTGTGCTATGATATGGTGCAAATAGACATTTCTTTGTTGTTTGTTAGGGGGGATGTGGACTTCGGATGCAAGATTGCCATATGCAAATAATGCTGTATTGGTAGTTATTGTCCTCCATTCCCTTTTTTTGGCTGCTAAATTGCTACTTGTACATTATCCGGCCCTGCCAGAGACTGCGACTTGCGTCTCTTCTGGCTGTTTTAATGTGCAGATTGCTTGGTGTTGACAGTCTACATATCTAGGATATACAAGGTATGAATATTGTACCATAGAGCAGTGTTTTCCAACCAGTGTGACTCCATCTGTTGCAAAACTACAACTCTTACCATGCCCGGTTGAACCATGCCACACTGGTTGGAAAATACCTATTGTCTCATACATTGTATGCTTTTTTGCTCCTCATATTTTCTAGTAGATTCTAAGCAGGACCCTCACTCCTCTTGTGTACCATCTATTGTCTTATAGCTCTTGTGTTCCCCATATTCCCCAGAATAGCAGATTGTGAGCAGGACCCTCACTCCTCTTGCCTGAGTTAATATTAGTTTGGTGTTTTATGTTCCATTTCGTCTATATATGTGCTGCCCAGGTGAGGGTAGTGGTCCCTCTGACAAAGTACCGTATATACTCGAGTATAAGCCGACCCGAATATAAGCCGAGGCCCCTAATTTCACTCCAAAAACCCAGGAAAAGTTATTGACTCGACTATAAGCCTAGGGTGGGAAATACATCATCCCCCCATGTCATCATCCAGACCCCCGTCATTAACACCCTCATCATCACCTGTCATCATCCCCCCCTTCATCACCGCCTGTCATATGGGGGTCTGGATGATGACGAAGGCCGCAGTGGTCTTCAACCTGCGGACCTCCAGATGTTTCAAAACTACAACTCCCAGCATGCCCGGACAGCCGATGGCTGTCTGGGCATGCTGGGAGTTGTAGTTTTGAAACATCTGGAGGTCCGCAGGTTGAAGACCACTGAGGGCGGAGAGTTCACTCGAGTATAAGCCGAGGGGAGTGTTTTCAGCACGAAAAATCGTGCTGAAAAACTCGGCTTATACTCGAGTATATACGGTATTTTACAGTGTCATGTATGGCAGAGTGGTCTTGCTAACCTGGAGAGTCTTCTTATGAGCCCATGTAACTTTTGAAAATGGTGCGGGAGGGTCCGCAAAATATCGTGAATCCTTGACCTTGGGGTACACTGGAGTGAGGTGTCTGGGATTGTACCAGTGTGCAATGGAAACAGTCCAGACACACCAGTAACGTGCAAACTGAGCCTCACGGTGCAAAATTCAGACCAGGTTCACCTTGTGGCACAGAATTGCAAAGTTACAAAGTTCTGTAGGATGGATGAATAGAATTACCCCTTTGTAGTTGCTCCACAAGCAGGTTTACTGTCTCTAAATATGCTTTTCTAACCTTTGGGGTTGCTAGACAGGGGCATAGCTATAGGGGGCGCAGAGGTAGCATTCGCACCAGGCCCTGGTACCTAAGAGGACCCCAAAGCAAAATTGGCCCATAAGAGACCAGTATTATATTTGGCACATGGGGCCTTGTTGCACATTTTGCATTGGGCCCAGAAGCAACAAGTAACACCTCCAGTGCTACGGGTGATGCATGTGGAGTTCCATTAGGTAATACTCTACTGTAGATGGCCTCCGGAGCTATGGTGATTGCATGTGGAGTCCCATTAAGTAATACTCTACTGTAGATGGCCTCCGGAGCTACGGTGATGCATGTGGAGTTCCATTAACCCCTTAAGGACTAAGGACGTACCGGTACGTCCTTGGTCCTGCTCTTCTGATATAACGCGGGGTTACACAGTAACCCCGCGTAATATCACGGCGGGCCCGGCGTCATAGTGAAGCCGGGACCCGCCTCTAATAGCGCGCAGCGCCGATCGTGGCGCCGCGCGCTATTAACCCTTTAGCCGCGCGCTCACAGCTGAGCAGCGCGGCTAAAAGTGAAAGTTCCCGGCTAGCTCAGTCGGGCTGTTCGGGATAGCCGCGGCTAATCGCGGCATCCCGAACAGCTGACAGGACAGCGGGAGGACCCCTTCCTGCCTCCTCGCTGTCCGATCGCCGAATGGCTGCTCAGTGCCTGAGATCCAGGCATGAGCAGTCATGCGGCAGAATCGTTGATCACTGGTTTCTTATGAGAAACCAGTGATCAACATAGAAGATCAGTGTGTGCAGTGTTATAGGTCCCTATGGGACCTATAACACTGCAAAAAAAAAGTGAAAAAAAAAAAGTGAATAAAGATCATTTAACTCCTCCCCTATTAAAAGTTTGAATCACCCCCCTTTTCCAATAAAAAAAAAACACAGTGTAAATAAAAATAAAAATAAACATATATGATATCACCGCGTGCGGAAATGTCCGAATTATAAAAATATATCATTAATTAAACCGCTCGGTCAATGGCGTGCGCGCAAAAAAATTCCAAAGTCCAAAATAGTGCATTTTTGGTCACTTTTTATATAATTTAAAAATGAATAAAAAGCGATCAATAAGTCCTATCAATGCAAAAATGGTACCGTTAAAAACTTCAGATCACGGCGCAAAAAATGAGCCCTCATACCGCCCCATACACGGAAAAATAAAAAAGTTATAGGGGTCAGAAGATGACAATTTTAAACTTATTAATTTTCCTGCATGTAGTTATGATTTTTTCCAGAAGTCCGACAAAATCAAACCTATATAAGTAGGGGATCATTTTAATCGTATGGACCTACAGAATACATATCAGGTGTCATTTTTACCGAAAAATGTACTACGTAGAAACGGAAGCCCCCAAAAGTTACAAAACAGCGGTTTTTTTTCAATTTTGTCGCACAATGATTTTTTTCTCGCTTCACCGTAGATTTTTGGGCAAAATAACTGACGTCATTACAAAGTAGAATTGGTGGCGCAAAAAATAAGCCATCATATGGATTTTTAGGTGCAAAATTGAAAGAGTTATGATTTTTTAAAGGCAAGGAGCAAAAAACGAAAATGCAAAAACGGAAAAAAAACCCGGTCCTTAAGCGGTTAAGTAATACTCTACTGTAGATGGCCTCCGGAGCTACGGTGATGCATGTGGAGTTCCATTAAGTAATACTCTACTGTAGATGGCCTCCAGAGCTACGGTGATGCATGTGGAGTCCCATTAGGTAATACTCTACTGTAGATGGCCTCCAGAGCTACGGTGATGCATGTGGAGTCACATTAAGTAATATTCTACTGTAGATGGCCTCCGGAGCTACGGTGATGCATGCGGAGTTCCATTAGGTAATACCCTACTGTAGATGGCCTCCGGAGCTAAGGGTGATTGCATGTGGGGTCCCATTAAGTAATACTCTACTGTAGATGGCCTCCGGAGCTACGGTGATGAATGTGGAGTCCCATTAAGTAATACTCTACTGTAGATGGCCTCCGGAGCTACAGGTGATTACATGTGGAGTCCCATTAAGTAATACTCTACTGTAGGTGGCCTCCGGAGCTATGGGTAATTCCATGTGGAGCCCCATTAGGTAATGCTCTACTGTATGGCCTCCGGAGCTACGGTGATGCATGTGGAGTCCCATTAAGTAAAACTCTACTGTAGATGGCCTCCAGACCTATGGGTGATTGCATGTGGAGTCCCATTAAGTAATACTCTACTGTAGATGGCCTCCAGACCTATGGGTGATTGCATGTGGAGTCCCATTAAGTAATACTCTACTGTAGATGGCCTCCAGACCTATGGGTGATTGCATGTGGAGTCCCATTAAGTAATACTCTACTGTAGATGTGGTGTAGATACTCGAAAGACTTTACTTATAGTTATGTGGTGCAGTTCACTATCGCAGGGCATATATTAAAGTTGATTGTGACTTGATAAGACAGTCGTGGGTGAAGACCTCATGAATGTCACACGGTGCTGTGATCACCGTGACCTGACTCAGGTTACCAACTAGGACTGTAGGGTTTGGCAAAAACAGGGCTTGGTTACTTGCTTGCAGCAGGCCTCTTCTTGAGCAGGTTTCTGACTAGGCCGAAACCTTTCTCACATTTGACCTAGTAAAGAGAACAGGAACATCTTCACTCTACTCTGCCCAGGGCCGGGCTCTGAATGAATTGGTTTCAGACCTCTGGAGGAGAGAGGGACCTTCAGCCATGGCATGTATATATCCTTTTTGTATACAGCAGTCCCTCAACATAAGATGGTAATCCGTTCCAAACGGACCATCGTTTGTTGAAACCATTGCATATTGGGGGATCCGTGCAATGTAAAGTATAGGACAGTGGTCTACAACCTGCGGACCTCCAGATGTTGCAAAACTACAACACCCAGCATGCCCGGACAGCCGTTGGCTGTCCGGGCATGCTGGGTGTTGTAGGTTTGCAACATCTGGAGTTCCGCAGGTTGTAGACCACTGTTAGAGGAAGTTGTACTCACCTGTCCCCGCCGCTCCGGACCATCACCGCTCGTCACCGCTGCCCGGGATGTCGCCGTCCATCGCATGTTGAGAGATCCGTGCAATGTAAAGTATAGGACAGTGGTCTACAACCTGCGGACCTCCAGATGTTGCAAAACTACAACACCCAGCATGCCCGGACAGCCAACGGCTGTCCGGGCATGCTGGGTGTTGTAGTTTTGCAACATCTGGAGGTCTGCAGGTTGTAGACCACTGTTAGAGGAAGTTGTACTCACCTGTCCCCATCGCTCCGGACCGTCACCGCTCGTTACCGCTGCCCGTCCATCGCTGTCACCGCGACCCCGGGGTGTCCCCGACGCTCCAGCAAGGCCTCTGCTTCCCCGGCATCCGCGCTCTCCGTCGCCGCTATCATGTCGCTACGCACGCCGCTCCTATTAGATGACAGGATGGCGCGCGCAGCGACGTGATGACGTCGATGGAGAGCGCCGATGATGCAGAGGATCCCGAAGAGGACGCGCCGGAGCCCCGTGGACAGGTAAGTGATCGTCTGCGCTGCCGGATAGCCGTTTATGCGATGGTCCCGACATACAAAAGCATCGTATGTTGATGCTGCCTTCAACATGCGATGGCCTCTGAGAGGCCATCGCATGTTGAAATTATCGTATGTCGGGGCCATCGTAGGTCGAGGGGTCACTGTATATCCTTTTTCCAGCCATGCCCCCATTTTAACTGAACCTGATGTACAGCATTTCCCTTTACAGTGAATATTATAGTATGTCATCATAAATATCCTCAGGCCTTTCATGTCATTCCCACCCAACAGGCCATGAGGGTTGACACTTAGAAGAATGTGACATTAAGGAGGGGACACACGTGGAATGTTCTATGTGACGATAAGGAAATGATAAATAGTAAAGAGGAGGAACATAGGGGATTTTTGTACAGGGTGGTATGAGGAGATTAGTAAGAAACAGCAAGTATGGGAGAGGAAGAAAAATTACGTGGCTTTTTATTCACAATAGTTTATGGGGGAGATTTATCAAAACCTGTGTAGAGGAAGAGTGGTGCAGTTGCCCATAGCAACCAATCAGATTGCTTCTTTCATTTTCCACAGGTCTCTTTAAAAATGAAAGAAGCGAGCTGATTGGTTGCCATGGGCAACTGCACCACTCTTCCCCTGCACAGGTTGTGATAAATCTCTCCCTATAAGTTTTTGTCATATTTACATTTGCAGGACAGAACAAACAGACAGTTACATCCACCTATTGAAGTTAAATAAAATACATTAAAGGGGTACTCCGGTGAAAACCTTTTTTTCTTTTAAATCAACTGGTGGCAGAAAGTTAAACATATTTGTAAATTACTTCTATTAAAAAATCTTAATCCTTCCTGTACTTATTAGCTTCTGAATACTACAGAGGAAATCCTTTTCTTTTTGGAATGCTCTCTGATGACATCACGAGCACAGTTCTCTCTGCTGACGTTATTATAATAATAATAACACTTTATTTATTGTTGTACTTAGTGGGATTTGAACCCAAGTCCCCAGCACTGCAAAGCAGCAGTGCTAACCACTGAGCCACCATGCTGCCCTTAGCATACATCTTGGTTGCTAACATGGACAGAGATGTCAGCAGAGAGCACTGTGCTCGTGATGTCATCAGTGTTCCAAAAAGAAAGGAATTTCCTCTGTAGCATTCAGCAGCTAATAAGTACTGGAAGGATTAAGATTTTTTAATAGAAGTAATTTACAATTATGTTTAACTTTCTGCCACCAGTTGATTTAAAAGAAAAAAGGTTTTCACCGGAGTACCCCTTTAAGGGTCTATTTACACGAACAGTATTCTGTGCAGATTTGATACGCAGGATTTCAAGCTGCGTTCTGTCAGTCAGTTTACATTGAAATCTGCAGCAGAAAATCCTACGCATCAAATCTGCACAGAATACTGTACGTCTGAATAGACCATTAATGTTATTTTTCTGTTAAATGAATTTTGACGTTATCAAAATATATAGTGCATCAGTCGAGTGCACTTCACCAGGTTGTAACACACAAGGACAGCAGGCCTTGGGACTGAGAACTAGTGTGATCTAAACTTTTGACATATTTGGACAACACATTAAAAGTTAATGTAAATGGCTAAAATAATACTTAATTATATTAATAAAATAATGCTTTAGTACCTTAAATGGGCACTGTCAGAATCAAAAACTGTAAATATATATACATGTATACAAAACCTTGACTTTTCTAATATACTTTATAAAAAAAAAAAAAGTTCTCTTCTTTTTAAAGAAATCATGGATTATAAAAAAATAAACACTAGGGGTCCCCATACTATCCAGAACATAATTCTGTCTGGCTGCAGCAATATCTTTGTCCCAGCTCAAGCACAGGGAGGGTGTGAAGGAGGGAGTGTCACTCCTCTGTGCTCACCCCTGTCCTATTAGACTCCTGTCTAAAAACAGAGAGGAAGGGGTTACAGGGCTACAGTGATTGGATGAAGAGACCCAGCACAGCACAGCACAGCAGATTCAGGGAGGAAGTGAATTCATAGTGAGTGAGGGTGGGCTCAATGGTTGCCTGGGACATGCCCCTTCCTAAGCAGTGGATGCCAGAATGAGTGAGCAGCATAACAGAGGGATTTGTGAGCCAAATACAGAACCTATACACATAAAAAAAAAACACATAAAAGCATCTGCATGATCTAGTGAGTAACATATAGAAGCAGCATTTTTATCTGTGACATGACACTTACTCTCTAGGGGGGGGGGGGGGGGGTCAGAAAAGGCATTTTCCATAAATTACCATTAAAAAAAAGTTTTTTTTGTTTTTTTTTTAACCCCATTCCCCCTAAAAACCACAGGATAAAAAACTGTGTCTCAAAGAAGCCTGAAAGCACACTACGTAAGAACTGTTCCAAAATGACAAGAGCGTACAAGGCGTCAGGGCTGTGCTTCCTTCCGAAATTGGGGACTCGAATTTAAAATTTGTGACTTTTCTCAACAAGGAGTTGAACAAATCAGATCTACATAAGACATCTTGAACAACTAGTATAAAATATTCTTCACTATTGTGCGCAAAGTATAGCTATAGCATAGGGACGCTACCTTCACCAGTCGTTGCCACAACCGTGAGTCATCCTATGTGCGTAAGAACCAGGGCTCAAGTCCTGCAGGAACTCATTTAGAACGGAGTTCCTGCACTTTTTCCACAGCAGGAACTCAGTTCCCATTAGCAGGAGTCATGCAGGACCAGCCCTTAAAGGGGTACTCCGCCCCTAATCCGCCCCGGATAAGATGTCTGTGGCACCCCAGACATCCGTGTATGGAGTGAATTTTGCTCTGTGCCGAAAGACTGGCGAAGGGGGGCAAAGGCTCGTGACATCACGGCCATGCCCCCCTCAATGCAAGTCTATGATTTTGGGGTCCCTGCGATCAGACATCTTATCTTCTATCCTTTGGATGTCTAGGGGCGGAGTACCCCTTTAAGTGGAAATCTTGGGTGAGTTCTCACACTTTTTTTTTTACCAGGACTTGACCCCTGGTAAGAACCGGCACCTTATGCTCCACAAGGTGAAATCCTAAGAGTCCTGTTAGTGAGTGGATGATGTATGGATAGAAACACATTATATCTCATGCAGTCAATTCAAGGCCGGACTATGTATATTGTAATAATGGGAAATTGCTCGATAAACTTACTAGAAAGAAGACTTCTGCATCAAATCCCAGATCGGCGCAATGTGCGGCTGTCAGCACGGTATCCTGTAACGGAAGAGGAAGAAGCATGAAGTTGTTGTACCTGTAGTGTATTGTAGTGTAATATATATATATATATATATATATATATATATATATATATATATATACACACATATACACATATTTATATATATATATATATATACACATATATACATATATATATATATATATATATATATATACACACATATAATATATATATATATATATATATATATATATATATATATATATATATATATAGTACTGTCACAGTCTTTGTATGTACACCACTTGGTTAAAGTAGCGCCAAAAGCAAAACTTTCTATATACAACACAAAAGGACAAAAACGCAAAAGCTACAATCATCTCATTGTCACACTATGGCTAAACTGTGGCCCTCCATATGTTGCAAAACTACAACTCCCAGCATGCCCGGACAGCCGTTGGCTGTCCGGGCATGCTGAGAGTTGTAGTTTTGCAACTGGGGGCACCCTGCTTGGTAAACACTGCCTTAGACAATGGCAAAGTATGATGAATTCACGTGTAATCTATACTTTTTATCATGACGTGATTCTTAGGTGAAATTCTGGTGTTCGGCATTGATTCAGCTCAAGAACTTGTTGCATACAATTCTTTAAAGGGGTACTCCACTGGAAAACATTTTCTTTTAAATCAACTGATTTGTAAATTACTTCTATTAAAAAATCCCAATCCTTCCAGTACTTATCAGCTGCTATATGCTCCACAGGAAGTTCTTTTCTTTTTGAATTTCCTTTCTGTTTGACCACAAGTGCTCTCTGCTGACACCTCTGTCCAGGTCAGGAACTGTCCAGAGCAAGAGAGGATTGCTATAGGGATTTGCTCCTACTCTGGACAGTTCCTGGACAGAGGTGTCAGCAGAGAGCACTGTGGTCAGGCTGAAAATAACTACACAACTTCCTGTGGAGCATGCAGCAGCTGATAAGCGCTGGAAGGATTGAGATTTTTGAATAGTAATCTATAAATCTGTTTAACGTTTTGATACCAGTTGATTTGAAAACATTTTGTATCCCTTAAATGGGTACTCCACTGGAATTTTTTTTTTTTTTTTTATCAACTGGTGCCAGAAAGTTAAAAAGATTTGCAAATTACTTCTGTTAAAAAATCCAGTACTTATCAGCTGCTGTTATGATCCACAGGAAGTTCTTTTCTTTTTGAATTTCCTTTCTCCCTGACCACAGTGCTCTCTGCTGACACCTCTGTTCATTTTAGGAACTGTCCAGAGCAGGAGAGGTTTTCTATGGGGATTTGCTCCTACTCTGGGCAGTTCCTAAAATGGACAGAGGTGTCAGCAGAGAGCACTGTGGTCAGGCAGAAAGGAAATTCACAAAGAAAAGAACTTCCTCTGTATTATGCAACAGCTGATAAGTACTAGAAGGATTGAGATTTTTTAACAGAAGTCATTTACAAATCTGTTTAACTTTCTGGCACCAGTTGATTTAAAAGAAAATGTTTTCCAGTGGAGTACCTCTTTAAACATTATACAGTAAACTAGATCCTCAAAGTAGA